>NC_081408.1:644912248-645234748 GCF_030272615.1 Cryptomeria japonica
AATGAAGGAAATTTGGTTACTTGGTTAAAACAAAAAAAGGGGAGTAAATTAGTTAAAGGTAAACCAAGTGCATTTAATGTTTTGACCTAACCCGCACGGAGCCCAAAAAGGTATTTTGTGTACTTAAAGGTATTTTCGCGGTCATTTACATTCACCAAGTTTTCAAGAGAGCAAAGCAGAGCGAATCAAGGCAATCAAACCTCATTCAAAGTGAATCCAAGGTATTTACACAAATCTCATCACACTGTTAAGCTAGTTTATCAATCTTGTCAAATTGCTATTATCTACTGAGTGTGAAGCATCTGCCATTTGTAAACCGTCAAACCCTAAGGATAGTTTGCTAGTTTTATTTGAAATTTACAAATGGCACCCAAGATCCAAGATCCCATAGTTGTCAATAATGTTGAGAAGCCCTCATTGAAATACACTTTGACTCCTAAAGTCACCTCTGAACCAGATGACAAAACTGCCTTTTCACTCATCCTGGATTGAGTCTTGTTAGTCGAAGATGTTAGATTCTTCACCAAATGTTGTGTTGAAGAACTCGGTCATGTTGAAATTAAGGACACATATGATGAGCTATGTACCGATGGAAAAATGGATAGCAAGTACAAGCATATCAAAATCAAGGGATTAACTGAAGCCCTAGCCTATCCCCGTGTGTTCAAACCCTAGTGGGTTAAGTTTGTTTTGAGAAAAGTTCATGATGATTTTATGTGGCTAGAGGAGAAACCATTCAAAATCACTAAGGAAATCATTCATGTGATCACTGGTTATCCTATCTATGATCATGCACAAGCACAGAAGATGATATCACAGAAGGAGTTAATCAGTTTAACTGGAGTTGAATTAGATTACCGAGGACTAAAATTGAATAATGTCATTGATGCAGAACTTAAGTTTGCAATTAGAGTAATTGGTTACTGTTTCTTCCAATCAGCAAGGGAAAATAGTGTACCCTGTGCAGCAGTTGACTTAGCCTATAAAATAGTGAAAAAGGGAATGAAAGTTGATTTATGCGAAGTGTTATTAAAAAACTTGTTTGAGAACATGAACACAACAAGGAAGCCGAAGAAGAACAACTCAACAAATACACTGAAGTTTTGTTCACTTATTCTATGCATGTTTTCCTACTTTGAGAAATTCTTTCCATCAGTCGGTAAAGTAGTTTGGGAGCTACACCGACCAATCACCTATCAAATTAATGACTTTATCAAGAAATTGGGAGATAATTTCAATGATATTATGGATGAATACTTCAACAAATTTCAAGCGAAGATGCACAATAGGTACCAGACTCCACCCCAGCTGGTAGAGAAATATAAAGATGATATATGCTTTGAGGTAGACACCAATTACTGTTATGTGAATGTTGTGGAACCAAGGATTCAATCTTTGTTACCAATGGGTTACGAGATTGACTATGATATCACACAATAGCAAATTGATGCATTTCTTACACTACCAAGGCATGCTACCGAACTGAGATATGGAAATTATGAAGAAGTTAAGGAAAAGGTGAATATGAACATTGTAGTACCTAAAGCTACAAGAAAGGCTACAAAGATGATTAAGCCATTATCTCATAAATTCAGAGAAAAATCTTCCTCTACACCTATCAAAGGTACTCTTGCCATTACCGAAGAGGAATCAGAAGCTCAAGAGGCAATAATAACATTGAGCACCGAACTACCTAAGGGTAAAGTATTGAAAAGAAAGAAACAGGACATTCCAAAGGTCCTACCAACTCCTCCAACAAAGAGACCTAATACAAGAGAATCAGCTGCATCACTGAGTAAGAAACAAAAGAGTGTTACTACTCCCAAGGTAACCAAGACCTACAAGAAATCTACTCAGAGACTCATTTTGGCAAAAGAGTCTAGTGATATAGAACTGAGGATGCCAACAAATTCTAGATTGTCAAAAGCAAGAAGGTAAATATACATAGGGTTGAAAATTTTTGTGCAAATCTAAAAGAATATGGTGGATTTGGTTCTTTTAGATATGTCAAGTATGAGACTAGGAATAATGATGAGAAGAGACAAATTGAAGAAGTTGTCATTTGTACACTTCTAAAGTTTCAACTAGCTCGATTAGAACTAGTCAAGTCACTTCTGAGTAAACTGTACTTACATATTGATAACAGGTGGAGATATGCAATGGACTCAGAGAAACAAATTAGAGAAAGAAGTCTAGTCCATCTATTTCCTGATATGTCTATCGCAGAGATAAAGGAGCACCTGACAACCTACAATTCTAAATTTCTTGTCAAACAACGAGCCTTAAAATTGATGAATGGGCTATACATTGATGTAGAAAATGAGACAAAAGCAAAATGGCACGAAATGTTCAAAATAAAAGATGTCGGTGAAAAATCCAAAGTTGAAATTGTTGAAGTCACCGAACAAGATCTTGATGTCACTGACCACGATCCTGATGCTACCGAGCAAGACCCAGCTGACACTATTCAAATTGATGAAGATGTCATGGATGCAGAAGAACAGGAGCAGGAGATGATTGAAGGCACTACATATGCAAAACTTGTATCTAGTGAATCTGTGTTAGTACAAGTTCAGCCTTATCTATCGATCACTCAACCTGTCTCAACTTGTCTCAACCGAAGCTCCTCAGGATACAACAAAAGGCACTGAAGGTCACCATTCTGAAGCAATAGGAGAATGTACAACTCAAGAAAAGATCTCTAAAGAACCATCAAGCACTGAAAATGTAGCAGCCGAGACACCCAAAGACACTATAGTAGCTACAGGTACCGACCAAAGTGTTGCCTCTATTGAGCAACCTACCGAGGGTCAGCAAGCCTCACAAGCTATTGTCTTGGTCCAACCAACCAAAGGTAAAGAGAAGAAGGTGAAAAAGTATAGTTTTAAAGTTGATTTATCTAAACCGATAGTGTTGCCCAATGTGGATATCTCAAAATTAAAGGGGCAAGCACTTATTGATTTCGGTGAACTATGCATAGCAAAGGCCGAACAAGAAAAACAAATGGCCATTGAAAAGAAGAATAAAGTACTTCAGAAGGTAAAGACACTACTAACAGAAATACTACCTACAACTATAGTGTCAACTGATGCAACCATTCGCATTCAACTGGATGAACTCCTTACTCAAATAAAAACATTTGGAGTTGATGCATCTGAGTACCTGAGCAAGCTCAAAGACAAGGAGCTTACTGCAAAAATGATTAGAGAGGTACACAAAGCTCTCGCTATTAGCAAAGTCAAACTTGTCAAATTCATTGCTGAGTTGTCCCCTCAACTCAAGCATATTCTTTATTTATTTCAGAAACTTTGCACATTTTCATATTCATTAAAGATATCAAGAATAAAACTGATGCAATTGAGAAAGAAATCACCGATCTCTCAAATAAGTTGACTCCTCAGCCCAATTCAGTTCAAAAATTTTATACCAAGCTTCAATAGCTCATGGCTCAATAGTTAGAACTCAGAAATGAAGAACATAAGACCCGGATGGATATAATGACACTCCAGACATTATTCCTTCCTCATCTTTCATTAGTTCAAGAACAAATTAATAGAGCTACATGCCTATCTACTACACAAGAGGGAAGCACTCTTGATGGCTTAATATCACTCTTGGCTGATATTCAAGCACAAACTTCTTTAATGGAAAGTGTAAAGGATGCACTCTCTGTCGCACTCACTAATGCTCAGAAGAAGTATAAATCTATTTTTGATTAGTTACCACCCCCAGATGGAAATTAAGTTTTTGATGTTTGTCAAAAAGGGGGAGTAATACTATATATTTAGGGAGTGATACTATATAGGGGGAGATACAGTTTTGGTAATATAGTTTTGTAATACAGTTTTGATACAGTATTCGGAGTATTGTATACAGGGGGAGTATACCGAGTAGAGTATGGAGAATATCCAAGGACAGTAAGTAGAGCACACAAGCACAAAACCGAGCATGCAAAATTAGAGTTATGTACAGTATAATGATAAGGGGAGTATATCAGAATATACTATTTCATTGACTATTGTATTTATTATTAAGTATAGTCATTTTGAAAAGTATATAGATTTTTGAGTTATGACTTTGAAAGTAGTTTTTGTCAAACATCTCAACTAATGTCAAAAGGGGAGATTGTTACTACTTATCAAGTTGCCATTAGTTTTTATAGTCAAAATCATACTATATATTCTAGTCGGTTAGCACTACCGAATGATGCAGTCAGTACACATAGAGAAGTTGATATGCACAGTCTAGTCGGTTACAGAGGAAAGCAGTCACAGAACATAGTATACACCGAGCTGTCTACCGAGTATCTTTTTGAGACTACCAAGCAACAAAGATGACACACCGAGTGAAACGTGTTACCAGATACATTGAACCTGGACATGCATATGAAAATGTGTTACAAGATCGAGGCACATCTAACCGTTATTACATTGGAAATTGCACCAAAAGATTGTGTATGATTTTAAGGACAATCTAACCAATGAAATATTTTTTTTAGTTATTGATTCGAGGAATCTTGTTTGTAAGATTGAAGCAATGAATTTGATCACTATTTTAAGAGATCTATTTATATAGCATGAGTGAAGTGTATGTATGCATAAAAAGAAGACAGTTACAGAGACACAGAGGTCACCGAGAAGGTTTTCAGAGAACAGTAGAAGAATAGAGTAAACAGAAGGGTTTACCGAGTTACTATATGGGTTACCGAGGTATGCTATAAGCAAGGTAATCTATTTTGAGCACATAGAATCTGCTATAACATTTTAGATGTAAAGTTGCAGATATTTGTAATAATTTTATTGTAATATTGTGAAGTTGAAAGAGAAACCTTTAAAAGGGTAAAAGACTCTAATCAAGTCTATAAATAGTAAAGCCTCTAACTAGGTGTAGCATTTAGAATAAATGTTGTAAAATCCTTTAGCAAGGTAGATCTAACAGATCTTGTTACTCCTAACAGGGTATGCTATCAGAAATAGCTAAATGTAGCTCTAACTGAGCATTCTTTATTATTGTAGTAGTGAAGTTGTGGGTGCCATCCCCACCGTAGTTTTTCTCTCTAACCAAGAGTTTCTGCGTAACCAAAATATATGTGTTATGGAGTGAATCATGTATGATTGTTATCTATTTGTTTTAACTTTATTTTATGTTACTGCACTATTCTGTTTATGCATAACAGTAAAGTTATTATTCAAGAAAAGTTTTGGAGTACTGATTCACCCCTCTCCTCTCAGTACATTAGCTTTCCATATTGGGCCTAACAACTACTGAAAGTGCTGCCACATAGTCACTTGAAACAACAATAGAGAAAAATACAAAGAAAGCTATCATTAAGGTTGTATCCCTTGAATCGGTAAAGCAGAAACAACAATGAAGATGATGATAATGATTATTTAAGTATTTCTGGACCAATTGATATGAACACTTTGAGCGAATCAGAAATGATGAAGATTGTTAATGTTATGCAATCTAGAGCGCATAAAAAGAGTCTGAATGAGCAAAGGGTTGAGGTAGAAACAATTCAGATTACAGTAGAAATTTTTCTGGTTTACTATCAGAAGCAACTATAGAACATCTTTCTACACCCATTGGAAAACTTGGTTAGTTAGTTGCAGATGCATCTGATCACATCAAGTCACTAGAAGATGATGCTCAATAGTATGCTGAAAAGAATCACAAGAAGAAGTATGGAGAAAAACTGGCAAAGGATATTGACAGTGGCAAAATGGCTTTGTCCCACAATAAGGATCTATTGAGAAATGCTATTGAAATAGGTGGAAAGTATCTTGCTTCCACCTCTAACGTTTCTTTCTTTTATTATGATATTTCAAAAAGACAAACAAAATTAGAGCAAGAGCTAAGAAAGGATATGCAAGGCATATTTCCCACTCTAGGACTCTATGCTTGCATTTAACAAATTTGTATATGATTTGCATAACAAACTGCATATATATGATAATGAGAAGGCTAAGAGACTCCAGTCTCTAAATGAACTCAAGAGTCTTCTCACATCACAAGTAGACATATTACAGAGAGCCTACTCCAATGTAGAAGCTATTTTAGCAACCCCTGAAACTTGCACCCTCGACTCAATGGAATAATTCCAGCCACAACTATTGTCTACATCCGAGTATACTAAGAATGTGTTGGAGTCATGGACAAATAATTTGTCACAATTGAAGACAAGCTACAATATTATTTCCTTGAGAATTTCTTATGCTTGAACTTTGGTACAATTTTTTTTGTTACTGTTGTATATGCTAAACACTATGTTGCAAATTATATATATATATATATATATATTGCTTTTTCAATTTGGCATTGTTGTCAAAGGGGCAGTAGAAATATGTATGTGTGTTTTGAAAATTTTGTATTTATGCATACATTAAGGGGGAGTATGAGTATATGTGTAAATTTGTTGTGTATGCACACTTAGCAGTATTACTATAAAATTTTCTAAGTGATTCCATCAATACCAAAGGGGGAGATTGTTGGCTTGATGATGATTGTAATGTATTCATCACTTGTTTTCATTGATGAAACACTCTCACACACATATGATTATATTGACTATCGGTGTAACTTTAATTGTTTACACTATTAACTGCTATGTTAGAGGTTTATCTTTAACCGATACTTTGTGTCAACCAGTATGTGCATAAGAGATAACCTATGGTTATGCTAAGTCGACATCAAAATTAAGATTCAGATAGAGATCAAGCAGAGACTCTAGGACAACGCTTCATATGTTTTATTCAAACTAGTATTGATTGTTCCAACTAGTATTTGTTTATTTTTGTGATGAGTTACCAACACCGACTACTTGGCAGTAATTTTTGTGATGAGTTACCAGCATCAACTAATTGGCGGTAATTTTAGTGATGAGTTATGGTCACTTGTCTAGATACATTGCACCTAGGAAATTGTGTTATGATTTCCTAAGCCGACATGAAATCTGAATGTCTATATATATCAACATCTCTGTAAAACTTCAATAACTAATGGTATGTGTGAAGAGTGAAATCTTTTTGAAGAGAAATATGTGTTAGGATAAAGAGTATGTTGAAGAGCAATGTTGAATGTACTTAGAAGGATATGATCAAGAAAGTATTGTGCTACTCAGAGCAGATCAAATAATTCTTATTGTTTTCTAACCGTTATAATAGAATCAAATCCCTTAACCGGCTAAGCTCTAACAAGCTTCAATGTATAAATCCTATAACAGGTTGATCCAGTAGTTTGGATTCTTAAATCCTCCAACAAGGTTACTCCTAACAGGGTACTACACTTAATAGGGTATAAGCTTCTAATCAAGCTTTGGGATCTCTAACAAGAATCGCTCCTAGCAGAGCACTTTGTAGACCTTAACCGGTTAGTTACCTATTACTATAGATAGTTACCTTGTGAGTCTCATATCACCGTGGTTTTTACCTATTTGGATTTTCCACGTATAAACACTTATATTATGGTGGATGTTGTTGGCATATGGACACTCCAATGAGACATTGTGTGTGATTGAAGGTTTTGTCATTGATGGCAACCTTGCAATCCTATGGCACCGACAAAGCATTACTCAGGCAACCTTGCAATTATATGGCACCGGCAAAGCATTACTCAGGCAACCTTGCAATCCTATGGCACCGGCAAGACATTACACCAGCAAAGAATTACTCAAACAAAACAATGCACCGACATCAATAAAATCAATCTACATCGGCATCGGCATAGAAGGAAATATGTATACCAACACAGAGGCCGACAGGATTTTTGATATGTAATATTTTGTTTATCATTGTAAGCCGACTTGGCAAATTGTAAAATGACTCTTGTATATAAAAGAGATCATTGTAGGCATTTGTAGGATATGGATAGGAAGCATATAAGTAAATTATAAGGCAGACCTAATGTACGAATTATAGGTCAAGGGTATATGTAAAGAATAGAGAAAGAACCGGTATTGAATTTGGCATTGAAGATGCTATTGTAAAGCAGTACAGAATATTGGATTTGTGTAAATCCTCATTGTAAGTCAGTGTGACTTCTTATTGAGCAGTGAGCTCTAGGCAGTTGGCCTTCCTACATGTGCAAGCCCCTATTGTAAGTAATATTCTCTTATTGGCCAGTAAGTGAATATTGTGGGTCACAAATCCCACCGAGGTTTTTCCCACACCGGGTTTCCTCGTTAAACATCTTGTGTTATGGTGTTCTTTTCATGTGGATGTTTTTGATTCTGTTATTTGCATTAATTCTTGCTTACCGGTATACCATTACTTTATATTCTGCATATTTAGTTTTAAGAAAATTTCATTACCGGTCAGATACTGATTCACCCCCCCCTCTCAGTATCTGTGGGAACCCTAACAATTGGTATCAGAGCCTGGTCCTCTATTTTCAGAAGCCTAACAGCTTGAGGAAGATCTTGACACTGGCAAAGATGAAAATTTGATGAAGCAACTTGAAGGAGCTCTTACTGACTATGATGCAGAGAAGTTGAAAAATATCAAATTAGAAGATGATTTAAAAGTAGCTCAAGACATTATTCAAGCACTTCAAGAAAATCTTACTATTACAAGAAACAAGAGAAGAGAACTTTGTGAAAAATTGCAAAATGAGAATGATGAAAAGGAATCACTAAATGATATGATAAGCAAATTGAAACAAGAGATCATGACAACAAAAAATGAAATGCAGGATATGACTATGAGATTTTGCAAAGAGATTGAGGACATAAAGAAGAATGAAGAAGAATTGATTAGAAGACTAAGTGATGTAGCAAATCAGAAGACAAGACTTAGCTATGAAAATGACATGTTGAAGATAGATCTGATGCATACTTAGAATGACTCAAATGAACTGATGAGACAAAAAGAGATCTTGGAAAGGGAATTGGAAACTGGAAATCAACACAAAGAAAAATTCAAGAAAAGCTCAGAAGAACTTGGTACCTTATTGAAGAATCAAAAACCCAAAGGTGAGACTTCTGGAGTTGGATTTGAAGTTGGAGAAAGCTCCAGTACTACAAATACCTAGGATCAAAGCAAACCAGTAAGACCCTCTAATACTTACAAATTCAATGGAAAATGCTTTAACTGTAATAAATATGGTCATAGGGCAAATGAATGTAGATCTAGGAATTATTAGAACATCAATTCTCCCACCGGTCAATGCACCAAATGCAACAAAATTGGTCATAACTCTGAAAATTGCAGAATAAATGTAAGATGTTATGTTTGTAGAAGATTTGGTCATTTATCAAATAAATGTAGAACACAAGCTGGCATAGGTTATGGGAAAGCTATTCAGAAAAATAATGTAACTTGTTATGCATGTAACAAAATTGGTCATATTGCTAAATTCTATAGAAGTAAAGGTACACCGGTAGATAACAAAAGTACTAGCTTGAAAGATAAAGAAAAGGTTGAAGAGGTTAAGCAAGAATTTTCAAAGCAATGGATTAGAAAAGGTGATCTAAATATTGGGGTTACTCCTCCACTAGTAGAACCAACAAATGCTTCACCAGTAGGACAATATGATGCTCCACCGGCAGGACAGAGCAATGCTCCACCGACAGGATGTTCTTCATCAAATTAAAGAAAATTATCTTGAGGGTTTGGCAATCAAATAACACATGTGCTATTATTCCCTTGGTTAGAGAAAAGAAGTTGAAAATCCTTCATTACCGGCAAATAAAGTTGAGTTAATACATTGCTGGCAAACAATTAATGTGGTAGGTAGCAAAAAAGACTTTATAAATTAAGGTTTTTTGGCTCTGTTTCATTTCACCATGAATTCAAACTTTCAGAGAGCATGAAGATTTATGAGCTAAGGCATTCCGAGGAAAGAGGCAAAGCACTTTAGCAATCAATCCATCCAAAGGCAGAAAAAGGTATTTATCATCATGGCATCCTCCTTTGCACCTAAATTCATAGCAAACCCTACAGTAGTCGAGGTTATAAAATGACCTAGGCCCGTGTTTCAGCTAGTTCCCAAGGTAGCTAAGAAAGATGACAACATAGGTGCTTTTTCCCAAATTCCAAAGGGTGTTGTTTATGCAGAAGACCCTATAATGTATATTCATTGCAACATAGAGGAATTAGGTGATGAAGAAATCAAAAACATGTATAAATTTATTATATGTGACAAAGCCGAAAATGTGAAACCTAAACATAAAATTGTTGAAACCCTAGGATTCACTGAAATCCTCTGCATTCCTGAATTTCCCAAGGAAGTGGTTAGGATAGTTCTAAGTAGGGTACATGGCTCATTCTTTTGGCTTGACTCAGTGCATAAAATTACAAAGGTAGCTGTGAAAGCAGTAACAGGGTTACCTTCCACCAGTACTAGACCCGACAAAACCAAGGTCTCCAATGACCTAGTAATGAAATTAACTGGTGCAACATCTGAAAAAAGATCATTGAGGGTTATTGATGTGACTGATACAAATGTGAGATTCATTAGCATGATTCTAGGTTACAAAGAAACTCATGCTAATAGGCTTAACTCTGTTTCTAGTTTATGCATAAAAAGTGCTTATGACATGGTTAAGGACAATGTGAAAATTGATATCTGTGAATGGTTAAAAGATGAGTTAATTGACAGTTTGGCAAAAATCAAGAAGGATAAAAAAGGAACCTTTAGATTTGGAAATTTACTTGTATGCTTAATGCTACATATAACCAAACAGGCTCCCGGTATAGGCTACAAGAATTTTGGATTCGACATACCAGTAGGAAGACAATTGTCTGACTTATTTAACAAGATGGGTGAAAACAGAGAAAAGAATATCAATGAGTATTTTCAAGCACTAAAAGTCAAAATGAATAAAAGAATCAGACTATCACAAGAAATTGTCAACAAATACAAGGATGATATATGCTTTGTAATAAAAAAGGATGAGATCTGGATGGAAGCAGTCATCCCAAGAACAATCTGGGTTACAGAGATGGGGTATGAAACAGATGACAACATAGTGGAAACTTATGCCAAAGCACTTCTGGAAGCCCCCAATGAACCAAAGGAAGAAGTATTTGGTAGTGTTGAGACCATCCAAAGTCAAATTCAATCTAAAAAGAGAGTAAAGAAAGTTGAGGCATTTGTGAGGAAAGGAACTAGGCAAGCAAAAGCCATAAAAGAAGATGTATTAAAGAAAACCAGCATAACAAAAGAAGAGTTGGCAACCCAATAGCCTAAAACTCATCTATCACCAGTAGATACCTCCTCAGAAGGAGATATGCTAGCAACTTTCAAAAGAGTTGTTAGGAAAAGAGACCCCTCACCGGTATCCACTCCTTCACCTAGAAGGACAAGACAGAAGCAACAAGCTGTGAGGTCTCCAGTCAAGAAAGCCACACCTAAGAAAAAGCTGACCCCCAAAAAGAAGAAGAAGATAAACATTGACTTGGCCCCTTTTGACATATTACTGAATGAGATCACAGAGGAAGATAAATTGAAAAATATAGGGAAAATCTATGACACCCTTTCAGATGATGAGAAAGGACAAGTCGAGGAGAGTGTTATATTACACATGGACATGTATAAAAAGTTTTTGATGCAAGTCCTAAATGAAATTCTTGATGAATTATATAAAAGACTTGAGGCAAGAAGGCAAGGAATAGTTGAGTTGGATAAGAAAATTAAAATAGAAAAATTACTTGCTGTATACCCGGTCAACTCACCTAAGGAAATTGATGATTTGATAGCTCAGGCCAACCAGACAGTTTTTTCCACTGCACACTAGCAAATATCACTAATGGCAGGTAGAGTTACTGAAGTTTCAAATAAAAAGAAGATGGTTGGGATACATTCTTGGTTGAAAAAGAAAAACAAGAAGAATATAGGAATCGCAAGCCCATTCTGGTATATCAAAAGGACAAAGGGAAAGGTAAAGTTGGTGGACCACCAAGTATCAAGATTAGAGACAACTTACCCCCACCGGTAAAAACAACAACTGCAAAAGATCAACCGGTAGCTGAGAGCATGGACACAGAGGATAATAATCCTAATCCTAAAGTCCTATATACTATGAATGTTGATACTCAAAAAATCAACATAGTGATAGATAAGGATACCATAGATAAATTTGATAACAAAGAGCAATCGGCAACAGGAAACAAAGAGCAACTGGCAACAAGAAACAAAGAGCAACTGGCAACAGGAAACAAAGAGCAACCGATAGCAGATTCAGAGAAAAGAGATGGAATCTGGAACACAAACAGAGCGACCAACAGAGCTAAAGGCTCCAGAATAGATGCCACCGGTAAGAAATGATGCAGGATAAACTATGCTTAAAGAGATGGAGACACAAATAGACCTACCAAAGGTCAATACTAGCATGGTCACTTCCACTGGTACTTAGTTTATTGGGTCACCATCAAATGTAACAGAGGTATTGCTTGAATCTATCAAGAAAATAACTGATTATAGCTCACAAGCCTATAAAGCAATAGATGATTCAATTCCAGTTTTGAAATCAATAGCTCCCAATTGTAATATAGCCAACAAAGATTCTTTAGGCTAGTTGGATACACTTTGTAAATATATTTCTGGAAATTTTGAGCAAACAAAGGTAGAAACTGTAAAGGAAAGTGTAGAAAAAGAGAAATAGAAATTCTTTGAGGAAGGAATAAAGAAGTGTAACAGGGAATTTGACTAACTTCTACCAGAACTGTGCAATTTATTGAAAGAATACAAAACTCTGTACAAAGACACCTATAAAATAAACTTTTTGACCATGGATGTAGACAAAAAGATGAGCAAGGTATAGGAAGAGATCAATAAATTTGCTGATAATTTTGTTAACTCACCCGATACATTATCAGTTTTTGAGGAAAAGATAACATATCTTGAGGAAGAATTGCTCAAATTAGAAAGAGAGAAAGAGAAAATAATAAACAAAGCAAAATTCTTGAGATCTAAACTAAGTCCAAGATTGGACTATTTGGCATCTCTGCAGAAGGAAATCTCAGAGGCACTAGCACAAGGTAGCAAAACAGCGGCAAAGCACTTGCAGCATCTCACCGGTATAGTATACAGAACTGAGATAGCAATAAAGGAGAGCAAGAAGTTTATGGATGGCATAAACCTAATTTTGGGAGATATTCTTCAGATAATAACCACCCAACCACAAGGTTGAGGTTATGAATTTGTACAACTACAAAATCCACTAACCTTTGTCATTGATGCCAAAGGGCGAGTAGTAGATGAGAAAATTCAAAACACAAGGATCACATGCTCAGGGGGAGCTCTCACATTTGTGGTAACATTTTTGGTCTACACATTTTTGGATATCTTTTTGAAATTTCTCATGAGTGTTGCCATCAATGCCAAAGGGGGAGATTGTTGGCATATGGACACTCCAATGAGACATTGTGTGTGATTGAAGGTTTTGTCATTGATGGCAACCTTGCAATCCTATGGCATTGACAAAGCATTACTTAGGCAACCTTGCAATCCTATGGCACCGGCAAAGCATTACTCAGGCAACCTTGCAATCCTATGGCACCGGCAAAGCATTACTTAGGCAACCTTGCAATCCTATGGCACCGGCAAGACATTACACCGGCAAAGCATTACTCAAACAAAATAGTGCACTGGCATCAACAAAATCAATCTACACTGGCACTGGCACAGAAGTTGTACACCGACATAGAAGGAAATATGTATACCGGCACAGAGGCTGACAGGATTTTTGATATGTAATATTTTGTTTATCATTGTAAGCCAACTTGGCCAATTGTAAAATGACTCTTGTATATAAAAGAGATCATTGTAGTCATTTGTAGGATATGGATAGAAAGCATATAAGTAAATTATAAGGCAGACCTAATGTACAAATAATAGGTCAAGGGTATATGTAAAGAATAGAGCAAGAACTGGTACTGAATCTGGCATTGAAGATGCTATTGTAAAGCAGTACAAAATATTGGATTTGTGTAAATCCTCATTGTAAGTCAGTGTGACTTCTTATTGAGCAGTGAGCTCTAGGCAGTTGGCCTTCCTGCATGTGTAGGCCCCTATTGTAAGTAATATTCTCTTATTGGCCAATAAGTGAATATTGTGGGTTACAAATCCCATCGAGGTTTTTCCCACACCGGGTTTCCTCTTTAAACATCTTGTGTTATGGTGTTGTTTTCATGTGGATGTTTTTGATTCTGTTATTTGCATTAATTCTTGCATACCGGTATACTGTTACTTTATATTCTGCATATTTAGTTTTAAGAAAATTTCATTACCGGTCAGATACTGATTCACCCTCCCCCTCTCAATATCTGTGGGAACCCTAACAGATGCTTTACTTTTTGTGGATGTTGTTATATCTTTATGGATTGCATGCATTATGTTTAAAAGCTTTGTTAAGTTTATCTACCGGTTAGTGTTTGAATTAGTATTTTAATTGGTGTCACTGATTTACCCCGCCCCCCCTCTCAATTCTTTTCAAGTCCACCAATAATCTTTGGATGAAATGATGGTATGTGTAAGAATTTTTTTGATGAGATGTAAGAAAAGTTTGAAATTTTGAATTTTTTTGTTGGTTTACAAGTCAATCAGAAAGATGATGGCATATTTATTGCATAATATAAGTATTTTAAAGAACTGTTGAAAAAGTATGGAATGGAAAATGCTAAACCTGTGATTGTAGTTGTTTATGTGGATGATATAATATTTGGAGGAAATGATGGTATGTGTAAGAAGTTTTTTGATGAGATGCAAGAAAAGTTTAAAATTTTGAATTTCTTTGTTAGTTTACAAGTCAATCAGAAAGATGATGGCATATTTATTTCACAATCTAAGTATGTTAAAGAGCTATTGAAAAAGTATGGAATGAAAAATCCTAAACCTATATGTACTCCTATGGCTACTAGTTGTAAGTTGAGAAAATATGTTGAGTCATCGAAGGTTGGTCAGAGCATATATAGATCAATTATTAGAGGTTTGTTATATATAACTGCTACTAGATTAGATATCATGCATCCACTATGTCTTGTGGCTATATTTTAGCAAGACCCTAGAGAGACACATGTTGTTGTTGTGAAAAGAATCTTCAGATATTTGAAAGGAACAAAAAAATATGGTCTATGGTACCCTAAAAGATCTAATTTCACTTTGATTGATTACACAGATGCAGATTGTGATGTTTTTGTGGATGATAGGAAAAGTACTAGTGGGGGTGCATTTTTTTGTAGATCCTAGTTGGTTGCTTGGTCAGGTAAATAAACAAGATTTAGTATCTCTATCTACTGCTGAAGTTGAATATATTGATGTTGCTTCTTGTACTTAGGTATTATAGATGAAACAAACTTTTAAGGACATTGTACTATTGTTTGATAAACCCATTTCTCTCTTTTGTGATAATACCAGTGCAATAAACATTTCTAAGAATCTGGTATTGCATTCAAGAACAAAAAAATATTTGAATTTGGTACCTTTTATTAAGTGAGAAAGTTTTGGAGAATAAAGTTTAAAGCTTGATTTTGTGCCTACAAAGAAACATATTGCTAATATATTTACTAAACCACTTGCTAAATATACTTTTGAATATCTTTAGGATAAATTGGGGATCATTGCCCTTCCTATTTTGAATTAAATGTATATAGAGGTGCATTATTCTAGTGAACTTCGTGAACATTACTATTCTGGACTAATGAATTTGTGCTACGTCTTAGGGGGAGCTTAGTGTAGTTGTAAGTTTTGAAGAGTTGAACAAAATGAGATGACAGTTTTGAATCTGATCTTTGTCCTTCATGGAAAAGGTGGAGAGAATGAGAGTTGTTGATGTCTAGAAAGGGAAGAGAACATGCAATGGACTAGTTTCTTGTTTCTGGTATGAGATCTATTGTTGTCGTCACTGATGTGTTTCCATCAATGAAAAAGGGGGATATTTTTGCAAGGTTGTTCAAAATGAGCTTATTATGTGTTGTCATTGATGTCAACATACTTTGGCTATCATTAGTGACTGCTTGGTAAAGTGTTATTGAGTTTTCTGTGCAGTTGTGTTGGGTAGTTTGCTTCGCATATCTTCTATGTTGCATATATATTCTTGTGGTTTGGACATGTTGATAAGCTATGTTTGAAGATATTATATTTAGGATTTGGTGCTTTGGATTGCTATGATGAGGAAGTTATGTTTACCAGTTTAGTTGACAGTGTTTGATAGTATTTCCATGTGAAATGCATGCTTTTCATTTCTCTGCATTATGGTTTTCGGCATTACAGTTTTGGACATAGGATGATAATGTCCTTAGCTTCATTCTATTCAATTGACACATGTTCTTAGGCTTCAAAAGCATGATTTTCAATTTTGATGGTACTTAATCTAGGTTTGGACGACCTCAGGTGTTTATACTTTACATTGTTTCTTCGATGATTATGAAACTTTTTCTTAATGTGTTTGATAATTATTTGGGTCCCAATTAGGATGTGTTATGGGCCACTTTATATTCTTCTCTGCCATGGGAATGTTTAGTGTTGACCTAATTTGAATTATTTTAGGTTAGGTTGCTTAGATGATCTTGGGAGATTTTTCATATGAGAGGATGATATATATAGTGATGCTTGGGTATTGTAAACAGTGTGCATGTGGGGGGGGGGGGGGGGGGGGGTGAAAGAAAGTGAATTGTGATGAATGTGTATGAAAGATGATATATCTCCCTAACAATTTGACAGTTGCAATTGAGTTGGTGAAAATTGTTAGTTGTGTTAGCTATCATAAGGAGTGACCCGAAGGTATCTACAGATATTTTGGTTGCAGAAGTGTATTTGTGGTGGATTATTTCTATTTTATTTTTCTTCATTTTGGTAGTGAGCCCTCCAACAGTCAACCTCTTCTTTATTTATCTTGGGAAATGAGTCCTCTAGCAACAAGTCTTTCTTTGTAAAATTCACGTTAACCGATGTCACCCTAACAGGTGTTTATATCTTGAGAATATCTTCTCTCTATTTTTTCCCATATCAAGGTTTTCCATATAAAATCTAGTCTCTCATTGTGCATGATGTGTTTGATATTTCATGTTCATATTTTTTTGTGGATTTGTTGCAAACCTGATTTAGAAAATGGATTTGAGATTTTATACATTTGATTCGCCCCCACTCCCCCCCCTCAATTGTATTGTGCGTTGGTATATTCAACATCCTTAGGGTTTTTCTATGCATCTCATAATCTTGTTCAAAATTCCCTAGGTCAACCCCTATCAGAGCTTGTCTATTCAAATCAAAACACTCAATGGTTGACATCCTACCTATATCTACCTAAACTAAACCATCACCCCTTATAATAGTTTTTGTTAGATGATCATACTTCTTTGCCAAAACTTTGAGTAAATATACCTCAATCAAGATATTTGGGACAATAAATTTAGCCATGCCGAATAACCAAGAGTTTGACAATGGAATAGGCAGATTCCTATTTTTGTAGTAGTAAGAAAATAGGCTTCAACCTGAAATTGGTATATTGGAATCTCCACAATTAGCACAGTTGTCCCTAAAATATTTCTTGGCTCCCAAATCCATGTTTGAGTTAGGTAGGATATCTAGCATGTCCTAGTGGAATCTTTTTCTCTTTCTTGTCATTTAGTGGCTTCACTCTGATTAGTTGTGGGTTCAATTTTTTTTGGTGACAAATCTCCTCTTTTAGGAATTATAGCTAGTTGTATGTGACTAACGATAAAGTTTAAGGTATTTCTTTTAACCTATCTTAATGATTACAGAGCACAACACCACAAAACACCAACAATTTAACCTTATGCACCACAAGAAAGAACAAAGCTTATTATTTTAAATGCCTTCTAAAACCCCATTTGGCTACTTAAGCCCTCCTATCATTGCAGAGCCTCATTCACCTGAGATTTTTTAACTCAAAGTGAATAATGATCCAAACACCTACGAATTTATTTCCATTGAACTGCACTTAGCCATAGTCTTATTTTATTTAATTTGAATCATGTGAATGCTTGAATTTGGTAGTCATGTTCATTTTTAAATGTAGACTATTGATGTTGAATTGATAAATGGATTGGATTGGTCACTTTGTTGGAAAGAGACACTACACAAGTTATCAAGTGTTGCCATTGATGGCAACCCAATTTCGTGATCCCATCTAGATTATTTCATTTGATCATAGAAAAAGTTCGATTGGTGATTTTATTAAGTCTGACATTGTTCAATATTTTGGTTAGTATTTATTTTTTAGGTTATCATTTTGTGTTATGGATCTAAAGGAGGGTAGATGGATTCCTGGAACACATTATTCTAGAGTTTTGGTCTTCGATGGTGATTAGTGTGCATGATACAAGCCTTTGAGTATCGAGTTCTAGTTTGTCAATGTAGAACAAGCCAACTTGTGTAGTTGATCATTGTGCAGATTTGATGGAGTGATTTTGGTGATTGGTTTTGTGATCCAAGATGTTTAGCTGACAATTTTGGTAACATGTGAGAAATTGTTTTGGTCCACAATAGTATTTATGCTTAAATTCAGTCGACAATCCATACACATTTCAATAATGTTCTAAGTGTTCTTGAGCCGACTAGCGATGAATATGATTTCATGTTGTAGATATATAATCAATATTTTAAATTATTTTAAGTATGAAAAAGGTGTTGGTGATTAATTGTGTACAATTTCACGTGCACAAGATAAAGATGTATGCTCCAAATTCATAGTAAAATAATGTAATAGAGAAGTGAGAGATGAAGCATAAGAAATCAGTGTATTGTGCTTAACTAGAACTGTACTTTGGCATTTGTAGATTTTTTTCTTCAGTTTGGATATTTCTATTATCTTTTATTAATGATTTTGTAGGTATTGAGCCTCATTTTCAACAATGAGCTCTAGACAGTGTGCCTTAATGCATGTGCATTCCCATTGTAAACCCTTTATTTGAGTATACTCATTTTGTGGGTTCATCCCCACCGTGGTTTTTCCCTTAATAGGGTTTCAACATATAAAATCCTTATGTTATGGTGCTATGGTTGTTCATTTTATATTCTTGCATGTTTCTTTTGATTGAATGCATTAAATGGTTAAAGGAATAGATTAATAATATCAAAGTTTGTGGAACAATTATTCATCCCCCCTCTTAATGTTGCTTCATTCCAACAGACCTTTCATTTGACCTTGTGAGTTGACATTCCTTTTCTCTCATGATGATATTTATTATTATTTCCTCTATAGACAAGCCTATGTGTACACATGTCATCTTCCTACAGCCCCACGATCTAACCTTGTTCTTAGTCATCACCCTCGTTGGAGTGTGGGGTGTTACAACCTTTTTTATTTATTGGCTCCACCATTTACTTTGTTACCTCATAGGCCATCAATCTTCACTTTAAAGCTATCAATGATCACAGAGGGGATCAATATAGTATACATTTAACCTTTATTGTTTACCCTAGAGCCCTTTGGTTAACACCTTAATTATCTTTATCATCATGCGAGGGCATGGGGTCCATCCATCTCATACCCCATTGCCTTGTGGTATAAAATTATGCATTAGTAACAATTGTGCAAGGGTGGGGGGCACATTGTTAATAGTTACATTTCTTGATTCATAACCATCACTTGACATTCCAGAGTGGCCCAATTGGTTAAGGGTTACCCCTCATGAGCATATGGGGTATCCAAGTAACATTTATGAAAATGCACGTGGAGACTTTTACATTCACTAAGACATAAAAAGCGTAAAGGAGTCACTGAGTTAGGATAAAATAATAACCTTGATACTTAGGCATTTTAGAAAAATCATAGAAATCAGCTAATAAATAAAAGGGCTAACAAATGGGGCTAGTTAACAAATGAACAATTACACTCAAGTGATGAATTAAGTGAAAGGTTAACCCACTAGACAAGTTAATGAAGGATTATAACATTAAATAAAAAAGATGAGGTTAAAGGTTTTGGACTTAAGAAATTTTTTGGAATAAACCCTAATGAATCCAAGAGGTTGGAACAAGACAATTACATGGCAATACCAATTGGCATATTTTTGACACCCCCAATAGTGTCATCTCTTAGTTTATGGTAGCATTTGTAGTCAACTCTATTTGTTTGGAAAAATGATTTTCACAACATTTGGTTAGTTGTCATTAAGCCTAAATTTTCCCATTTTACCTGGTGTAATCTTTACCAAGGCTTGTTTATGGGCTCTCATGTTAGGCATATAGTACCCATCTAGAGTCTTCTAAATAATACTTCTATTTTTTCTATTATGCTCAAAATTTGTGGAGTTGGATTAATGATTTCTTTTGCCCCTTTTGACTAGAACCTTTTTTCCTGGCACATGATTCTTGTAGGGGATTGGACTTGCATTACCTTCAAGTATACCTAGATTTGACAGTCTTTTAGGGTGGATATTTATTTTTCTCTATGGAAAGATATGAATTCTATTATTTTTTCTCATAGCTCTATTGACACTTCTATTTTTCTTTTTACTAAAGCCTCTATTTGTAATAGTATTACTCTTTAGATTCAAGTTCAAGTGAATAAAGTGGCACTAGAGGGGACCTACCTATAGGAGTTACTTTAACATAGGTGTAATGCCCTTTTTATTGTGGCAAGAGTCCTCTGAGATAGTTCTACTTCCCACAATCATTCTCTACCTCATAGATACAGACATAGCTAGAAATGTTTTGCTCAACATTCTTAGTCCACCAATTTTAGGCTCCTCATCACCACTTTGGTGGAAAGAGAAACATATCTTAGTGATGATTTGCCTCTCCTATGTGTGGAGGTTCTTCCTCTAGGTAGCCTTCAACTAGGGTAAGCCCATCTATTGGTGGTGGAAGTGGTTGGACGTCAACTAGTGGTCGTGGTGGTTGGCCAAAATATTTAAGTGGCTCCCTTCATTGCCTATATCAATTTTACCAACAAGAAATGAAGATAAAAATGAGTGAGATACTAATGGTGATGAGGGTTGATCCTTTCCTAACTGTAATGATGTAAAATTAGGGTTAGGGTTAAATTAAGATAATAAATCCACAAAATGTCCTAACTTACCACTATATTAGGGAAGAGAGGAATTTGATAGATCTAGGATTGATAGACCAAGATTTTAATTAGATTCTAGGCCTCCTAAATGGGGCTCTTTCTTCCCTAGATTGAATTGAATTTTTGAATTGTTAAATATTAGGGAAAAATAGTGAATTATTGAAGAGATCGAGCATAAAAAATGAGCTACAAATGTTGTGCAAAGTCACCAAAATGGATCTAAGCGGAAGAGGATGATTCAAATCTATTCCTAGAAGTTTGACCTAATTTTTTGAGACTCTACTACTTGTCACCTTGGTCCTCCAATTTTTTTGCCATCAAAAGGTGAACCAATTCATCTCTGTGAATCCCATCGGTCCTTGCAAATGAAACTCTGTACCTATTTCCTACACATAGAAATAAGGGGGAAGTTATTGGGAATAGAGCTTTGCCTTGGGTCAAACGTAGGTGGTTTTGGAATTAACCATGAAATTAAATTGAAATGTAAATGAAGTACTATAGTAAAATACTTTCCCTTTGAGGAAAATGTTGAGAATGAATGAAACACTAATGATATACCTTTAATGAATTTTTGTTTATCTTCACAAGGAATTAGGATTTCATGTAGATAGTTTTCATAAAATATAGAACATGAATGCCATCTCCAATTATTGAATCTTGACTTCACTTCTACTCCAATGCTTGATAGAAGATAGATTGCTTGCTCATATGAATTTTATAGAGTGTAATTAAGATCTTGAATTTTTGGATTAGGTCTTTGAAATGAGAGGGGTAGACCTCCTTTTATACTTCCTGGTCGAAAAATAAATCAAATTTTTGACATGAGCCCACATGGGATCTAGGTCCCCATCCTAATTAAGTAACCAATATGAGGCCCCAAGATGGGACCTTTTTGAGAGCAACATGTCATTAGGTTCCATGGTTCTGGAAATTAGGGCTCTAGGATAAAGGGGATATAGTGTAGATAATGAATAATTGTGTTTGATAGCTGGTGTCAGTAGAATTGGTGCTTCAGTCAAGCCTTAGAAGACAAGTGCCAAAGTGAGGTCTAGGTGAGGAAAAAGTTGTAGGAAAGTATAATTTAGGATGCTAAATTTAACCCCCACTTTAGTGGGAGTATGAGACTAAGCATACTCACGATAAAGTACAAAGTTCTACACTAAAAACTTTCATCAGGCCATCAAAGAGACAAGACACACTAAGGCTCTAGGGACTTTAGGATCTTGCTACTTCAATATCAAGATAAAATGGAAACCATAAGAAAGAGGAAGGAGAGAGAGAATCATGACTGCTAACCTAGTAAGGTTTGCATATTGAGTCATGAAAAAGAAAAATATTAAATTACAAAGAAAAAGGCTCAATTTGCAAAGTGACTTGAGTCTCAAAACATGTTATGGTGTGTGACTAAAGTAAAATATTAAGTGAAGTGTATGCCCCCATGTTAAAGTTATTGCATACACCTTATCGGGAGCAATTTCTTTAAGGTAGCATGAATCCATAAGACAAGCATGTTACCACAATGAGATTCCCCCAAGAAAGGACAAATCAAAGGATAATGGTCACAAAATGTAAAAACACATAAGGGATCCACTAACTCTAGGGTCAGTATACTCTTTGTTGGAATCCTAAAACACTGAGAGGGGGGGAGGGGGGGTGAATCAATGTTCTACCGGAATGATCAATTTTAACCTTATCAAAACATGCATGCACCAATCGATAAACCGACACATATAAGATTGAAAGAAGTAAAGAAATCAATAAGCCAATCACACAAATGAATACCATAACACAAAGAATTATACTTGGAAAACCTCAAAGAGGAAAAACCATGGTGCGATTTGTGACCCACAATATCAATCAACTGGCCATATGAAAAGATATTATATAATATGGGGGCCTGCACATGTAGGGGGTCTTACAACCTAGAGCACACTGCTCATCACAAAGGAGTCTCACTGACTAAAATTACTCTAAATAAGAAAACATAAAACTTAACTCATATAATGCATCTTCTATGCCTAATTGAGTTCTGGTTCAAGCTTTATATGTTCTAGTTCTAATACCCTAAACCCTTACCAGAATAACCACTTACATAATCAACATTCCTCGTATTACAATTATCTCTCTCTCACTCATATTGTATTACTTTATTTCACAAAATGATCTAATCAACTAAGCTATATACCTTTACAATCCTTCATGCTTTATGTTGGCTTACATAGATAATTACAAAATGAATATACAAGTCAGCTAATTACATATTTACATAAATATCAAAATCAATTGTCGATTGCCAGATCTCCCAAATAATGTTAGCCTCCAATATCGATATCCTGATGAAGTCATGTCATCCTACAATGCCGCTACCCATAGAATTCCTCCTACCAGTGAAGATACATGTTGGTGTCAGTGAAGTGTCTGCCGGTAAACAACCAAACCAAGATATGAAAGTCCAAACATGTTGCCATCAATGACAACATATTGAAACCAATCAAATGAGTGTCAATTGCCAACAATCTCCCCCTTTAGCATTGATGGCAACACTCATGTGAAAATGATAATGGTTTTCATCTATCAGTTTCACTTTGAGACTACTCCCCCTGAGATGAATATCCATCTGTGATCATGATCTGAACAAAATACTCCATACCTCTTGATGTCAAGAATATAATTTTTACCTATACCTCCCCCTTTGACATCAATGCCAAAAAAAAAACCAAAAACCGAGATGAAGAATGATACAAGTCCATTAAGCATGTGAGCATATGACTCTTTATCTTTAAGTTATATCGTTGTGGGCTTACCAACCATATCAATACACTCCCTATGTACACTTAAAGAGTCCAACTAGGGACTCACCAATCCTCTAAGGACTTTATTTCTTCTAATGATTTTATCTAAAACTTGAGCTTCCAAGACCAAAATCTGACCATCAATAGATGTAGTCAAATAATTTGAACCATCAAAATAATTGACTATACCTACAATTTTCTCCTGAGTATCCTTAATCCTTTTATCTAAATTTGTTGTAAGTAAACCTATTTTGCAGCATACTCTATAAATATTTGTACATTACCTTAAAGAATTATGAGTCAAATTCAACTTATCATTAATATCCTTCTTCTTTGACTCAATCATCTAATCAAATTTAACTCTCTTAGCTTATGTAAACCTCTCTAGTGCTTGCTGGTTTGATATCTATTGTAAGGATTGAAAATCCTTAGAAATGTGCTCTATGATTATTTTGAGCTTACCGGATGGGCTTGCTCCTTTGTCAAAATGGCACTCCTGGACAAGTCTATGCAAAATTGGGATTGATTGATCAATAAATCCTTTGTCCATGGATCCTTCCTTCATCATCTTCTATACAACCATCATCATGAGATCAATAGAACTCATCTCAGTTATGCTCTTCTATTCTACTTGGGAGGTTTCAATTGACAAAAATAATGCGCTCACTAACAGTTCCCTACCAGATTCCTCTCCCTTCTCCTCTGATGGTTTATTAACTTTAATACCGCCCTCTTTTGCATTGGTGGGTTCACCACTTGGTGTAGTATTAGTTATTGTTAGTTCCTCCTTTTGAACTATGTCCTCAACCTATACATTCTGATCTTGATGACTATTGTCCTCAACATTTGTAGCCTGAACACACACTCAATCTGTCGGTATCTCAACATTTTTTGGTATCACCTATGTGTCCTGTACATTCAATTCTACCAGGGGCTCTATATCCAATATCTTAATCTTTCAAAATTGTAGATGAGGCACCCATTATACCTTTACATTTCCCTTCAACTAAGATGTCTGTAGTGTCAATTTTAGCCTTCAATGAAGTGTAAAAGCTAGGGTTTTCAGCAAAGAATTGAACCCATGCCTTGTGGGTCTTAGTGATTATCTCATTAACCCTTCCTAACATAAGACTAACTATCCCATGCTTATTGTGAAATATTTTTATGTCTGCAAACTCAAGTGTCATATCCAACTCCTTTGGAGTAATGGATCCATAGGTAGTTAACAACTCTTGAATCTTTATCCACTTATCCTTCTCCATAGCTGAAAATATTTTAGAATCTAAATTGTCATATAGTTGTGCCAGTATTTGCTTCTCAATTTCCAACAAAGCTTTCTTATATATATCCAGATATAACAAAACTGCTTTCTCAACTTCTCTGTGTTCATCATTATATAAATGATCATTATAAAATTTTACATTTTTCAACATACCATCCTTAGTAATTTCATCTACCAATTCTGCACAAGTTCTAGGTGGAATAATAGTTACATTACCAATGATAATTGCAAGGTATGTGTCATCCATCTTCTTTCTTCTTCTAGTATTAGATGGAGTAGAAGGTGTTTCCTTTGGAGCTCTCTTCTATGCTAGTACCTTGATGGTAACCTTCCTAACAGGTTGCTTCCTTGCTTCCTCCTTAGTCTCCTCACCTTTCTTCCTTAATACCCTCTTGAATGCTAAAGGTGTGTCATCTTCAGTTCCAGAGTTTGATGGAATAGGGTCAATAAATATTTCAGGCTCTTTCCTCTTCCTTCTTTTTTTCGAAACAACATCCATTAATGCTTTGATGTCCTGAGATACTTGTTCAACAAATTTTCTTGCCTTGCCTTGTTGTTTCTCCCCCTTCTTCTGGTTAAACTTAGTTTGAACCTCTTGCTTCTTCTGTTCTACAATACCAAAGGATTTCTTAGCCTCATCAATAGGTGCATCAATTACATCTTTGCATATGCATAAAAAATATATGCATCAACTTCATAACCCATCTCTTCAATCCATATTTTCCGAGTTTTGACTACTTCCATCAAGGTTTCATCCTTCTTATCCATGAAGCATATCTTGGTTGAGTATTTCTCAACAATTTGATCTAGAATGCCTTGAAGTAACCCCAAACCTTATCATCTCGCTGACTACCCATAGTAGCAATAGATTATTTTAGTTGTCTTCCTATTGGGATATCAAATACGCACTGTCTCTTCCCAAAACTAGGAGTTTTATTAATAAAAAATAGCATCAAATAGACAATAATATTTCCATATTGTAATGTTCCTTTCTTCTCTCCTTTGATCTTCCCTAGGTTAATTAACAACTCATCTAACATCCATCCACAGAGATCTAACTTCTCATTATCCCTCATGATCTTATGTGTGGCATAAATGAAGGAGTTAGAAATAGAATTAAGATGATTGGATTGAGTTACCTCATATCCAATAATCATGCTACTGAATCTGATGTCTCTGTCTATGATGGTGCTAACCCTCATTGATCGCCAGTCTGAAGTTGCATCAATGAATTTGTTAACCTGGTCATTAGAAATATTCTTCTTTAGACGTTGACCAATATGTGGCAAAACCAGTGATGGACCTAATGGACTCCTTCAAGATCTTATTAGGTCTGTCCAACCAAAAGAATTATCCATCCACTCATCTCAAAACATATATTACAATCTGATCCTCAAATTCAGGAATATCCATAATGTCAGTAAACCCTAGATTCTCAATATGCTTGTACTCGGGATTGATCTTTTTGGAGTCTCCCCTCAAATCTCTCATATACATGCTCTTGATATCAGTAGTACCAAAATCCTCAATGTGGTAGTGAATGTATTCTCTGACATCTTCCACATATACAACTCCTTCCGAGACATGCGAAAAAGCACCAATCGAATCATCCAAGGTGGAAATATGTGGACATTGTTTGAAAATTGGTCTAGGATGATCCTTAACCTCAACAACAATAGGATTTGCAATAAAAGTAGGTGTAGAGGATGATCCTACTTCCATGATGAAAGATAGTATTGATAAGTACTTGAGAAATAGTTTCTAGTGAAACCCTAAAGAACTCTTCTGATTGTTGGTGAAATCGTTGAAGAATATATTGGATTGCATTGAATTGCATTAGACTCACTATGAATCGCTCTGAATGCAAGGTGATCAAAAATGAAGTGAATTCAACCTTTTAACCTCCAATAAACCCTAATCTATCATTGATATGAATGAATTTCGGTGAAAGATACCAGATCTTGGTTGAACATCTCCATGTTAGATAATCATTTCCAATGTCTGGAACATCTTCCAGAACTCCTTCTTGGGACTTAAGAAGTATTATCATAAATTTTTCCTACCCCTAAGGCATCTACCTCAATTATTGGATGAGCTTCCTATCGGTGCATGAGCAACCTCCTCTACTGGTTGAGTAACCAAAGCATTTCCATCTGCTGATTGATCATCTGACTTCCTGACCCATTTCTTGATATGATCTTGTCAGATTTCATTGACCTTCTCTTTTTATTTATCATTTGATCCATCATTGTTAACTGGTATATTTATGGTTCTACATAACTAAGCTATGTGTCCAACCATGTTGCATGCATAGCATGTAACATTGTTCTTTTGAATTTCTTTGCTATAACAGGTATAATTTTTTGACCTGCATTGATTAGCCATATGTCCAAATTTTCCACATGCATAACATTTAACATTCATTTTGAAATCTTTTGTCTTATGACCATACTTATTGCATTTAGGATATTGACCAAGAGTAGAATTATAGTTCCAATTTTCTCTATTTCTATATTGCCTATTCATGTGACCAAATTTATTACAAACAAAGAATATACCATTAAATTTGTAAGCATTAAGCTACCTTATTGGTTCCTTCTGGTTTTGATCTTCATTTGCATTACTAAATATCTAACTTTGTTCAAATCCAAGTCCACTAGAATCTCCATTTTGTCTTTGACTTTTCAATAATTCATTAAGTTGTGTTGAACTAACCTTGTATTTGTCCTTGTAATCACTTGTAGCAGTCAAATCATCTCTCAAAATTATTATTTGTCTTTCAAGTTCTTGTTCATTACTTTGGGATCGCACTAAATTAGTTCTCAACATATCATTTTCATGAACCAACTGAATGCATTCTTTAGACCTATCTTTCAGAGATCTCCCAAGATTTTCTTCATTAATCTTCTCGTCTTCAATCTCCTTTGGCATTCTCATAGTTAGGGCTTGTATTTCATTCCTCATGACCATGTTCTCTTGACTTAGCTTTCGACATCTTGCATTAAGGGCATCCTTCTCTTCATTATCTTGATTTTGCAAAAGTTTCTTCCTCCTAGCTTGAACAAATGATAGTCTCTCCTGCAGGATAAGAGTTAATTCCTAAGGGGAATTTAATTCATCTTGTAACTTCAAGTTCTTCATCCTTTTAGTATCATAATCTTCAAGTGCTACCTCTAGTTTCTTCTCCAAACTCATATCCATGGATTCTAGATTCGGGATCTTCCTCAAGTTGCTAAACTTCCTCTGAGGCACAAGGCTCTAATACTAATTGTTGGAATCCAAGAACACTGAGAGGGTGGGGGGGTGAATAACTGTTCTACTAGAATGATCAATTTTTACCTTATCAAAACATGCATTCACCAACTGGTAAAATGGTACATATAAGATTGAAAGAAGTAAAGCAATCAATAAGCCAATCACACAAATGAATACCATAAAATAGAGACTTATATGTGGAAAACCTCAAAGAGGAAAAACCACGGTGTGATTTTTTACCCACAATATCAATCTACTGGCCATATGAAAAGATATTACATAATATGGGGGCCTACACATGTAGGAAGGCTTATAGCGTAGAGCACACTACTCATCACAAAGGATTCTCACTGACTACAGTTACTATGAATAAGAAAACATAAATGTGAACTCATATAATGCATCTTCTATGCCTGATTGAGTTTTTGGTTCAAGCTCTATCTATTTTGGTTCTCATACCCTAAACCCTTACCGGAATAACCTCTTACATAATCAACATTCCTCGCATTACAATTATCTCTCTCTCACTCATATTACATTACTTTATTTCATAAAATGATCTAATCAATTGACCTATATACCTTTACAATATTTTATGTCTTATGTTGACTTACATAGATAATTACAAAATGAATATACAAGTTGGCTCATTACATATTTACATAAATATCAAAATTAATTGTTGATTGCTGAATCTCCCAAATGATGTTGGCCTCCAATATCGGTATCTTGATGAATTCATGCTGGCCTACAATATCGGTAGCCATAGAATTCTCCCTACTGGTGCTAGTGTCGATGTCGGTGAAGTGTCTGTTGGTAAACAACCAAACCAATATATGAAAGTTGAAACATGTTGCCATCAATGACAACATATTGAAACCAATCAAATGAGTGTCAATTGCCAACACTCTTATGATAAACAATGTATATCATAAATATCTATATTTAATTTAACTCATTCCCCAAAGGTAGTGGAACCACAAATGCAATGGAATAAGAGCACATGTGTCTTTTGAGTCAAAATTGAAGAGACCAAAAGATATCTCAATGCTTTACATTGTCCCCAAGTAAACAAAACAATGGATAACAAATAAAAGAATTGAGATACAAATAGAAGAATGTCCCAACAAATTCATCCTCTTTATCACCTTGCACCAACGGAGTGTCTACAAGGGTCATCCAAAGAGAACCAAACATAACACATCATTGGGGAAACAGATTATGAACAAGCAAGAGAGGAGAGAATCTATGGAATGAATGAAGCTAATCAAGAAAATAATTTGCCTCCCAATCTTGTGGAACATTGTTTTGGGAAGGTGGACAAGATGCAATAGGAGGAATTTTGAGCTAATGCAAGTTCCAAACAAGGACCATGATCTAATGATGAGTCACTTTGTGTATCACTAGGAGTTAGGATTAATGATTTTCAAAATTGTTTAGATAAATCATTGTCAACATCAGCAAGCTCATAAATATAATCAAAATCATTAGAATCAACACTGTTAGCATGAACAATATCATTGTCCATTTCTTCATGAAGATTAATAAAAATAGGATCTCTCACATGAAAAAGAACATGAACCATCATTTTTCTTAAGAATTTTTAATCTTGGTGATTTAGGTTGAACTTGTCACTATTATGGATGAATTTATCATGTGTTGCATTGGTTTTGTCATTGATGTCAACACTTATCTTTCTGGAGGTCTACATTATTGATTTGGCACTGTGGTTATATTGGTTTGTTGATGAACTGGCACATTGTGCTACTGGTATGGATATTGTCTTATGCATAGTTACCGGTATATCTGGTCTACTATGCACTACATAATGCAACTTACCAATCATTGATTGATATTCCTTCTCATTTACCAATGTTGAGTCATGCCCTTTTGATAGTTTACAACCAGTCACCATTGGTGTACCAACCAATTTATTGTCTTCCATGCCAAAGGTCTTCAACACTTCTTTGACATAATTGAACTGAGTAATAAAGATTCTATTTTTCATTTGTTGAATCTACAGTCCAATAAAGAGCTTAATGTCCCCTATGAGTGACATTTCAAACTCCTTTTTCATCTCATCTACAAAGTCATGACTCATCTTGTCATCTCCACCAAAGATTATGTCATCAACAAATACTTCACAGATCAGAATCTGATCTCCTTCTAATTTCAAGTAGATATTGCTATCTTCACTTGTTCTTTCAAATCCAATCTTCACAAGATGGGAATGCAAGTGTTCATACCATGCTCTTGGTGCTTGCTTTAGTCCATATAAGGCTTTATGTAGCCTACACACCATGTCATTATCTTCTGATAGGGAAAACCCATCTAGTTGCTCTATATACACCTCCTCTTCAAGTATTCCATTTAAAATGAAGATTTTACATCCATTTGGTATACCATGAATCCTTTAAAAGTTGCATATGCAAGAAGCATATGAACTCCTTCCAATCTTGCGACTAGAGAAAAGGTTTCTCCATAGTCTTCTCCTTCTTCTTAGAAATATCCTTAACACTGTGCCATCCTCATTCAGCTTATTTTTGAAGACCCATTTGGTTCCAATGACATTTTTATGCTCCAGTCTGGGTACCAGAGACCATGTGCCATTCTTGTCTATCTGGTCAAGTTCCTCCTCCATTGCCTTGATCCAGTCTTCATCTTTATGTGCCTCTTTGAATGATTTAGGCTCAAATTCAGAGATCATACATGAGCTTTCTCTGACCTTTCTTCTTGTAAGAATTCCTGCATCTTTGCCTCCTATGATCTGCTTTGGATCATTATTGAGTTTGATATACCTAAGTATGTTCTTAATAGCTTCCTCTTGCTTTTCTTCATCATCCTCATCTTCATCAACATCTACCGGTGTAGGAGCACAATTGCTGGTACTAGGCTAATTTGAAACCGGTTCCTAGAAGGTTACTACTGGCTCATCTCCTACATGCTCTCTGTCAGTTCCTCTGATTTCTTAAAATTTTCATCAACCCTAATATTGATGCTTTCAACAATTCTCTGAGTCCTATTATTGAAACATTTGAGACCTTTTCTCTTAGTGGAATACCCTAGGAATATTCCCTCATCACATTTTGCATCAAACTTTCTTTGATGGTCACTCCTCTTGATATAACATTTACTACCAAACACTTTGAAGTAGCTTACCACTAGTGTCTTACCAGTCCAGTACTCATAAGGAGTCTTATCCTTTCCTTTCTTGATGAGTACCCAGTTCATTGTGTAGGCTGCAATGCTCACCACTTCTCTGCAAAAGGTGTGAGCAACCTTTTCTTGGATCAACATAGTTCTAGCCACTTCAACCACAGTCTGGTTGTTTCTCTCTACTAGGCCATTCTGCTATGGATTCTAAGGGGCAAACAATTGCCTCTTGATGCCATTCTCTTCACAACATTTGTTGAATTCACCAAATGAATTCTCCTCCGTGATCAGTTCTAGGGCATTGTATTCTTCTACCGCTTTCCTTTTCTACCAGTGCTCTGAAAGATTTGAACTTTCCAAAGGCTTCAGACTTGTCCTTCAAGAATGTGACCCACATCATTCTTGAGCAATCATTAGTAAGAATCATAAAATACCTATCTCCCTGCACACTCCTAGTTTTCATAGGACCACACAAATTAGTATGCACAAGATCAAGTAAGTTGTCAGCAGTGCAAGATTTACCTTTGAAGGTTTAGGAAGACATTTTCCCCAGTTGAGATTCTCTACACAAAGAATTTTTTGGTTTTCTCAGCATTGATGGTCCTCTAACTGCCTTGATCTTACTGGCCTTCACTATGTTATCAAAGTTTACATGATAGAATCTCCTATGCCATATCCAGCTATCATCAGACTTAGCCATAAGACATGTACTTATATTTGCATTCAGCTGAAATAAGTTACCTTTGGTCTGCATACCGGTGGCCATCAATTCACCATTCTTTCCTTTGATTTTGCACACTCCATTTTTGAATTCCAGAGTGAGTCCACTGTCATTTAGCTGGGCAACACTCAATAGATTGTGTTTGAGACCTTCCACCCAATACACATTGTCAGCACTGCTCTTTCCATTTAGAGAGATGGACCCTCTGCCTTTGACCATACATGGTGCATCATTACCAAAGAGAACCACCCCATCATCATACTCTTCCAGAGATATGAACTTGCTTCGGTCACCAGTTAAATGGTAAGAACAACCACTGTCAATAATCCACTCATTGGAATTATCAAAGAGGGAGACAAGAGCCTTATTGTCTGCAACATCCTCCTTGACTGCAACAAACACAATATCTTCATTTTCTTCATTTTCTGATTCCTCATCTGTGACACCTTCATCAACTACTACAAAATAGTTTCTCTGATTTCCTCCTTTGAATTTATTGAACCTTTCTAGTTTGTCCTTGTTGTCACCATTAGGACAGTTTACAGCGGTGTGTCCTATCCAGTTACAAGAGAAGCATTTCGAAGGAAGCTTACCTCTGTATTTGTCAGTTCCCTTAGGAAGTCTCTTGGCAAGAAGAGCTTCAAATTCCATCAGAATCTCCTCATCATCCATTTCTCTGCTCTATCTTGGTTCACCGCTGGTGCTTGCTTCTTTTCCTTTTCTGGATGGTGTAGCAGATGCTCTAAAAGTTGATTCAATCTTCTTAACACTCCCATCAAAACTATTTAGTTCATAGGTTGTCAAATTTGCAATGATGGAGTCTAAGGATACCTTAGTCTTTTCTATTGACCTCAACACTTGAATAGCAACAACCCTTATTGCATAGACCAATAATAAGGACCTCAAAACTTTACTAATAACAGTATAATTTTCCAGTTTTCCTCCCGTACTCTTGATGTCTCCAACAATAGTCTTGATTCTTATTCCATATTGTTGAATGGTCTCACCTTCAACCATATGCATATCTTCAAACCTCCCTCTAAGGCTTTCTTCCTTAGCTTGTTTTACATGCTCATCACCGCCATAGATATTCTCAAGAGTATCCCATACTTCTTTGGAATTTTCTTTATCATGGACATCAATAAACTCAATGTCAGATAAACTACTAATTAGGGCTTCCATGACTTGCCCATTCTCCTGAATCTCTCTCTTTTGGTCATCAGTGAGAGTACATGTAGGGATAACATAAGCATTCTCAACATAGCTCCAATGTTGAGCACCCATGCTTCTGATGTATATCTTCATTTTGTCCTTCCATATTTTAAAGTTATCTCTTTTGAATTTTGGACCTTCCCTCTTCATCATTACAATAGGATCTTTCCCTCAAGCGGTTAAGCTTACAACATAGAGGACCTAGAGGGTGCTTTGATACCAATTGGTAACTCAGTGATGAATAGTGAGTACCAAACCAGTACTAAGAGGGGTGGGGTGAATTAGTATAGGCACAAAATCTTTTCCTGAACTGGTTTGATTGCAAACTGTAAACTACTAGCAATCCCTAACACTAGTCCAAAATAGATTATGGCTGGTTAAATATAGTGCAACTGTGAAAGACATGCACCAGTCAATCTTCTTAGCTTTTCATATAACCTATTCCCTCATTTCCAATTTGTCCTTATGCATAAACAGATAATTTATCATCAGAGATATAATAACTTGCTAGCTCAACATGATTGACCACTTGACAAAAAACAACAAAGCATCATAGGAAAAGGACATCACACATGACACACATATTTTTCACGTGGAAACCCAATTAGGAAAAACCATGGTGGGGATTAATACCCACAAGTTGTTTTGAACTCTTTAGAAGTCCACTTTGTTAGAAGCCTAGTTTGGTTAAGGACAGTTACAACAGGTTCTATTAGGAACCGATCCTATTAGGGATCACCCGGTTAAGGGATAGCTAGAATACTCGGTTAAGGGTTAGCCCCTATTAGAGGTTACCTTGTTAAAGGATTTTATGAACTCAATGGCATTGAGTCACCTTGTTAAAGGATTTACAGCAAGTTGGTTAAATCTACCTTGTTAAGGGATTTTTGAACTATTGAAGTGATTAGAGAACAATAAGTATTACAATGATCTGGTAATAGCACTCAATGCCAACGTAGATCCGCTTTAGTTCCTTCCTTCTACACACACACTATGCAGGTATCAATCCTGTCAATTGGTCTAGAAAGAATCACGTATCTCTACACATAGATACACACACAACATTTTCCAACAACCTCAGCATTAAACACCACATCAACCTTATAGGAAACTGTAGACACCTAAAAATGGTCAACGCTTGCAGGGTCATACTTTAACATTTGCGCATTGCCTCATTTTAGGTTTTTGCATCGCATTAACATTTCTCCTATGTCACGCACTTGGTTTTTATCATTTGCGAGCATCGAGTCATTCTTCTATCATCTCGCCTTCGAATTTGGTCTTGTCGACAACAACCTTCAGTCATGATTTTGGTCGATCTTTATCCTTGTCAATCTTGTCATATTGCGATCGATTCGTCATCGATCCTTGTCCTTTCCAATCATGTCAATTTGGTCAATTTGTCATTAATTTTTGTCAACCAATCTCAATCAAATCATTTATCACATTGGTCATTTATCAATCCAAAATCAAATCATGATCGAGTCAATTATCTTCAATCAAGACCTAATTCATCTTCTAGGGTTTATGATTTAATCATTTAACCTGGTTTGTCATTTCCTCCTTCAGGATTAATAAATTATTTATTTATCCTAAGTCTTCTCATTGCAATTAAATGTTCATTTAATTGGCTAATTATTCCTCTTTGTGAATTAATTAATAAATGAAAGATTATTAATTAATTTACCTAATTTCTAATTCCTAATTTTCCTCTTTTTCAATTTCCTAATTTTCTAATTTCTTTTCCCTCCTATTTCATCTCCTAATTCTATGGGAATGACATTTCAATTTGTCATAATTTGTCATAATTGACAATCAATCAATTTTGACATAGAATGTGTCATATTTTGTCATAAATTATCAATCAACAAATTGTGCATAGAAAGTGCATAATTTGTCATAATTTGTCATATTGATTTGCAATTTCCATTTGAATTGGATCATGCTAATCTTGTCATTTCTCCAATTTCTCTATAAATTGGATGATTTTCTACAATCAAACCCTAATTTTTGCGAATCCTTAATCAGACTATTGAATTTACACTTCGAGTATTCTTGTGTCAATGTCAATCTTGCTTTCACAATTAGGTGTATGCACTTGAAGGTGAGATCCACAACAAACCTATTTGGAGAAGAAAGAAGAAAAATGGATCCGCATGAAGGAGCATTTGAATCCCATCTTTGGTTTGCATGATCTTTGCTTTTGAATGTTTTATTTCATGTCTCTATTGAGTGTGCTTAGGATTAGATCATTGCAATGTGTGTTTGTGATTGAGCTAATAATGATTAATATGTCTTTATATATATTGCTTTAATGATTCCTATTTCCTATGCTACATTAATTGGTGAACCCGATGTGAACACTAACCATCTAACCCTCTAACTGTGTTTTGGAGTGCTTTCAAGTTGATTTTGCAGGCCAAAAACCCAAAAACAGGGTCGTGCAGGGTATTCTAGAGACTTCTGCACCTGTGTAAGACAACTTGCGCCTGTGTCAGACATTCGCGCTTGTGTAGGGGACATTCTGTGCTTGTGTCAGACATTCTGCGCTTGTGTCATGACTTTTGCGCCTATGTAAAGTCCAGAACAGAGGTAAAAAATGCAGTGTTTACTTGAAATTTGTTGTGTTTTTGCATTCTGTTTTCTGTGCTTTGGATTTTGGTACTAATTATCTGTGCAAAATCTTGGCATATGCATGGTAAAGATAATAAATCAAACTACTAACACGCTTTGTGCAGATTTGAAAGTAAAAGAATAAGCATATCAAACTCCTAACTTGGGTTTTTGCAGGTTGCCTTGGAGAAACAATCAAACTTTGTGTTTGCATTTAATTTTTAGGCACCTAGTAATTTCTAAATAGGTTGGAATGAATATTTGTTTTCTTTTATTGTTGAAGTATGACATTGGAGTAGGAGAGTATGCTCTCATCCTTCTTAGGGTGATCAAAAATCCAGATCTTCGATACCATGCTTGTGTTGTTGATTGTGTGTCACATTTAGAGGGCTTGCCTTCCCGACCACTTTGCTTTTGCAAGCAAGTGATAATCGTGAGAAGGGAATGACCCAAAGTGAGTACGGCTAGAATTCCTTGGCATTGTAACTCACTATAAAAAAATACCCGATGAGCGAAAGCTTTGAAGGAAGTGTTACGTGGGAATTGCAGTTACTTGGGAAGTGATGATCCTTTAACTCTTTCTCATATCAACATCTAAGTAGGGCCTCTTGGTCTAAATCGTGCTTGCATGACTACATTTGTTTGGTATCTTGATGGGCTTAATGTCTCAATCACGCTTGCGTGACATCAAGGAGTAATGCTTAACAGAAATCCTTACTAAACACCTTGTTTTAGAGGCCAAAAACCCTTCTAGTTGCTTGAGAAGGACAAGTTCGGATACTTGGAAGAGATACTAAGTTCGCCATGGGGAGATTTCCATGGGGACTGATGCTTGGCTGCCCTGAGAAGTGAGTGTCGTGGAGGGGAGCCTGTGGGGTCAAGCATCTATGTATTCTCCTTGAATCTCATAATGAGTCTACCTCTCAAGTACCTAATGTCTTTGCCTACCATAAGAAATGTGGAAATGAGCATGATTGTCTTGAGTCTATGTTAAAACATCTTGGCTTCTTTGCTTGCCAAAAGTTGAACTGTATCTCATTTCAAGAACAAAACAAATTGATCCAACATAAGATTAAACACAAGAGACATTCATTCAACAAAGGTTCAACAAATTTCAAAACACCTTCAAATATGGTTGTCAAACATTGTTCAAAATTTTGTCTCAACATGCATGTCACTTACATTTAAGTTCATCCTAAGTTGCATTTTGCAAAGTTCATTGTCAAGTACCAAGGTTAAGTTTCACCTAAGTCACACTCCTTTGCATATCAATAAGAGTCATCCATTTGCATGTGTCCTCTTGCATTAAAGTCATACCATTGTCATACATTCATATTTGCATACCCTAAGTCTCTTCATTAAGCTTAAGTCATTATCATATCATAGCAATTGTCCCTTTGCATATAAAACTAGGTCTTGTCATACTTGAGTAATCAAAATCTTTGATAAACCCTAAGTCATTGTTAAGAAGTCTAGACCTTATCAAGTCTTTTGTCCTTTTGTCATCAATGTCATTTCGTCAAACCTAGCTTAGTATCCAAGCATATAGGGGAGACATTGTCAATTTGTCCTATTGTCACTTGGTCCTTTTGTCCTTTGAGGTCTAGATATCATTTCAATTTCCTAAGGGTCTCTTTCTTAGATTTGCATTCCAAAAAGTTTGTCAAAATCTTGAAAAACAACCAAAAACATAGATTGCATTTTCATCTATTTAAGTTTGCATTTAGTTGCATATCATATATTATCCTTGAAAAATTCCAAAAATATTGCATTTGCATAGTGACATGTCTATTGAAACAAGGTTCCAAGCACCAATGATGCAACAAAGTTTGATATATCAACCAACAATGCAATCACAATTATATCCAACCCAACAACAAGGCAATATCGATCAAACTTATCATGATGATGTAAATGTCCAAATACAAAAACTAGAGGAGAAACTAGCTCAAGAAGAGGAGATATTGGAACAAAGAGTGAAAAACATTGAGAAGAATAGATCACAAATGTCCAAAATGTTTCAAAAATTTCCAGGTTGGAATCTAAAGATTGAGCCAATTGATGTAAGATCTCTTCTTGAACGATCAGACATACTAGCTCTCCTCTCCCAAATAGAGATGATGAAACAATTTCAAGAAAAGAGACAACATCAATTTCAACATTATGTGCCTTCACAACAAGAACAAGGTGTTTACTATCAATCAGATTTTCAACCAATACAACCAATGGTCCAATTTCAACAATATGTCCAACCAACTATACAATGTCAACAAATAGCTCAACCAATGGTGGAATATCGACAAGTTCAATCAACATATCAATGTCAACAACCACAATCACAAATTAAAAAACAAAACTTGCAACATGCACCAAGCCAAATTTTGAACATGTCAAACCAATTTGATCAACATCAAGTCCAATATCAAAACATGAAATCAAACCAAATTCTTGCCAAACAAGTTCAAATTCCAGATACAACTATGTCAAAACCTCGAAAGAAAGGTGGCTTTATTGCAATGATCTTAAGGAAATTACCAAGTGAGTTCTTTGAGGAAGATAAAAAAAATACACTTATGTCTAGCAATGCCTCATCCCCCCACAAGCAAATTGACTCTCCAGTGGCATCTATCCCTACACCTCTAGAAGTTTCACAAGAACCTTCCATATTGTTCTCATCAAACAATACACCCAAGGATGCAATTATCCAAGAGCTATCCATAATTGATTGCAACGATAATCCAATTCATGATGCACATCCTTGTCATGTTTCAGAAATACAAGACCCAATGCCACCATGCACTTTATTGCCATTACCTATTTTAGAGGACCCTATTCAAAGTCCCTCTTCCTCATGTTCAAGCATTGATTCCTTGCCAGAATCCATCACAAATGTTCAAAGTGCATTTCCTTCATGTCAAAACATTGATTCCTTGTCAGAATCCTCCATGCATATCCAAAGTCCAACCCCATGTCAAGAGGATAATTTAGAGCATGAAGAAATAAGTCCTAAAGAAAATCAAGATCAAGATCCCGAAACCTTATCATCCCATCCAATTGTTGACCAGGACCCCATATTCCCAGACACTCATGATGATTCCCCTATTCTTGTCCATCCTATCCAAAGTCCTATTGACAGTCCATTCCCCAAGCAAGATCAAGATATCCCAGTCCATCCAATCCCAAACGATCCCCTTCCATTCCATGAACACAATGTCCTTTCAAATCCCATTGACATTCCACTTCCTGAGAAAGATCAAGATATCCTTTCCATCCTTTATGATGATCCCATTGAAAGTCAAGAGCAAAGCACCTTTAAAGAGGATTCCAATGATCTTCCTCCTTGTCAAGATCAAATTATTCCTTCAGATCCTCCACAAGATCCACTTGTTCCTCCATCTCCTTGTCTTAATCTTCCATATCCACTCCAAGATCACATTTCTTTTGATGATCCCATTATTTCTCTCATTCCATCTCTTGAAGAGCTTGTCATTGAGCCATGTCCACTACACAATCCTAGTCCCTCTCATGATCCTAATCCCCTTCATGATTCTAACATGTCAGTGCAAGATGTTCATGAACCCTCGACATGCATAATGGGTTCTTCTACTTTGGTCCAATCCGATCCATTTCAAGATCTCATTATTTCTCTCATATCATATCCACCTCATAATGGAATTGCGTCTTCTTCCCAAAGAAAAGAGTCTCCTACAAGTCAAGATATTCATAAAGGCAAAGGAGTAGACCTTCATGAGCAAGAACCCCTCCATATCAAAAAATATACTAATGGTCATGGCTACAGAGCTCACACTCAAGGTTTTGGTATGCCTTCAAAGTCAAAATCCAAATGTCCACCTTCCCCATCATCGCTTCCATCCATCTTAGGTCCTTATATCCCTTCATCCTCTATGCAAGGCCAGCAAAGGCACACATCCTTGAGTAAATTCCATCCATCCAAAAGAACTCCATTTCATTCATATCCATCCATGCATTCCTTTCCCCCTCCAAGCAATTTGGATGCCAAGTATAAAAGTCATAAGTCTAGAAATCCACATGTATTCAAGGATCAACATGTCCAATATAATCGACATGTCAAAACAAAGAAAAATATGATCCAAAAAGAAAAAGAAATATCCAAAAGGCCACAAAGGCCCACTGAGCAAAATAAAGCAAAGTCAAAATATATATGGGTTCCTAAATCCCTTGTGCAAGCAATGCACTCCAAGGAACCACAAAAGCATGAAAAATCAAAAACCATGTGGATCCCTAAGCGGCTCCTTGAAGCACAAAAGCCTAAAGAAACATCCAACTTGGCATCCAAAGTTGCTATTCCTCCATCCAACCCTCTCAAATTTGTTCCTCCATCACCTTTTTCATCCGTTTTGGGCCCTTATGTCCCAAAATCCATAGCCTTTCCTCCATCCAAATCTCACAATCTGAGATCCATTTTTCCTCCATCAGTCCATCACCCCTCAAGGTGTGTGCCAATGTCAATCTTGCCAACATTTCCATCCACTCAAGCACAATTCTTCCAATACCCTATCCATTATCCAATGCATATTTTCCATCCTTCGATCCCTTTGATCCCATCCTTTGCATAAATCCTTGCCTTAGTTTCATGTCATTTTCCATGTCCTTATCCGACCAAACATCTTTGAGCATACTTTTAAAGGTCATGGTCCATTTTTTTTTCAAGGCTACTATCAAAAAAAAAAAAGGATGCTTGAGTCCTTCTTCCATCCCCTATCATATGTCCATCTTCTATTGAAAATGTCAAAATCCAAAAAAATTGAAAAAAAAAAAAAGACAAAAGAAAAAAATTAAGCAAAAATAATTCGTCCACTGGTGAAAACCTGGCAAACAGGCGCCTTGGGCAAGTACCATGATGAAAACCTGGCAAACAGGCGTCATGTGTAATCTATGAATTTCTTGCACACCACACTTGGGGGCAGGTTTCCTCCTTCATATCCTATTGCCCTTCGTTATCCTATCATACCATGTCATACTCCTTCATGTCCTATTACCCTTCATTATCCTATTGTCCCTCATGTCCATTTTCTCTTTCCACCTTTGATCTTGACAAGGCTGACGATCTTCATGAGCATCATGCATCTTGTTTGCAGCTTTTAGTCCATCATAGCTTTTGGTCTTTATCCATTTGCTTATTATAACTTTTCATCCATAATCCCTAGCTTATTGCAACTTTCTGCCACTATCCCTTAGCCAATCCCAACCTTCAGTCCATGTCCCTTATCCATTCTTGGTCTTTCTTATCCTATCCATCTCTTATCACTATCCATACACTCTTTCTATCCCTTGATCTTGATCTGACATAAGGACGCAAAATTTAAACATGGTTTCAAAAACCTCTTGACATGTCCCTCATGCCATGTTCCTGCTTTACATTGTCATATCCAGTCTCTTGTCCCATCACGCAATAGCCCTTGAAAATTGCATCCGTATTTTCTCCATGATAAAAGGCCTTTGTCTTCCCTCTATCCACCATCATTTCAGCAAGCCTATTTATTCACCTGTCATATTCCTTGCCTTTGCTAGACATTGGGGGCAAAAATCCAAAAAATTTGAAAAATGTCCTTAAAAAAATCATAAAAATTGAATAAAGTCCTGAAAAAATTTTAAAAAAATCAAATAAAGTCCTGAAAAAATCTTCAAGCAAAAAAATCAAATAATGTCCTGAAAAAATCTCTAAAAAAATTGAAAAACTGTCCTGAAAAAATCCCTAAAAATCATAAAAAGTCCTGAAAAAAATGAACACAAAAAACATTTCAAAACATTAAAATCCAAAAAACACACATTTTGCAATAAAGGATCCCTTGGTGCATAGACAGATCACTGAGCATCCAATGCCTCGCAATCAATCGCACACTACGCTTTTAATGAAATCATGCGTTAACAGATGAACTTTTTATTCAAACCAGACATTCAAACTGATCCGAGTTGTCATATCAATCAACCTCCAAATCATTTGTCCTTACTATCATGGGTCTTATACAGGGTGTGGTATACTTGAAACCAGACTGTGTCCTATCTTAGACGGGGTACCACATGTCCTGAAACCAGACGACATGATTGTCCTATCAACGCTTTCAACTTTTGACGATGCAGATCAAGATGTTTGTTTGATTTGAATTTGTGCATCTTATCTTTTTATTGATTTATCTTTGGCTTCGGTCATGTTCCTATGTTGCTCGATGATGTCACTGAGTGATTTAGAGTGACCGGGATGGATCATGGTCCTTTTTCTTGATTGTGATTGTTGTTTGTCTGTGATGTGTCTGCCTTTTGCAAAAAGGGTTGCATTTCAGCTCTGGCCTTCAATGCCATGATGCTACGTATCCATTTTGCTACATGAAATAAAGGTTCTCACCTACTTCTGTGCATTGGTGAAAGCAAGTATTTCTTCATCTCTACCTATCCTCTGTCTAATTTCTGCTTACTAACATTTCTTCGGTCAGTCTTGGCAGTTCGTTTGATCCTATCATTTTCTATCATTCTTATCGATCAATTGGCCTCTTTTCTGCATGTTTCCGGCCAATTCCTCGAGGGGGAATGCATATGTCATTGTTATTGTCTGGGGCATTTTCATTAAGTTCTTTGAAACAACGCTTAAAATCGCATTGTCTCAAAGAGGGGCAAAATGTAGACACCTAAAAATGGTCAACGCTTGCAGGGTCATACTTTAACATTTGCGCATTGCCTCATTTTAGGTTTTTGCATCGCATTAACATTTCTCCTATGTCACGCACTTGGTTTTTATCATTTGTGAGCATCGAGTCATTCTTCTATCATCTCGCCTTCGAATTTGGTCTTGTCGACAACAACCTTCAGTCATGATTTTGGTCGATCTTTATCCTTGTCAATCTTGTCATATTGCAATCGATTCGTCATCGATCCTTGTCCTTTCCAATCATGTCAATTTGGTCAATTTGTCATTAATTTTTGTCAACCAATCTCAATCAAATCATTTATCACATTGGTCATTTATCAATCCAAAATCAAATCATGATCGAGTCAATTATCTTCAATCAAGACCTAATTCATCTTCTAGGGTTTATGATTTAATCATTTAACCTGGTTTGTCATTTCCTCCTTTAGGATTAATAAATTATTTATTTATCCTAAGTCTTCTCATTGCAATTAAATGTTCATTTAATTGGCTAATTATTCCTCTTTGTGAATTAATTAATAAATGAAAGATTATTAATTAATTTACCTAATTTCTAATTCCTAATTTTCCTCTTTTTCAATTTCCTAATTTTCTAATTTCTTTTCCCTCCTATTTCATCTCCTAATTCTATGGGAATGACATTTCAATTTGTCATAATTTGTCATAATTGACAATCAATCAATTTTGACATAGAATGTGTCATATTTTGTCATAAATTATCAATCAACAAATTGTGCATAGAAAGTGCATAATTTGTCATAATTTGTCATATTGATTTGCAATTTCCATTTGAATTGGATCATGCTAATCTTGTCATTTCTCCAATTTCTCTATAAATTGGATGATTTTCTACAATCAAGCCCTAATTTTTGCGAATCCTTAATCAGACTATTGAATTTACACTTCGAGTATTCTTGTGTCAATGTCAATCTTGCTTTCACAATTAGGTGTATGCACTTGAAGGTGAGATCCACAACAAACCTATTTGGAGAAGAAAGAAGAAAAATGGAGCCGCATGAAGGAGCATTTGAATCCCATCTTTGGTTTGCATGATCTTTGCTTTTGAATGTTTTATTTCATGTCTCTATTGAGTGTGCTTAGGATTAGATCATTGCAATGTGTGTTTGTGATTGAGCTAATAATGATTAATATGTCTTTATATATATTGCTTTAATGATTCCTATTTCCTATGCTACATTAATTGGTGAACCCGACATGAACACTAACCATCTAACCCTCTAACTGTGTTTTGGAGTGCTTTTAAGTTGATTTTGCAGGCCAAAAACCCAAAAACAGGGTCGTGCAGGGTATTCTGGAGACTTCTGCACCTGTGTAAGACAACTTGCGCCTGTGTCAGACATTCTGCGCTTGTGTAGGGGACATTCTGTGCTTGTGTCAAACATTTTGTGCTTGTGTCATGACTTCTGCGCCTGTGTAAAGTCCATAACAGAGGTAAAAAATGCAGTGTTTACTTGAAATTTGTTGTGTTTTTGCATTCTGTTTTTTGTGCTTTGGATTTTGGTACTAATTAGCTGTGCAGAATCTTGGCATATGCATGGCAAAGACAATAAATCAAACTACTAACACGCTTTGTGCAGATTCGAAAGTCAAAGAATAAGCATATCAAACTCCTAACTTGGGTTTTTGTAGGTTGCCTTGGAGAAACAATCAAACTTTGTGTTTGCATTTAATTTTTAGGCACCTAGTAATTTCTAAATAGGTTGGAATAAATAGAAAACAAAGCATTCACCCATAAAAGAACAATCACCATAACACAAGATATTTGATGTGGAAACCAAAATGGGAAAAACCGAGGTGAGTAGAAAATCACAAGTAACTATCTGTAGAATAGTAACCAGACCGGTTAAGGTCATACAATGTTCTTCACTAGAACAGATCCTGTTAGGAATCTAGAACTCTGTTAGGAGTTAAGTCCTATTAAAGACTACTCTTTAGAGGATTTAAGATCCATAGTTGTTAACCACCTTGTTAGAGGATTTACAAAGGCTTTACTGAGCCTACCCAGTTAAGGGCTTCAGACTTGTCGAAGATGTGAGTAATCAACAAGTGAATGATCTGGATAATAGCATAGTATGCTTAATTAGATCCTTGACAGCTCATTGTTAATGCATTTCAGCATTGATTTAGTCTTCTATATCTAGAAACTCTATCTCTTCACATAGACCTAACCTTCTCTTCAATGAGCACACATAATAACCTTTTTCTTCTCTATCTCATTTACAAAACCTAGACATGATGTCCCTATAAAGGAATCTGATTTCATGTCGGTCCAATAAGATTATACTACAAGTTCCTAGGTACAGTGCATCTAGACACATTTGGTAACATGGTACAAAAACACCACCAAAGTGTCAGTGGATGATAACTCATCTCACATTACAATAATACTGGTTGGTAACTCATCACAGATATATTGGTTAATACAATATACCGATTACCAGTTGTCAGAAATGAAGACTGGAATATCGTAGTGCTTTGATAAAAAATTGACTACCGCTCGGGTCCTTCGTTCCACTTGAGATCCTCATACCACTTGGGGTCTTCATACCTATTGGAGTCTTCAGTCAATCTGTGACCGGTAAACCATCTTCTGTAAAATATCGATAGTCTAAAGACTACACATTCAATGACATACAATAGTGGTTGGAATAACTACCAGTTGAGCATAACTCATACATCAAGTAAGTGTGTGTCCATAAATGACAATCAAAACATCACCAGAATACCAACAATAATAGGTTATGTGGAGAAGCTACATAAGAAAAAGACTAGGTCTCCAAAATCTTCGTCAAGGGATGGAACAAGGAGAGAGTCACCCTATTTGGGCAAGTGGTGAATTTGGATGAGAAGTTGATTGTGGAGGTGAAAGGGTTGTCGATGGAAGGGGCCAAACTCTTCAGGGATAGAAAATTCTTTGACAATGTAGTGAAGACCTTTCCCAAGAATGAAGAGGAAAAGGAGAGGCTTGTCAAGCACAATAGGACTTGCTTCATTCCCAACCAAGTAAAAGAATCTGGCATAAAATGCTGAAAGTGATTATGGAATTTGTTATGGTTGGTGGGAGGTTTACTAAATTTTATAGCTACCATTTTGTGTTTCTAAATCATTTAGATATGGGAACAAGATTTACTTTCCCTTTTATCTAGTGTCTTCCCTTAATGACTATCTGGCTAACCACATTAAGAACCCTAAGTTGAATCTGTTGGCTCATCAAGGGTTAATCCTTTTAATTTATGAGCATTTGGAAGCTAGGGTTAATAGGGTAAAGGCTATTCTAGATGATAAAGAGGAGAAGTATATCCCTAGTGATGGATTAGATGATTTTGAGTCTGATGACAAGGTTGTCGCCTCTAACCCCCCTAAGAAGAGTGTTAGAATCCCCAAGATCAACAATTATATTTCATCAATAGAGGATACCTCTACTAGAAAGGTGAAGCCCAAGGGGAAGGGTAAGAGGATTATTTTATCTTATTTTGATTCTAGGGATAAGAAGCATCCTAAATTTTTTGAAAACAAGGAATCAGAACCAATGGACTTGGATTCCTAAGACTTACAAAACAAGCCAGAAATGATGCTCAATATCTTTGGAGCTGCTAGAAGTGCCTCAGTTGATATGTATTGATTCCAATGTTGTGTGTTTCATTAAATTAGGACCCTTTGTATTAAGAAGAGAACTTCCTCAGCTAAAATGGAAAGGATTGAAGGGGTTGTGGAGAAAGAGGGTCAAGCGAGAACAAAGGAATAGGGGAAAGGAAGTGTTTCTAAAAAGCAATGAGTGTTCCCTATGGAAAGAAGATGAAAAAATAATGATGTTGGATTGCCTTTATAAAAATGGTGAGGATATAGAGCTTTCAAGTACAAATATGATGAAAAGTTTGGGGAAATCAACCTAAAAATGCAAAAAATTGAGACTGCCCTCAAGAAGGACATGGAGAACAGTGCGGCTATGCTGAGAGTGTCTACTACCAATATGTTGGTTATGGTGGCTATATTGGAGAAAATGCACAATGACAAGATCTTCATGGAACTATAGATGGATGTTGGGGTCTCTATCTCCAAGGATATCCCTCGCACCATGAGGAGGACTAGACAAAGCACCAAGGTTGTGGAGGTTCCTATGCCTCAGTGTCTTCTTGACCTCAAGGAAACTGCAAAGACCATGTTAATACTAGAGAAAGAGGCTACTGATAGTCTCAAAATTTTCATGTAGTTGGGTGGTTGTTTTTTGTTACTTTTTTGCCAGTATCTTATTGGTTTTTTGTTGTCTTTTCCTCTAGCTATTGTGTTTATGTTGTCTTTCTCTCTTGTAGCTCATTTTGTTTTGTTGTTAAATCTAGTCTAGATACTTTATTTATCAATCTTTGGATATGATGTACATGGTTTTGGGTCCCCTCAAAACATTTGTTTTCTTAATAAAAATTAATCAATCATAGCATGTACCAATCCATAGTGAGGCATGGAGTTGTCACCCTTGATTACTTTTGGCCAAAACAATTTGTTTAAGACTCGAACTGGTGCCCTTTTCTCTCTTATCAAAAGTGGAAAAATGATATGATCACATCTTTGAGTAAAACTAAAGACCCTAGACAAATTTCTCCTCCTAATGATGGACTTGGTATCCTTCCTACACCTTCTATTCCTCCTATATATGCTACAGTCCTATCTCATACATCTTACAAAGAAAGTGCTTTGCATCTCTTATTTTTCAACCTAGTAAACCTTCTCAAGTTCCTCCTCCTTTTAAGGAAGAAAAGAAGCCTATGTCCATTGATCCTAAATCTTCATAGCCCTCAGCTAAAACTAAATGAAATCGTTGTGTGAGAGAATATTGATGAAGATGACATGCTAAGGCTCATGAACTTTCTTCTCAAACAATTTCCTCTTCAAAGACACTGAATGTTGACTTGGTCCCATTTTCTTGCCTTCACCTAACCATAGGGAGGAAGTTCTATTAGGAACTGGGACAACTGAGAGGGAGGGGGGGTGAATCAGTTGTCAATAAATTGCAACCCAAAATAGATTACTCCAACTTAAAATCAATACTGGTAAAATAGTTTAATAGTCATAGAAATATTGGTACAACTTAATGCATGAAATAGAAAGCAAAACAACATCCACAACATGTGACACAAAGATTTTGATGTGGAAACCCTATAAGGGGGAAAACCACGGTGGGAAACCTTACCCACAATCAGATAATACTACTACAGATAGTATGTGAATACAATAATGGGGTCTACACATGCAGAAAGGCCAACCGCCTAGAGCTCACTGCTCAATCACAAAATTTGGAGTCTCACTGACTACACAGTTGGATGGTTAAATCCAATAATCAATGTACTACTTCAATTTAGCATCTTCAATGTCGGATTCAGTACCAGTTTAAGCTTTGTGCATGAGGAATAAACACCTTCATGACCTTTAACATTCTTTCCTTCAACCTTTAGATGATATCTACGTGATCCGCATAAGTATTTGTTTGTTTTCACTCTTCATAATAATCTCAACACATACACACACTTCTTCAATTAAGATCTTAAAATTTATACAAAACCTAAGACCTAACCATTAGGTCAGCTTCTAAAAGATATTACATTTAAATCAATTACAAAATAAGTCTCTGTGCAGTACAATATGTTGGCCTCAATACATTTACACATTATCTAATCAATAAATCATTTTCAAAACGTGTCATGCTGATCTAGAACATGTTTTCTTATGCCGGTTCATAACCTAGACCTATCTATCGGTCAAGGAAAATATGTGAACTCGATTAGTCCAATATGCAAAATGTTGAATGAAAACATCTAATCCATGTATTCGACATAACCAAATGATCTCCAGATGATAGCAAGTCATCACCAACTTCCTGAGCTTCTAGTGAAAGACATTGCACATGCAGTGGGTATTACTGCTTGGTTTCAGTAAAGCCCAAGAGAATCCCACTTGGTAGTAGTCAAGTGGATTCTTAAATATCTGAAGGGAACTATTGACTATAGGTTATGGTATCCATACAATAATGAGTTCAACCTAAAGTGTTCACAGATGTTGATTGGGCTGGTAATATAGATGACCAGAAGAGCACAACGGGTGGTGAATTCTTTCTCAATGGTAGACTAGTCTCATGGACGAGTAAAAAGAAGAGTTGTATCTCTCATTCTATAGCAAAAGTGAAGTATGTTGTAGCTTTTATGAGCTGTACCTAGACTATTTGGATGAAGTATGTATTGAATGGCTTCAAAGTTCTTGTATCTAAACCGGTAAGTATATTCTATGACAATACAAGTGTAGTTAACATATCCAAGAATACAATTTTACATACTAGAACCAAGCACTTTGAACTCAAGTATCATTTCTTGAGGAAAAAGGTTTAGAACAAAGAGGTGGTATTGGTACATGTTTCTAGTAAGGAGTAGTTAGCAGACATATTCATCAAGACTCTACCGAAGGCTAGTTTTACCTATCTGAGAGGTGAGTTAGGGGTGTTTCCCCTTCAAGAGGTAATCTAAAGGTTTGTGCTCCACATCAGTCAAATCTTATTTTGCTATATATTTCAGGATTGATGTGTTGAAGGATGGTACTCCTCAGGGGGAGCAGCATAGTGGAATAGGGAAGCTTGTGCCTCCACTTTGGCATTGTTGTCAAAGGGGGAGAAGATGTGAAGTGAAAATATATCTATAGTATTAAGGAGAAGATGTGATGCACAAAGAGAGATATCTTTGTATATTGCTATCAATGCCAAAGGGGGAGATTGTTGGCATATGTGCACAATATGTTGACATGATGATATTGTGTTGTCATTGATGTCAATATGCTGAAAGAGAATTGGTGATATGATGAAGAGTGAACCGATAACATGATAGAGAATGAACAGGATTATTGAAGCTAAGCAACTGACAAAGAGAACTGGTATGACGTTGTGAACTGACATATGTGAAAAAGTGAAGCAGTATGCTTGTCCAAGTGAACCGGTATGATGTTGTGAACCAGAACTGGTATGTCGAAATGAGAACTGGTATATGGGAACCGGTATGTTTGAATGAGAACCGGTATATGGAATGTTATCTAGGGTTCATATGGCATAACTACCAGTTGGTAGTCTCAGCTTTAGGGTTTCTAGTTGAAGTGTTTTGAGTCTGCCTGTTTCAACCGATGGAATTGTGTGATGTGTTAGCATTGTGATGGAGATCAGATCATGTTGCCATGTCAGCCTCGTGCACGTGAAGGATCTTGCATGAAGGAGATTGATCCTATCTACCTTGAGAATGTGTGAAGTCTCTACAAATGGTGGAGAACACGTGATGGGTTATCACCTCCAAGAAGCGGTGAAGAAGGAACGATGGAGAATGTCTTGAGATCTATTCAAGACCATTCTATTCAAATGCAAAGTGTTCAATGGTCAAGATTGAACCGACTAAATTTCTCAACCTAAGTGTTTATGGTTTAGGGTTTATGCTACTGACCTATCTATTTCCTATAAGGTCGATGTGGTGTTTAATGCTGAGGTTGTTGGCAAATGTTGTGTGTGTATCTATGTGCAGAGATACGTGATTCTTGCTAGACCAGTTGAGAGGATTGATACCTACATAGTGTGTGTGTACAAAGAAGGAACTAAAGTGGATCTACATTGTCATTGCATGCTATTACCAGATCATTGTAATATCTATTTATCTCTAATCACTTCAACAATTGGAAAATAACTTAATAGGGTAGCTTTAACCAACTTGCTGTAAATCCTTTAACAAGGTGACTCAAAGCCATTGAGTTCATAAAATCCTTTAACAAGATAACCTCTAATAGGGTCTAACCCTTAACCGAGTATTCGAGCCATCCCTTAATTGGGTGATCACTAACAGGACCAATTCCTAACATAACCTATAGTAACTGTCCTTAACCGAACTAGGCTTCTAACAGAGTGGACTTCTAAAGAGTTCAAAATAGCTTGTGGGTATTCATCCCCACCATGCTTTTTCCCAGTTGTGTTTCCACATGAAAAATATGTTCATCATGTGTGATGTTTTGTTGTTTTCTGTCAAGTGGTCAATCATGTTGAGCTACCAAGTTATTATATCTCTGATGATAAATTATCTGTTTATGCATAAGGACAAAGTGGAAATGAGGGAATAGGTTGTATATAAAGCTAAGAAGATTGACCGGTGCATATCTTTCACAGTTGCACTATGTTTAACTAGTCATAATCTATTTTGGACTAGTGTTAGGGATTGCCAATAGTTTACACTCTGTAATCAAACCGGTTCAGGAATTTTTTTTGTTCCTGTACTCATTCACCCCCCTCTCTGTACCGGTTTGGTACTCACTATTTATCACTGAGTTATCAACAAATTAACTTCATATTTTGATAGAAGAATTGGAAGAGGGACACTTCTATTAAACAAAGAAATCTTCCATTTCTTCAAGATTAGACTCCAAATGTTAGCTATGAAGGGGAAGTGAAGCACAAGGTGAGAGACAAATTATTCGGCATTGAGACACAAATGACATCTATTTGGGATCAAGAATCTGTTGGATTGTTGGCATTGACAAAACTGGTCAATCTAGAAAACCGATATATGTGCTAAGGTTTGTCATTAATGTCCAACACTTACCGGTGAAGACACTAACTAGTTAAGTGGTATATGTAAAGTGGTGTTTCTTTTCAGTAAGCAATAGTGAATGGAAACAACATTGGTAATTAATGATCAAAGGTTACTTCAACTCAAGGAAAGATAAATTAATTCAACCGATCTATCATTCAGGAAGATTGGTCACTTTGGTGAAGGTGAAGTCACAAAAGGAGACTCAGGAAAGAAAACTTGTTTGCTCTAACCAACTGGTAACTCAGTCATAAACAGGGCAAGAGACTTGGTGTTGTCACAACAAACCGACAATCAAAGAATGAACTCGTAATATAAGGAGTGTAGTTGCATATCGATATACCGATATGATAGAAGGAAGATAGGTGATCACCATAAATCTTGAAGTAGTGATCGGTTATTTAGTTGTGGTGTCAAAGGATGAGCTGGTAAGCTTGTGTCTATGCCAAAACATTTGTTGGTAAGGTTAACTTTCAGCTATCATGTAGTCAAGCATGATAACATGCGGATTTTCTGGTTCACATTTATTTGGCTAAACATGACTCAAAAGTTTCTATCTTTAGGAGATGTGGTCGCAAAATTGGTTGAACACTTGGTAGAATTGATGTAAGGTGCATAGAGAAGGTAGGAGATTTTGAAATTAGAATATTCAGAAATCCTTGATTGATTTGATTGAGGATATGCTTGAAGGTGTCAACAGAAAATGTATAAAGAGTTCTTGACCTCTTTCAAAAAGTTTTGATCATGAAATTTGAAACAAGGAAATCTTATTGAAGGCGATCCATGGTGAAGAGAAGAGTGAGAGGAAGTGCTGAGAGATGTTAGCCTAGTTGAGTGTGTGTGAGTGAGGTAGACCGATTGAATGCAGAGCCAAAGAACAGAGAACTGGCTGAGAATAGAGTCAAAGGACAGAGGATCGATAAAGTGCAAAGTCGAAGGTTAGAGGACCGACAGAGTGTAGTGCCGAGGGATAGGTGATTGACTAAGTGAATAGCTGAAGGTGTAAGAAGGAAACAGGTGTAGTGCACAGAAGACACAACCAGTGTGTATTGAGTAGGATGCATATTGAGATCTGATCAAGTTATCAGTAGCTAATTTAGCAGATCATCCATCTGATGCTTTCTAATAGCTACAACATAAATCCCTTAACTGGGTGGACTTTAATAGGTCCCTATTGTAAAATCCCTTAATTGGGTGGACTTTAACAAGTCCCTATTGTAAAATCCCTTAACTGGGTGGACTTTAACATGTCCCTATTATAAAATCCTTTAACTGGGTAACATCTTAACTGATCTTCTAAGTCCTTTAACAAGGATACTTTAATAGGGTAAAGGCACTAACCGACCTTGATCAAAATCCCTTAACCAGGGGACACCTAATAGTGTCTTTGTAATCTCCTAATAGGGATGGCTCTTAACCGGGCGTACTCCAGAAGAGTGAAATTTTTGTGAGTTCCTACTCACACCATGGTTTTCACCCTATTGGGTTTCCATGAGATAACTTCTTGGTGTCACTATAAAATTTTCATGCTTGCACATTTTACTTCACTGATTAAATACATTGTTGGATCTTAGATGAATGAAGATTTAACATAAAAGTTAAATTGTGAAAATTTGATTAAGTGTTGATTCATCCCTCCTCTCTTAGCACCAGTTGGGACTAACAATTGGTATCAGAGCATTAGGTCCCTAGAATCAAAAGAAGCTTAACTATCTTAGGGAGAGATCGAAGATGATGAATAAGGAGGGCCCTAAGTTCTCTAAGGAGAACTACACCTTAAAGTGTGGAAGAATGAAATTTTATCTAAGATCCCTAGGTGAACATTGCTGGAACCATATGATCATAGAATACAATGAACCTTCAGGGACTCTTACTCTAGATGAGATAAAGGAAAGGCAACATAATAGTGTTGCTATGGATCTGATTGTTAGCACTCTTTCAGATAACGAATTTTTTGAAGTACAAGATTTGAAAATAGCCTTTCAGATATGGAATAAGCTGAAGACAGTCTATGGGGGAGATCCCCATGTTCAAAAGGCTAAAGTAGACAACCTAAGAGGAAAATTTGATGAGATGAGAATGCAAGAAAGTGAAAACATAGAGCAGTATAGTAAGAGGATAAAGGATGTAGTAAACTCCATTAAAAGTGGAGGAGTAAAACTTGAGGAGGATGATGTGGTTAGAAAAATCTTGAGAACTCTACTACCACAATATGCCATAGGTGTCTCTGCTATCCAAGAACTTAGATCCTTGGGAACATTTAGTGTAACTCTTGACTCACTGATCAGTAAGTTGATTTCTTTTGAATTGAGCAATTATGACAATAACATACCAAAGATTGATGTTTCTTTCAAAGCATCCATGATGCATGCACCCACAAGGAGAAGGAAAGAAACTAGTAGTAGCTCTACTACTAGAACTAGTCATTCCCATGAGAGTGACAATCTTCTCTCTGAGGAACAGGAGCAAGATGAAATTGAAGCTCTACTGGAAAGAAGATTGCCAAGAGATAAAGGTAAATACAAAGGTAAATTATCGTTAAAGTGCTTCTCCTATAATAAGATAGGTCATATTGCTTCGAGATTCCCTGACAATGATAGAGTCAGGAAGGACAATTTCAAAAGTTACAGGGACAAGAGAAAGAAGGAATGTTATCTTGCAAAAGGAGTCATTGATGAATAATCAGAGAGATCTGATGAAGATGGCATTTCTTTTGTGGTAATCAAAGAGGACAGCATAAAGGAAGGAGATATGGAGTTTATTTCTAGTACAAACCAGTGTGGAGAATGGGTGATCAACAATGGTTGCACTCATCACATGACCGGTAACAAAAGCAAATTCCTTTCCATGGAGGATTGCAATGGAGGAATAGTGAGGTTCAGAAATGATGCCCCATATGAAGTAAGAGGTAAGGGGTCTATATCCTTGAATGATAAGACAAATTATGATGGTGTCTTTTGGATAGAAGGATTAAAGAATAGGTTATTTTTTATTAAGGTTAAAACATGTTTTGAAGGGACCCTGAAACCCTTTACAAAAGGACCTTACAAGATAAAAGCGTTAAGCAAGCAGGAGGAACAAACCCAAGAAAAGCCAGCGAAATAACTAGAGAAAAATTAGCTAAAGCCCCAAAAAACCAACAAAATCTGGCCAGACCAACAAAAGAAACTAATTAATATTTTTCAGGGCATTAGCCAAGTTATTGCTAATCCCATACAGGTCTTTGATATTTTCCCTAAGATTAGGGATCTTCTTAGCAGATGCAACAACAACTTTCTTAAAACTCGCTCTGGTTCTCTTTCCAGCTCCACTCGAGGTAGCTTCACCACTTCCAATCTTGATAGCATCTTCATCCATATTGAGGTCCACCATTGGTTATCAAGGACCTTCAAAATATCCTCAAGGTTTTTTGTGACAATAGACAAGATATTCAGGATAATACCCTGTAGGTTTTTCATCGCCACTTTCCCTTCTTCCAGGAAGTTAATCTGAGCAGCCATTTTATTAAATTTCTCCTCCATTTCCTTCTTCCATTGCTTCTGATCCCTCTCATCTTCCTTCCTTTTTTCATCCATCTATTTCCCATTTTTCTCTAGGTTCTTCAATAGTTCATAAGTCCATCTGTCATAACCCAATTTGGCCTCAGTGAGTTTTTTAAGGTTATCCAAGAATAATCCTTCTCTGACACTTTCCTTTTCCTCACTCAAATATCCTTTTCCATATCCTTCTCAGGTTCCTTGTTCTTCTGCCTCTCAGAATTCAAATCTTTTCCCCATTATCCTTATCAACCACATCCACCATAGGTTGGCTATTGTCATTGCCAGGGCTAGCACTGTGAATTGGGTTATCATTGTCAGACTCATTCTCACCTTCTTCATGCTCTGCACCCATATCCTCATATTTCTAGCTGTCCTCACCCTCTGAGTCATCCATTTCCATTTCACTACCCTCTTTTCCAATTTCCTCTATGTCATTCTTATCTTCATGGGCTTTCATCCCAAGTGCACTATTTCTTTTTTTCTCCTGGAGGTAGCCTCCCCCTTGCTAGGTTCCCATTCCTCTAGCATTCTCTTACCTTTCCCTAGAGAAGTGGATAACCTCTTGTTTTCTAGCATGGAAAGGGTTTACAGTGCTCATAAATGAGCAGCAAAATCTCACAATGGAGTATCGGATTTGAGGGATTCTTGTTGTGTTTATTGAGAGACCTAGAAAGGGACCTGAAGAGATAGTAGGGCAAGGATACACATTTCTCATGTCTAAAGTGGTTTAATAACACAAAGTGATAAGTGTGGGCCCTGGAAAAGTGACCCTTAATAGTTATAATTCCATTATGGCATTCAAAACCCAGCCCTAGATTTTCTTTATGTTGGAGGCTTCGTAATAACCCCCTATGGCTTTTCTAATTTTTTCCCTCTCCTTTTCCTTACATGGGAACAAATTTACCGCATTGTAAACCTTGAGATCTCTAAAGAAATTAAGCCCTGAGTGGGGCATACCTATCATAGTCGTGATGAGTCTTGCGTCCAATTTGAACCTAACACCATATATTCTAAAGGACCCATTACACCAATTTTCAGAGATTTTGGAGACAACAAGATTAAACCTACCTTTGTCGTAATCAACCAGCTTCTCCATGAAAGTAGTAAGGGAACCTTTTTCCAACTTCACCCAAACTTTTGGCATATCCTTCCATCTGGATGTGTTGTTCGATTCCTCCCTCCTTAAATCTCCTCCCATATTCAATTTCAGACTTTCACCTCTATTCTTCTGCAAACTCAAAACTTTCCTCCCCTTGTCACTCAAGATTTTGAAAAAGATGACCCACAAAGTGTGCGAAGTGATATTATATTTGATTCAGATTTTGCCACTTTGCCAGCTAATCATAACCTTTCCATCAAAGCATAAATTACTCATATAAGCTATCATGATTATGCGGTCCTTCTTTCCCCGTAAATCTATCCTTTCTGAGGAGCTCTTTAATACTCATATTAATATCTTCCCCGTGCCAAATTATTTGAGAATCAAAGTTAACGCCTAGTTTCACTAGACAGTCTGCCACCATATTTTTCTCTCTAAAGTCATGCTCAATGATAATAGCTTTAAAAATAATGTTTTCAATGGACCACGATGGCTCAGTTTCCCCCTTCAAACACTTAATGATATTAAGTGACTCTCCCTCAAGCCATAATTTATCATGATTTAGGTCCTTAGCTATAAAAAGAGTGTTCAACACAGCTAAGGCCCCAAAGGACCAACAACCACCACTAGGCAACTTCCAGCAAAATTCTAGACAATGCCCCCATAACCATCTTTACTTGGATTCCCCTTAGAAGCCCCATCAAAGTTGGCCTTTAGCCATCCCTAAGGTGGAAAAGACCAAACAAGACCTTCTCTTCCCTTCTCCTTACTAGGTTTGGTGGTTGAGAGGTTCCACCTGTCATTGAAGTCTTATTTAGCAACTGGTCCATCATCAATACCATTGATGCATTCGAAGATACTCCTATAAATTTTATCCACCACCACTTCAAGGATGGCACTTTTATCCCTAAAGATCCTGTTATTACACTCTTTCTAGATATTCTAGATAACATTCAGGAAGATGAGTTTCCAAAGCTCCACTATCTTTGGGTTGGAATTAGGGCATTGCCATTGCTGCCAGGATTCCCCAAGAGAGTTCAGAAAGACCCAACTCAGCTTCCAAGTACTTAAAATAATTTTCCAAATTTCCTGGCTGAAGGTACATTGATGGAGGATGTGGCAAGCAAACTCTTCTTCCCTGCAACAAAAAGAACACATGTTAGGAAAAAAAAATCCTTTCTTTTGAAGGTTGTCCAAAGTTAATACCTTATTTTGGATAAAGATCCCAAAAAAAATATTAACTTTAGGAACTAACTTTTTGTTCCAAACTTTGGAACAAATAGGATTTTCTTCCACTTTATTTTGGATAGCCATGACTGAGGACACATAATACTTCCCATCTGGGCTTTCCTTCCATATCAAACTATCCTCTTTGTTGTCTCTAATAATTTTAGAAGAAAGCACAACCTCGAGAAACTTTAACTCCGGACTCTGCAAACTAAAATCAATCCAGTTCCCATTCCTCCAATAATCTCTGACTAGACCCCCAAACCTTCTTTTGAATCAATCTTTCTAATAATAAAGGATTGGAATTTCCTCTAGAGGTTTATCCATTATCCATATGTCTTCCCAAAATCTTATACTTCTACCATTTCTAAGATTCCACATTCTACTAGGTGCAACCCAACTTTTTGTTGATTGAACCGCATTCCATATTGTAGAACCTTCAACAATAAAAGATTTATCTAAGAATTCTTCCTCAAAGGGTTCCATGTGAAGATATTTGTTTCTCCAGATTAAATTCCACTCTCTTTCCTCCCCTTTCATTCTCCAAATTTGTTTAGCTAATAAGGCATTGTTCATAGAACTAAGATTCCTTAAACCCAACCCTCCAGAGGCCTTAGGAGAACATATTTTATTCCAGACAATAAGGGGAATTCTGTTCTTGACTTCCACTCCCAACCAAAGAAACTTTTTTTGGATTCTTTAAATTGCTTCCACAAACTTTCTAGGAATTTTAAACAAACTGAGGGCATAAATAGGTAGGTTTTGGAAAGAAGCTTTGAGCAAAGTAACTTTTCCCGCTTGGCTAAGGACAACCCCTTTCCAACTAGCCAGTTTGGAGTTGAATCTGTCAACCAACTAAATCCAAAAATTATCCATAGGATTGATACAAAGGGGAAGCCCCAAATAAGTAGAGGGAAGCTCATTAATTTTATAGCCAACAATTCTTTCAATCCTTAATTGTCTTTGAACAGGGGTATTGATGAAGAACAAAGAGCTCTTATTCCAATTAATTTTTTGACCAGAGGTAGATTCATAAATATTAAAAATGTTCTTCATATTTTTAGCTTCCCTAATGGTAGCTTCCCCCATAGTAATTGAATCATCAACAAACTATTCATGGGTATAGGTAAAATTGGCAGAGGATGGTTTTAGTCCTCTGAGATTGCCTTCTTCCACATTTTTAAAGATGAATCTACCCAAACTTTCAGCTAAAATGGTAAACAAGATAGGGGAAATGGGATCCCCCTATCTAAGACCTTTGGTAATTTTGAATAAACTTGAAGGGGATCCATTACCAATAACAACAGAAGAGGAAGTTTCCATCAATTGTGAGTAAAGCTAAATAACTTTTTAACCAAATCCAAATGCTTTCATAATCCTTAAGAGAAATTGATAATTCACTCCATCATAAGCTTTTGCCATATCTAACTTCAGAAAGAAACCCTGATTGTTAGCTGCCTTTAGAGAATGAATATTTTCATGAACTGAAATAATGGAATCCAGAATCTGTCTACTGGGGACAAAACCATTCTGCTGGGCTGAGATAATTCTTGGAAGAATGATAACAGTCTGGAGGTAAGAATCTTAGAAAAAATCTTGTAAACAGAGTTGCAGAGACTAATGGGTCTAAACTTATTAAGAGAATCAGCTCTAGGGATCTTCAGAATAAGGACAATGAAGGTAGCATTCAGTTCTTTGAGAAGCCTTCTAGAGCCTAAAAATTCTTTAACACCTTTACAAATATCAGTCTCCGCAATATGCCAAAAAGATTGGAAAAAGAACATAGGAAAACCACCCGGTCTAGGAGAATTATCTCCTTGAAAAGAGAACATTGGCTTTTTGATTTCCTGATTAGTTGGACTTCTGGACAGATGTTTATTGTCTTCCTCAGTCAAGGTGGGATGAATAGCTTGCAACAGGAGATTTTGGTTACTGGCATCAAGGTTATCCACTTCTCCCAGAAGGGTACCAAAATAATCCAGAGCTTCCTTTCTTATATCATTATCCTCCATTAAAATCCCTTTATTAGAGGATAACCTAGATATCCTATTAGCTGCCCTATGCTTAAGAGCAGTTAAGTGGAAAAATCAGGTATTTTTATCACCTTCCTTCAAGTACAAGGCTCTTGATCTTTGTCTCTAGAATGTTTCTTCATTGGAAATAATAGTGTGGTATTTAGATAACAAACCATTTTCGACAGATCTCATCTCTTCAGAAAGCCCATCCTCTTGGATTTTATCTTGAACTTCTTTTATTTCATATTTTATTTGAATTTTACTCTTGAAGATATCCCCAAAAATTTCTTTATTCCAAAATTTGATTTTAGCCTTTATAATATTGAGCTTGTTAGCTATTCTGAAAAGAGTCATTCCCTCAACCTCGGAATTCCACCAATTAGCAACATAAGCTTCCAGGGAAGGATGGGATAACCAAACTTTTTCAAATCTAAAAGGGAAGTTTCTCTTAGTAGAAAAAGAATTGGTAGTACAATGAATAGGGTAATGATCAGAACCAATCTTGATAACAGATGCTAGAGAAAAACTATACTTAGATAACCACTCAAGAGATATTAAAGTTCTATCTATCTTAACTTGAATAAGATCAACTCCAGTTCTTCTATTAGTCCAGGTATAGTTAATCCCTTGGAGATCCACATCCATAAGAGCTTGATCATTAATGAAATCAATAAGATCTTGTCTACCATCAAGCTACAAGGGAAGGTCTCCCATCTTCTCTTCCTCTTTTAGTAGAGTATTGAAATCTCCCATTTTAATCCAGCTTTGATCAGCAAAATTAAGTTTGTCTTTAGCAAGGCTTCTCCAATATTTAGCTCTTCTAGTTTTGGTATTAGGTGCATAGACATTGGATAAAACCTAAAGAAAGTTATCCTTGATATGCTCAAGCTGCACAGAGATCCTATTAAATTCAGAGATGATTTCCTTCCCTTTTATAGTTTTTTGGTTCCAAAAAATCACAGTTCCTCCAGAGACTCCCTCCGAGCTAGATCCTATAACTCCATTATTTTTTAATATTCTGATCTTTTCAACTTTATCCTTACACATCTTGGTTTCTTGAACAAGGACCACATCCAGTTTATGATCTCTTATAATGTTATGTAACACATCCTGCTTGTGAGGGGCATTCAACCCTCTTATATTCCAGAAAATTATCTTCATACTTTAACTAGAGATAGGGCTGACTCAATGGAATACTGTGTTCCATCAGCATGGTTCTTCCAACTTTCCTATTCCCTCTGATGTTTTAGAGATGGTCTCCCTTAGTTTTTGTTTTGGCTTCCAACATTTGCCTTTTTCTTATTCTTGCTTCTAGTTGTATTACCTCCATTGGGTCCCTCCTTATTCGATTTTCCCTCTTTTGTACCAAGAATCCTAAGATTTCCTTCCAGGATTTCCATTTCCAAACTATGTGATGGGGTTTTACATTGGTTAGAAGCAACATAGGCTCAAAATCAGAAAGGTTAAAATCTTGCTCTTCATTAAAGTCTTCCTCAATTGCTTTTGAGTAAGATGATGTAGACACATCATCATTGGGACTTTCCTCTACTTTCTCCTGACTGACTGATCAAACCTCCTAGTCCTCTGGATCATTTTTTTTATTTAACTTCTTCTTTTCTCATCTTCTTTAGTACTTTCTATTTGATTATTAGAACATACACAAGCACAAGAAGGTTTTTCATTATTACTATTCACATCCTTCTTCACCTTCTTTTCTAGCTCCATCACTTCCTTATTAGGATCACACCCTACTGATGGGTCTCATTTTTTCTCTTTAGTTTGCCATTTCTACTTCTATTGCACATTGCTATCAGTCTTGCTTTCCTTACCCTTCTTAACCGGACAAGATTTTGCCCAATGGCCCAAATTTTTGCAATGGAAGCAAGCAAATGGGAGCGATTCATATTCAATTGCTTAGGTCCATTTCCCTAATTTATAAATAATTTCAATAGATTGGGGCATGTTCATCATTTGATTAACATTTACACAAATGTGAGCAAAGAATAACCTTGATTTAGTTGTAGTCATTGGGTCGATCAAGAGAAGTTCTCCAAAAGAGCTTGCTATCCCCTTAAAGACCTCCTCATTCTAGAATTCTAGAGGAATGCCCAGGAGGTGAGTCCAAATAGGCACCGATACAAAAAAAGACTCATCAAGAGAGAGGTTAGGAGCCCATTTCTATAGAGCCAAAGTTGACTTGTCAAACATCCATGGCCCTTCACATAGAGCCTTATTCATATCTTCTTCAGAGTTAAAAGCAAAGGAAAAAAATCCCCTAGGTAATGGCACCACATCCACTTGACCCTTGAGAATCCATTTTCTCCTTATAAAATTCCTAACAACATCAATGTTAGGCCTAAAACTAGAAAATCATCCAATTAATGTCATGGCTAAACCAACGACAGTGAGATCCACCAACTTATCTAGAACAGAAATAGCAACCAACCTTGAAACTCTATCGTGTGGGTCCCTAGTTTTGTAATCTTTGTCTTCCACCAATTTGAATGTCTCCTTGTCCTCTTCTGTACCTTAGGATGCCTAGAAAACAGCCTGATTGCCAGTTCCGCCCCCAGAAAGACTGCCTTTCCCAAGAAATTTGCCATTCCCAGATTTGAAATTTGGGATTCCTGCTCGCCACTCTCCTTGCCACTCCATTCTTCAATGGAAATAAAGGATACTGGTTAGAGTTCAATGAAGGGATATGTAAAATTAATGACAAATGTGGAAGTCTAATTTCCACTAGTAAACAATCAAGAGATAATTTGTCTCATCTAAAAACCACCATAGGTAACTGTCTAGTGGCTAAGGTAGAAGATAGTTGGTTGTGGCACAAAAGATTGTGTCATATTAATTTTGATAGCATAGCTAAAGTCAGTAAGGCAAAATCAGTCAGAGGTATGCCTAACATATTAAAACCTGAAAAATGCTATGTGCAAAGAATGCCAACTAGGGAAGTTGACAGGGTCCAGTTTCAACAGTAAAACTTTCTCATTTGAAAGTGTGCTAGATTTAGTTTCCACAGACCCGTGTGGTCCCATGAGAACCAATATTTTCTATGGAGACCAGTATTTTATGTTATTTGTGGATGTCTTCTCAAGAATGATGTGGGTTGTATTCTTAAAAGAAAAATTAGAAGCTTTTCACATGTTTAAGGTGTTTAAGGCTCGAGTAGAAAGAGGAACCGGTAAGAATATAAAGTGCCTAAGATAAAATAGAGGAGGAGAGTTCACCTCTCAAGAGTTCATGAACTACTGTGAGGAATAGGGAATCATGAGATAAATGTCTGCACCCATAACACCTCAGCAGAATGGAGTTGTTGAAAGAAGAAATAGAACTACCATTGATTGTGCCAGAACTCTTAATGATACAGAAGGATATCCCACATACCTTCTAGAGAGAAGCAATAAGCATTGTTATATACACTCTAAACTGGATACAAGTAAAATAGGGGACAAACAAAATTTCTTATTAATTATGGAGTGGTTACTCACCTAATGTTTGTTATTAGTATTTAGAAGCATGTGCTACATCAAAAGGGATGAGTACACTAGAAAATTTGATCCCAAGAGTGATGAGGGAACCTTCTTAGGTTACTCAACGAAGAGCAAGGCATACCGGTATCTAAACAAAAGGATCGATAAGATTGTTGATAGTGCAAAAGTTAGAGTAGATGAGTACTCTAAGAAAAATGAATAGGGTAGTAAGAGTGAACCGAAGGAATATAAAGGGTTTGAATACATTGTATCAGTGGAACCTACTAAAGAAGATCCCATTGAAGCGACTAATGAAGAATCCTATGAAATAGAACCTGCACAATCGGTAGAAGAAGCTCTAAGGAGTGAACTGATATTGGCTAAATATGTAAGAAATAATCACTCTATAGAAGATTGTTTCTATATTGGTAAGGTTTTGTCATTGATGTCAACACTTACTAAAACTCTAGCACTTTGGAGATCCAACAACATTCAAGTAAGCAAGTGACTTCTGCACAGTCACTGGTATCTGGTACACCAGCAAGATATACTGATCACCAACACTTGGAATGATATGGAAAACACCTGGTAATATCAAAGACATCATTTGGACATCTTGTCCTGGAGTTTTGTTTATTGGTATATCCATATTTGCATATTTGCTATTACTGGCAAATAGGTCTAGCATTACACCGATAGGTTTATCTTTTCCAGATCAGCATGGCATGCTATGGAGATGATTAATTATTGTTGTAAATAAATTGACATGTTCAATCGGTTATTGCATCAGATATTGTATTGTTTGTAAAATGTTTTATTGTAATATCTTATAGAGCCGACCTATGAAAGTTGGTCTTAGGTTATGGTATAAATGTAAGATCTTATTTGTAAGATTAGATGTGGAATGTGAAAAAGGGTTGTGTAAAGGTATATGCGAGAATAAGCAGAGCTATACATGTAGACATAATTTGAAGATTGAAGGAGGGTTTTTGTGAAGACAATCAGAACTACACCGGTACTGAATCCAACATATGAAGATGCTATTTTGTGCAGTACATTCTTATTGGATTTAACCATCCAACTATAGTTAGTGTGACTCCCATTTGTGATTGAGCAATGAGCTCTAGACGCTTGGCCTTTCTGCATGTGCAAACCCCATTTATGTACACTTACTATCTGGAGTAGTATCATCTAATTGTGGGTAAGGTTTCCCACCATGGTTTTTCCCCTTACAGGGTTTCCACGTACAAATATTGGTGTTATGTGTTGTGGATGACTTTGTCTTTATGTTTTATGCACTAATCCTTACCGGTATAGGAATTAACTGTCAAAACTATCTACCGACATATTAAACTGGTTTACCAGTATTAAGCATTAAATTGGTTAAGTTGTTTTGGTTTGAATTTATTTTGACAACTAATTCACCCCCCCCTCAGTTGCCTCTAGGACCTAACAAATGTATCATCAGTGACAAGGATGTAGGAGTTCTAACCAGAAGAAGAGAAAGAAATAATTAGTGTATGCTCTCCATTTTTTAGCCCAAAATAAAAAAGGAGGCTCTAAAAGATGATGACTGGGTCAAAGCCATGGAAGAAAAACTAGAGCAAATAGAGAAAAATGATACATGGACTCTAGTAACTAGACCGGAAAATAAGAATCTAATAGGCACCAAGTGGGTGTTCAAAAATAAGATGGATGAAATAGGTAAGGTAATAAGAAACAAGGCAAGATTTGTTTGTAAGGGTTATGCTCAAGAAGAAGGTTTGGAGAATGGAGAAACCTTCACACCGGTAGCCAAACTAGAAGGGGTTAGAATTCTGCTGGCCTATGCTTCTTACAAAAGGTTTAAAGTATACCAAATGGATGTGAAATCAACATTCTTAAATGGGGTGTTAGAGGAAGAAGTATACATAGAGAAACCATAAGGGTTTGCATCTAAAGATGGGAGAAATATGGTATGCAGGTTGTAGAAGGCTCTGTATAGGCTGAAACAAGCACTGAGAGCTTGGTATGAGAGGTTACACTCATATCTGCTAAGCATTGGGTTGAAAAAAACAAGTGATAGCAGTAACCTATATCTAAAGAGTGGAGCTGAAGGAAAACACCTAATTGCTGAGATATTTGTAGATGACATCATCTTTGGGGGAGATGATGAGATGAGAAGAAGTTTTGCAGGACAAATGCATCAAGAATTTGAGATGTCCATGATTGTTGAGATTAAGTTCTTTATTGGTCTACAAGTCTCTCAATTAAAGAATGGCATCTTTATCAATTAGACTAAGTACATAAGAGAAATTCTTAAGACTTTCAGAATGGAAGATTGCAAACATATTGGAACTCCAATGGTTATAGGTTGCAATCTATCTAAACATGCTGAAGAAGTGAATGAGACACTTTATCAGTCCATGATTGGTAAATTATAGTATGCAGTACATAGTAGACCAGACATAGCACAAGTTGTTGGCTTGGTTGCCAGATTCTCTACAAATCCAAAAGAAACTCACATGATGGTAGTCAAAAGAATATTCAGATACCTAAAGGGGACTGATGAGTATGGTCTCTGGTGTCCACATAAAGGAGACTTCAGTTTAAGTGTCTTCACTGATTCAAATTGGGTTGGAAACATCAATGACATGAAGAGTGCTAGTGGAGCAGCATTCTTTCTCAGATAAAGGATTGTATCTTGGACAAGTAAGAAACAAAACTACATTTCTCAATCCAGAGCTGAGGCTGAGTATGTAGCTGCTATAATTAATTGCACACAGATAGTTTTGATCAAGCAACTACTGGAAGGAATTCAAGAAAAATTAGTTGGACCAGTAGTGATTCATTGTGACAACACCAGTTGCCATTGACATATCTAAGAACCCGGTGATGCACTCCAAAATGAAGCATATAGTCATCAAATATCACTATCTAAGGAAACAAGTTCAATAAAAGGAAGTGATGTTTCAATACATACCAACAAAAGAGCAGGTGGCTGATATATTCACCAAGCCACTACAAAAGGACACCTTTGACTATCTCAGAGGTAAGTTGGGGGTTATGCACCTCCATTCAGTAAAGTAAGCAAACATGGTTCTACATCAATATGGTATGATTTCAAGTCTTTTAAATGAAAACAACTAGATTGATGAAGTGTGGACTACTCTAGTTAGGGGGAGTAGTCTTGCAACTGTTTAAAATGGACTCTTAGGCATTGTTGTCAAAGGGGGACATATGTTTAGAGTGTTTGTTAGAGTTTGAGCATTGGCAAATATTAGTGACAGGGGGAGATATTCATCACTTAGGGCAGAATCACTGGACTATTACAGAGATGAAGAAGCATGCATCTAATTAGCCAAAGTTTGAAGTGTTTTCCATCAATACCAAAGGGGGATATTTTTGTATTATTGGAATTGATAAAACTGGTCAATCTAGAAAACTGGTATATGTGCTAAGGTTTGTCATTGATGTCCAATACTTACCGGTGAAGACACTAACCGGTGAAGTGGTATAGGTAAAGTGGTGTTGATTTTCAGTAAGCAATAGTGAATGGAAACAACATTGGTATTGAATAATTAAAGGTTACTTCAGCTTAAGGAAAGATAAATTAAGTCAACCGATCTATCATTCAGGAAGATTGGTCACTTTGGTGATGGTGAAGTGACAAAAGTGACTCAGGCAAGAAAAGTTGTTTTCTCTAACCATTTGGTAACTCACTGGTAAACAGGGGAATAGACTTGGTGCTAGCACAACAAACTGACAATCAAAGGATGAACAGGTAATATAAGGAGTGTAGTTGCATACTGGTACACCAGTATGACAGAAGGAAGACAGGTGATCACCATAAATCTCAGAGTAGTGATCGGTTATTCAGTTGTTGTGGAAAAGGATGAGTTGGTAAGTTTGTGTCTACGCAAAAAAATTTGTTGGTAAGGTTAAATTTTAGTTATCATGCAGTCAAGCATGATTACATCCGAATTTTCTGGTTTGCATTCATTTGGTTGAACATGACTCAGAAGTATTTATCTTTGGGAGATGCGGTGATATAATTGGTTGAACACTTGGTAGAATTGTTGTAAGGCACACATAGGAAGCTTGGGAGATTTTGAAATTGGAATCTTTAAAAATACTTGATTGATTTGATTGAGAATATTCCTAAAGGTGTCAACAGAAAATGTATAAAGAGTTCTTGAGCTCTTTCAAAAAAATTTGATCATGAAATATGAAACAAGGAAATCTTGTTGAAGGCGATCCATGGTGAAGAGTAGAGTGAGAGGAAGTGCTAAGAGGTGTTAGCATAGTTGAGTGTGTGTGTGAGGTAGACCGACTGAGTGTAGAGCCAAAGAATAGAGAACCAGTTGAGACAAGAGATGAAGGACAAAGGACCGACAGAGTATAGTGGCGAGGGATAGGTGACCAACAAAGTGAATAGACGAAGGTGTAAGAAGGAAACCAATGTAGTATAGATAAGACACAACCGATGTGTATTGAGTAGGATACATATTGAGATATGATCAAGCTATCAGTAGCTAATTCAGCAGATCATCCATCTATTTCTTTCTAACAATTGTAGCATAAATCCCTTAACTGGGTGGACTTTAACAGGTCCCTATTGTAAAATCCCTTAACTGGGTAACATCTTAATTGATGTTCTAAGTCCTTTAACTAGGCTACTTTTAATAGGGTAAAGGCACTAACCGACCTTGATCAAAATCCCTTAACCAAGTGGCACCTAACAGTGTCTTTGTAATCTCCTAACATGGATGGCTCTTAACCAGGTGTACTGCAGAAGAGTGCAAATTTGGTGAGTTCCTACTCACACCATGGTTTTCTCCCTATTGGGTTTCCACGAGATAACTCCTTGGTGTCACTATCAAATTTTCCATGCTTGCATATTTTACTTCAGTGATTAAGTATATTGTTGGATCTTAGATGAATGAAGATTTAAGATAAAAGTTAAATTGTGAAAATTTGATTAAGTGCTAATGCATCCCTCCCCTCAGCACCAGTTCAGACTAACAAAATCATCTCTTACTTAAGTTGTTAGTAGTAAGGATTTTATTTTGGAGCAGAAGCCAGAAGAGAATATTAACTTTAGGGGTGAGGTTTTTAACCCAAGCCTTGACCCAAATAGGAGGATTGGGTAGGGGAGAAACCAATCTATTAACAGATAAAGCCATAAAGAAAGATCCATCTTGGGTTAAACTCCAAATAAAACAATCTTCAATTGAAGGATTAACAAACAAGGACAACAAATCCTAATGAATTGGAGAAAAAACAACATTGATTTCCTCCAGATTAGCCCAAGAACGATTCTTCCTGTAGTTAGAGACAAAAGAGCCAAATCTAGTTTGCAAATATTGACAAAGGGCAATAGATTAGGGTGCAAATAGAGGGGTTCATAAAAAATCTAAACATTTTCCCAAGATTTGATACAAGAACCCTTACCTAAAACCCAACTAGCTCCTATAGACACCTAAAATTGTCATGTCTAATTAAATAAATATTTTATTTATTTATTTACTTTAGCCTAATTCTTCTATTAATTAAATAAATCTTTATTTATTTAATTAATTCATTTATCCTCTTCTAGCCTTATTTCTCATTTAAATAAATACCTTTATTTATTTAAATTATCCTTTTCCTAAATTAAATAAATATCTTATTTATTTAATTGATCCCACTTCCTCTATTAATTAAATGAATCTTTATTTATTTAATTAATTCATTAGCCTTTTCTACCCATGACACATGCCATTCATCTCTTAATTCCTACACTACCTACCCTCTCATTATTTTCTTATTTTCTCTACCTACCCTCTAATCATAGCCAACCATTTATCTTTTACACCTCTCAATCTTATCCCTTCATTTCTTATAGTATCTTCTATATAAGGAGATGCTTCCTTAATTACCAACCTTAATCAATCTATGCACCCTAACTAACTCACTATGCATTCAGCCCCGACTATGCTTTCAAACTTGCATATGCAATCAAGCCTACTTGCAACCACATTTCCGTTCTTTGTTGAGCTCTTGTGCACATATAAAATCTAAGACCAAATATATCAAGCAAGATCAATAGAGATAGGAAGAATGGAGATCCAAAACTCTATTGGACATGTGATGGTATAATCTTTGTGCTTTCATTTGATTTGCATTGTCTTAGGTAATCTTCATATGTTATGGTGGATCTTTGATATTGTTAGGCTAGGGTTTTGTGGTTGAATTCATTTAGTCTTTCGATATTGTTTTATCCATTTTCACCATAAACATTTTGGCACACCCCATGGGACATGGATTTTTGTTAGATCTGTGTTTTTTTGCAAGTTTTCCTAACCATATATTGCTGTTTTGTAAAACAATTTGGAGAATAACCTTGTGTAGCTAGGGTTTTGGACACAAAATCAAGATCTTGAAGAGATTCAATCATATCTTACAAAAATCTTAGAAATTTTGCACCAAATTTGTTTTGTAGGTTGAAGACAGTATCAAGAGCTCCCAATCCAAAATTCAGAATTTTTGGAGCACATTTGCATTTTCTATGAATTTTTCATTAAAAAAATAATTTTGAGAGAAAATGAGCAAATTTTTTGGATTTTCTTACATTTTTGGAAATCTCTCATAACTATATAGAGGATCTGTTCTTTGTGATTTTTATTTTGATGCAAAATATTTCCTAAAAAATTCGATCTTTAAAAATTAGGGTTTTTCCTTATTTTGATCAGATCTCAAAAAACGGCTTCCAATTTTGGCATAAAATGTTTTGTGCAAGTGAGAAGGAGTATCAAAAAGATTTAGTAAAAATTTTAGATTTTTTGGATCAAATTTTCATTTTATATGAATTTTTTTTTATTTTTCATAAAAAATTAATTTTGAGAGAAAATTAGTGAATTTTTTAGATTTTCTTACATTTTTGGAAATCTCTCAGAATTATACTTAGGAACTGTTCTTTGTGATTTTAAATTTGATGCAAAATCATTCCTCAAAAATTAGATCTTTGAAAATTAGGGTTTTGCATTATTTTACTCATATCTCACAAACCACTTGGATTTATTGTAGAAAGTTTTTTATGTAGGTTTGGAAGACCATCAGAACTCTCCAGTAAAAATTTTAGATTTTTTGGATTGATTTTGAATTTTATATGAATTTTTTATTATTTTTCATTAAAAAAATAATTTTTGGAGCAAATTAGCAAATTTTTTGGATTTTTTTACATTTCTGGAAATCTCTTAAAAATTTACAATTGTTATTTTTATGATGTATTAGATCTTTGAATTGGTCAACAAAATGCATTGTTGAAGGCCCCTATTCCACAAAGTCTTTTGGATCTAAAATTTACCTAACTTGTGTGCTTGCAGGAAGGGGTGATCATTTGAAACAATCCAAACTACTAACAAATATTTGTTGTAGGACCTTGGCAAGGGTTTTTTATCTTTATTGTGTGCCTTTTTCTCATAGACTAGCAAACACTTCAATTGGTGCACTAAAATTGAACCATTGTCTTTTGTGTCTTGAGCAATAGGCTCTTTTTGTTTTATCTTTAGAGGGCTTGTCTCCCCATGTGGTCATTAGGACTACTAGTGAGGAGAGAATGACCCAAGTGGTAGTGAGGAAAACCCACCTCTTCCAAACCACTATAAAAAACTATATTCATGGTGAAAACTATGGATAACGTGTGCTAATTAGTTCATACCGACACTATGTCTCCCCATAAACCCATTTGATCAAATTTATTTGATCAGTTGTAGGGCGTAACCCCTACTGGCTAGGAGCCTTCTGTATTTACAAAGCTAAAAGTGTTGCATGTATGGCCACACGAGCGGATGCCCTTACTAGCACCTTTTTGTTTTAGAAGCCAAAATCCTTCTAGTTGTTGGGGCAGGAGGTCAGACCTCTGGTAGCGGCCCACACACATACGGTTCTTAGTAGAGATACAAATCTCACCACGGGGAGTTTTTATGGGGACTGATGCTTAACTGCCCCAAGAAGTGAGTGTCGAGGGTGGAGCCAGTGGGGTCAAGCATCTAAGTATCCACTCTGAATAGCGTAGCCTCAGGGGAAACTCCATGTGGGATCAACAACTATTGTCTTGGCCAACCATAAGAATTGTGCTTGTCTTATTTTGAGCAATCAAACATTCAAGACCAAACAACAAAACATTGTGTCTTTTATGTCTTCAAGTGTATGCAAATTTTTTTTACATCAAACAACACATTTTTCTTTGAGTCATTTTGAGTCTAAACACTTGCAAACATTGAGTCTTCATCAACATTGTGTCCTCTTGTCACGAAAAAATAGTCAAACATTCAGATTTGGTCACAACAAACAACTTCACAAATTGGAAAACTTTTACAATCCAACAAACAAGAGTAATCAATTTCAAAATTCTTGAGCTTCCTAAGCTATCTCTTCAGGTTTTCATCTAGCATTCAACCTATCTTTGGGTCTCACAAAGTCCATCATTGCTTTACACCCTACATTACATTCACATTTGTCTAAAATTGAGTCAAAAGGTCACTTTCTTGTCCTCATCATACTTTGTCAACACACTACATACAACAACATTTTGCTAAGTGATCCCTCATCAAGGTCTATCACCTTTGGGTCTCAATTGGTCTTACTTAGAGTCAAGGTCAACTTACCTCATCAAGAGAAACTATCATGTCTTTGGAAGTCACACCTACTCTACTACATACATACTTGGTCTTACACTTTGGACATTGCAAGTAAACTTCAGATTCATTTACATTCCATCCAACTCTTGGTCTTCCATACTCTTTCCATTTTCATCTAGTCTCACACATCTTGGTCAATACTTAGTTCATGGTTGAAACCCATTCCCAAAAATCTAGGAGAGAAGATAAAGAGGCTCAAGAGTCCACAGACATGAGCTCCTATGAGTATGACAATGATATCTTTTTCAATTCAAATCATACTACATTACCTGACATGGATGCTTATAGAAATGTTCCAAATGTTGAGCACATGGACACTACAAACAACAACAATACACACAATCACAATATGGACAACTTTTCCGTACATTCAGCAAAAGTGGAAGACACCATTATGAATCCTCATTTCAATCGATTGGTTAAGGAAATAATGAGGAGAGATAGACAATATTTTCTACAAGTGATGGCACAAAGTGGAACCAAGATCCCTCATGATTTTGACATGTCTCAAATAATGGAAAATCGACCTTTGCAACAACCTCACTCCAACATGGATCAAAGGAGGCTTAATAGTGGAGGCAATAGAGGACCACATCTTGTGCCTAAATCACCATCATCTTTGTTTCAAAAACTAGAGGTCCCATACACACATGGTCAAGCATATGATACTCACCTTCACAGACCATTATGGAAGTCTTATGCAGAAAAATATGCTCAATCACATACCAATGCTAAGGATCAACCACCAAAGCAATTGGATACTGAAAGGCATGCTCAAAATTTGGACACAAGGAAACCCCGTGTCAAATTTGGGGGCAACACACTAGAACAAACTCAAGAAATGCCTATAGAGTATGGTATACATGGACAAAGAAGATATTCTATTCCTCATCATGACTCTAGACCAAGTAGTTCATATACGCAGCATCATTATAGACCTCCTCCATATGAACATGTGTATGATCAATATCATCCATATATGCAGTATGCTCCTCCTCCACCCAGTGGTCCAGGCATGGGATATGGTCCAAGAAGTCGATCTCCACCTAAGAACAATTTGGAACAGCAAATTAAGGATTTACAAAAGAAAATGGAGGACATAAATACACCAAAGCCAACATACACAATGAGAGACATATGTCCTTATCCATTTGACAAGAGCATTCCAATGCATCCATTTCCTACACACTTTGTGATCCCTAAGTTTGATAGGTATAGTGGAAAAGGGGATCCTAAGGCACATATAAGACAATTTTTCATAGCTTGCATTGAAGTAGCAGCAGAAGGGAAATATTTGATGAGATTATTCCCACAAAGATTAGGTGATCAAGCTATGGAATGGTTCTCCCAACTTCCACCTAGTATTAAGTCATGGGGTGACTTAGGAGAGGCATTTATCCAACATTTCTCCTACAACATAGAGACATACATATCAGTCACCACTTTGTGCAACACCAAGCAAAAGGATGGAGAATCTTTTTCATCATTTTTACAAAGATGGAGGAATCTAGCTAGCAGATGCTCTTATGAAATTCCACAAAAACAAATGGTAGAGATGTTCACCCAAAATGTTAACAAAGACATTGGTTATGACCTAAGAAAAGCTTGTTTGTCCACTTTTAAGGATGTGATTGAAAAAGGCTTAGCAACAGAGAAGGTCCTAATTGAACAAGGAGTCATTAAGATATTCAAGGAAAATAAAGATGACTTTAAAGGATAAGATAAGCCAAGATTTTGGAATAAAAACAAGAACATAATCAATGATGGTGTTGTGGATGCCAATACAGTGCGACCTAAAATCATTTTTTTGGGATCAAGCTCTACAAACAATCAAGTGAATACTCAAACAACTTCCAAATCATGAAAGAAGTACACCCCATTGGGAGAACCACTTGAGTCAGTTTTTAAGAAGCTAATGGCAAAAAAAGTAATCACAATTCCAGATTCTCCTCCATATGAGCCAAAGGTCAAACCAAATTGGTGGAATGATGATGAGTATTGCAAATTCCATAAGAGCAAAGGACATAAAACAGGAAATTGTCATCGACTGAAAAACATCATACAAGATCTCATTGATAGAGGTGACATTGAAATTGAAGGACACTCATCCAACCAAGAACATGAGATGTTTAAGGAACCATTCCCAAAGAATGAAAAGGGAAAAGCTAAAGCCATAGATGATCAAACCAACTATACCAGAGCATCTTATAACTATGATTCAACTATCAATCACATTTCGATGGACAATTATGTCTCTACCATTATCATCAAGGACAAAACAATTGAGAATTCTACCCAAAGACCCAATATTATCCTAAAAGGCATTGGATCTTCTTCCAAACCTACCTCTAAATGTAATGTCACAACCCGTCGAGGTAAATTCACCTTGCAAGATGCTCTAGCTAAAAACACCGCTTCCTCATCAACCAAACTTGAGTATGACCTTGTAGAACAGTTAGGGAAGACACCCACGCTTATCTCAATCCTTGATCTCTTACGCATATCCCCCACACATAAAGCCATTCTTGACAAAATATTGAGAGACACTTCTATCCCTACTGATCTGAGCGTGGACCAGTTTCAAGCGATGGTGGGATACCTTTCCATTCCACACTCCCTTACATTCACTGAAGTTGACAATGCCTCTGTGAGCCAACCACATAAAGCACCTTTACACATTAAAGCCTTCCTACACAAACATCGAATAAAATGAGTCCTAATAGATGGAGGAACAGGTCTAAACATTTGTACATTGAGCACTATTAGACAATTGGGATATTCTGAAAAGGCTATAAATTCTACACATGCAATCACCATCAAGGCATATGATGATGAGGAACATTCATCCAAAGGCACAGTCACCTTACCTCTTAGAGTTGGGCCATTACAAAAGATGTGGTTTGTCAAGTCCTTGATCTAGAGCTCACATACAACATATTGCTAGGATGTCCTTGGATTCATGAGATGAGTGCAATACCATCTACATATCATTGATGTATCAAGTTTCCACACAATGGAGTTGAAGTGACTATCAAAGCTGACCCAAACCCATTCATATATTGCAACAATTTGCAACCTAGATCAAAAATAACAATACCAGTCAATCGAGAGGCTATTCCTTCATCGACATATGTGGATCCAGAATTCTTGAAATGTTTTACATCAAAACAAGCAGAGCTCAAAGAAAAATTCAAGGTTAAAGACCTGGGATGTGGTGAATATATCTTTCATATTGATCAGCTCCCACTATCTCCTAAGACATTCAGTCAATAGGAATGATCTACAAATAATTTGCAATGCCAAGGAATTGGGTGTGAACCACCTAGTGTTGTGGCTACTAAGTCTGAATGCAAATTTCCTCTAGTGGTGCAAGCAACTCTTGATATCAATAGTCCTAAGAGCAGTTCTAGTGAATAATCTATTGAGCGTATCGCCAGCCCTCTTGAGAACTCACATAGCCTTACAATTTCATCCATTCATTCCATTTCCACCCCACTTCTAGACTTGGATCAATAAGATTTACAAAAGCCCTTACTCATTGGGGATCAAAAATCAAGCTTTAAAAAGAAAAATCTAAAATTCAAAAATAAAGAAAAGTCCTTTAGTCCAAATCAAAATCAAAATCTATTGGACTCTGAAAAAATCAAAGTCAAGGATAAAAATCCTATGGAGAAAAAAGAACAAGAGTTGATCTCCCCTGATATCAAAATAACTGGGGGCAAAAGTTCTAAAATTTCAAGTAAAAAAGAATACTTGTTGATCCTAAGTCTCCATCATGCTATCCTACTCTCACTTCTTTTCACAATCATAAGCCTTCATCAATCATCCACTTGTTCCGCACATCCTTTCCCTTATGGTGATACATCATGGACCTTTAATGGATCTTCCTTGCAGGACTTTGTTATCAAGGATGCCCAAACTTCTTTAGGTGACACGCATGTGGGACTGTGTAGTCCACACACTAGTAATTCTATCTCAGTTTCTTCATCAAGGAAGACAGTCACTCAGGATACACATCATTTAGTCAAGGAACATTGCAGTTACAATCATAAGGTCAAGCCTCACACATTTGAGGTAGGTGACTTAGTTCTCAGAGAAAATCCTAAAAATCAGCAAGATAGAGAGAAGAAGGGCAAGTTCGAACCAAATTGGCTTGGTCCTTACATCATCATAACAGCCTGTGGATCTGGTGCATATCAACTCTCAACCATAGAGGATGAACCTTTGGAGGATCCTATCAACAACATGAACCTTCATAGGTTTTACACATATCTCTTTAGAGTATCCCAATTCAAAAATACAAAAAAATCAAAAAAATTCAAAAATGCAAAAAAGTACAAAAATACAAAAAAAAAAAAAAAATCATAAAAATTCAAAAATACAAAAAAATCAAAAAAAGTAAAGAAAAACATTTCATCCAATGGTGAAAACCACTTTGGTGGTGCCCTGGGCAAGTACCATGGTGAAAACTGGGTCACCAGCACCATGTGTAGAGACATTGCTCCTCCGTCCTTCAGGATTCCATTTCATCCTTTCACTTTGCACACACTCACAACCTATTCATCCATAATAAACCTACCTATTCCCATCATGGCTTGTCATTGATCTACCTAATATTGGTTCGCCATTCATAATAAACATTCCTTTTCATCCCTTTTCCATCCATAATAAATCAGCTCCTATCTGTGGCTAAGGCAAATCCTACGTCTAGTGATGGGTGTGGAACTAAGAACATCACATGTTTCGAGGAGTACAATTTCTTCCATTTTTCTTTAGTCTATTCATGCACAATCCACAGTAAAACAACATCTGCATCACCAATCTATAATAAAGTTCCATCTTCTCCACAATAAAGTATCAGTTTCAGATGAGACATAGCAGCAACAATGGGCTTCGACAAATCAAATATTTCAACAAACTCAGACAACATTATGGTTTAGTGCTATCTATCCTTTTGTGAAAGTAAAAATTGTAACCACAATCAAATAAGACTTATAGAAGTGACAAGAGGCACTAAACTTGAGGACTACAGTGGATGTTGGTGTCGAGTCTTGGTGTTATTTTGATTTTATCTTTTGGTGACATGTCTTTTAGCTTTTCTAGGATGTCTCTGACTAGAGATTCTATCTCCAGAATGTCTTTGACTAGAAAGGCGAGGATGGGGTATCATCACCTATTTTTCTTTTGTTGTCTGTGGATTGTCTCTTAGTAATGCTATGACTTGTCCAAGGATATGAGGACACTACGAGTCTAGTGTGAACTAGGGCATTCCTTGTTTGTGCCTGTCTTATCTCCATGCAAATAGGTACAATGACTTTCTAGGTTGAACATATGCCTCAATTGTCATAACCTATTTTGCCATAATAAAGCTCAATGATGATAACACACAAGAAGCTCTTTCACTTCCATATCTTCTACCTTCCATCCCCCTTTCTTGATTGACCTCCATCATCCTTCTTGAGTCCGTGTAGCCTATTATCACATGACTGAGTATACTGATACACCAAAAACATTTGCATTTCATGTAGTTGCACCTGCATTATCACATATTAAGCATTTCATACATACATATAGATATCACAATTGCATCACATCCTGCACACAACACATGTTAGCATATTTTACATTCTCATCATGTAAATAGTTATTTGCATCATCATATCTATCTACATTTCATACATTCACATTTGCATTGGCATAACATATTCAAAACATAAAAGAACAAAAATATTGCATTGCATCATGTACATATTTGCATCCATATCATAAGCATCACATAAAAAACATCTCATCACATAGGTACGCATGCATATAGCTTCTGCAAAGATGAATAATCTTATATATATCTCAAAATCATAAGTGTCATGATACAATGATGTCAAAATCATATGGCTACAATCACCCGGAGGTCTCTACATCATCATAAAAAATGGTACAAAACTGATATAGAGGAACCCACTGATCACTCCTGCCAGTACTGCTGGTAGTGCTAATCCTATCCATGTCATCATGTCCCATGCCACGTGTCTGTGTGGGGGAAAAAGCGAGACTAGGCTAACATGTCCTAATCCTACCTTTTGACACACATTACGGAATACGAAAGAGCCTAGAGGTATCGCACAATTGGCTACTTCTTTTTGGTGAAAGAGAGAGCCACGGGCTACCTATTAGGGTTTCTATTCCTTTGTTGTAATTGAAAGGTAAGATTATGCAAGTTCAATTCCTAACCCCAAAATGCAAGTATGAACTAATAACAAGATTACAGAATTGAACTTAAATAATGGAAAGCTGCAAACATAAGGACAAGACAAGAATGCAGATGTGTACCTCGAGTCAAAATCTGAGTGAAAATGTTCGGGACAGGGGCGCGGGCGCCACTGTCCTGATTTTGTTCCTGAAAATGCACCTGAAACTGCCACTTTGCAACTCGAAAAACTGTCAGAACTGCCAAAACTTGCTGTCTGTCAAGAGGACCAGGGTGCCCAGCGCCCCTATCCCAGGGACCAGGACACCCCACGCCCCTGTCCTAGTCTTCTACTCTGAAACTTGGTGTATGGTTCAGTCTCCGTCTGCAACTTGCGGCGTCGTCTGAATCCCGAAATCTGCACTTATCTGAAAAGGTGTTTGGGTGGCTATATAGGGTTTTGCCTTAGTCAAACCCCCACTTTGGTGATTTCCACCTCCACAAATAGCCAAGTTGTATTGTAAAAGCAGTGTGTGTGTAGACCTTGTGTGTGTGCAAGATCTAAAATGCAAGTAAGCAAACTAGAGCAACCTAGAAAGTAAACCCTAATTGCTTGTAAATGACAATGTAAATGCTCCAAATCAAGATGTAGAGTGATCTAAAGCATGAATACAAATGATGTAAGAAAGCTTATGCAAAGACATGAAAACAACATGAAATCATATCCAACCCCAAGGGGGGGGGATACAAGCCAATCTTCAGTCGGTGATCCCTTATTGCTCTTCAATGCCTTCAAAGCCCTAAATGAATGAAATTGATGGATGCTTGATGGACGGATGTTGAATGTTGCTAAAGTCTTCAAAGATCTGCTCTTTCGTTGCATAGAAGGTCCTGAAAACAAAATTCCCATCCTTTCTAATGAAGAAAGAGAGCTCTTATGTATGAAACCCTAGGTCTTAATTCCAACTTTTGGTTGACCTAGAGATTGAATATCCTGCCAATTTCTTGGGGTTAAGCTTTATTTTATGATTGGATCGTGCTCCTAAAATTTTGGGAAAAATGTCTGGGACTGTGTGCACCCCGGGCGCCATGGTCCCAGCAACTTTTCACCAAATTTTCACGGCCATCGGATATGATGATTTTAGAGAGAATCCTGAAGTTACAGGTGATTTCAAGATGTTTTGACCCCCGAAATCAAGCCCCCAAGTTCAAAAGAAGGCCTAATTAGGGTTTTTGATTAGATGATTTATTGGAGGAATAAAATGAAAAGGGGCACACTTTAATGAAAGGGCCCACCTTTATGATGTGGAGGATGATGAAATAGGACCTTAGACCTAATTAATTTGATTAATTAAGTGCTAAAGGGGAAATGCAATGCAAATTGCAAACTGCACCAAGGCGGGTGCTAAACTAGGTGTGAAATTGTACTGCTTTAGCAAGTGCGTACAATTTACGACGCTACAGTGTCCAACCCTCATCTCCAATCTTGGATCCTAAAACACTCATCTCAATGCATCCTCATCTCCATCTCGATCATAGGGTATCAACTCCCCATCGATCAGTATCCTCAAAATCCTGTATACATCCTCTAAGGTGATTTTCATCTCACCCATTAGCAAATGAAAACTACATGTCTCAGAATGCCATCTCTCAGCTAGCGTAGTCAGCAACCCCATGTTCACCTGAAACTCAAGCACATATAGAATATATCTCAGACCCATAACCTCAATGGCAGCTCAGTCCTCAAATGTCAGCTCTGGTCGTAACCTCTGAGTCGATGGGAATCTCTCCCATGACTCCAGCATAGGTAAGTACTCTTGTAGTAAAGCAAATCAATCATGTCAGTCAAAGTGACACTCCCTGTTCATCACAAAGTGTTGCTATTTATCCTAGTGGTACTCCTTGTTCATCACAAAGTACTACGTGTTTTTGCACTCCCTGTTCATCACAAAGAGATGCTCACATTTGCACTCACTGTTCATCACAAAGTGCCTCAATCTATTCTAGTCTTCCTTAGAGGACCTGCTTGAGTGTATCCTCTCAGTAGCTTATCCAATCGACAGTGTATGTTCATCACAGAACTACCGATTTGACCTAGAAGACACAAATGCGCATTCATAACACAGACGTGCCTAAGTGTTTTTCAACCTTGTTTGACACATCCTAAAAGCATATTTATTGCACTACCTAAGATGCATTAATGACAACATTTATTGCAAAAAAATACAAGGAGGTTTTGCGGTACTTACCAGCTCTCCTGCATCTGCTGGCCTCTGAAATCGGCAAACGCAATCGAATCTATGCACCAATGCCATCACTGATGACTATTTCTCCTCTATTCTTGCTCTGCACTCTGATCTCTTGGATGTGTGGATGACAATGAGGATGTATTCCCCTCGTGGTCTATCTTATAGACTACCCTAGCCCTAGCCCTAGCCCTCGTTTCTCGAGTCAGTCTTCATTATCTCATGACTTTGTCACTCTATCCTATCCGATCAGTCCATTCTAGCCATTCTTTCTTATCAAGAGATTGTCTGCGATCTTTTGAGACATTTTCATCCAATCTCTCGAGGGGGCATATCATTCCCATCTTGGGGCAACTTTGTATCAGTTCAGCTTATCTTCTTTGAAACAACGCGACAAGCTGCATTGTCTCAAAGAGGGGCAAAATGTAGACACCTAAAATTGTCATGTCTAATTAAACAAATATTTTATTTATTTAATTACTTTAGCCTAATTCTTCTATTAATTAAATAAATCTTTATTTATTTAATTAATTCATTTATCCTCTTCTAGCCTTATTTCTCATTTAAATAAATACCTTTATTTATTTAAATTATCCTTTTCGTAAATTAAATAAATATCTTATTTATTTAATTAATTCATTAGCCTTTTCTACCCATGACACATGTCATTCATCTCTTAATTCGTACACTACCTACCCTCTCATTATTTTCTTATTTTCTCTACCTACCCTCTAATCATAGCCAACCATTTATCTTTTACACCTCTCAATCTTATCCCTTCATTTCTTATAGTATCTGCTATATAAGGAGATGCTTCCTTCATTATCAACCCTAATCAATCTATGCACCCTAAGTAACTCACTATGCATTCAGCCTTGACTACACTTTCAAACTTGCATATGCAATCAAGCCTACTTGAAACCACATTTCCATTCTTTGTTGAGCTCTTGTGTAATGCCCCGCCAGGAAACCCCGAAGGGATTAAGCCAAAACACAAGAATAGAGTGCAATAATTTTTTATTTTTTTTAAAGTTACACCAGATTAAGATACAACAAGATATCAAAGATTCAGATTACATAGCGGAAGACATCAACTAACACCTAAAGAGTTTCCCAACGAGATTACTTAAATTTCGCAATTCACTTAACTCACACAATTAATCCAATAAGTTGATTATCTTAACAACGAGATAAATCTTAATCAGGATAATCTCTTTCACAAGATGGAAACATTAATCACAAGCAAAGATTCAACCATTAAGATCTATTCATAACCTTCATTCAGGCTTTTCATAAAAATACAAGCCATACATCTAATATTCTAACACACTAGAATCTCATCATAAACATATGAGATCTTTTCAAGAATACTTAATTTCCTTAACAACAACTGAATATATTCCATTACTCTAAGTTATATTCTTTCATATTCCAAATTTAATACATTTAAAAGACGATTGCATACATGCATCTACGATAAATCTCATCTAAACCACTTATGCATTCAATCAAAATGGCATTCAAGAAAGGACTGCATAAAAGCATTTAAAGTTAATTCCATCTTATCCACTTATACATTCTAACATAAGCTAATCATACATGATAAAGCTGAATAAAGGAAACATAAGAGAATAACATCACATAACACCATAATGATCTCGGAGTTCACCCCTAAAGGGCTACATCTCTGGGTCTGCTCAACTACAAGACCCCTCTAATAAATAATAAAGTTAAGAGTACAAGAGGTTACACCATTACAATCCGGCCATCAAGGTGAAAAATAAACAATATACACACGACCACATCGGTCAATTAATACATAAACGATCCTTGAAAAGGAAAGGATCCAGCTGAACATAATCAAAGCTAAAACAAAGGTCTAGGAGAGCATCCACAAAACTGAGCCATCACCACCCAAGGTCTAACATGAAACCAAGTACTCACAAAGGCATAGACAAAAGGACTACCCACAACATGCTCCTAATAGGACAAAACGGCAACACACTAGCGAATGTAGGGACAAGTGTCATCACACAACCTAGTATGGTTACCATGGCAAGTCTTCATAGGTTCTGGCCCCATGCACTGGGTTACCCTGGTAACCTAATCCGAGCCTCTGGCCCATCCAAGCCTCATGTGGACCCACACATCCTCTCGTGAAGACAAGGATGATGGTTTGCCATTTCAGGCCTTCTCATAGCATGTCGGGTCTATGTTAGCACTCGTCCCATGTGTGAGGTACATTTTATCTTATTTAGAGATTACATTCTAATCTACTGATAGGTTATCACTTATTAGACTCACTTTCGATGGGTTACCCAACAGCCACTTTGGGCGCGGCCCCCAATCGAAAGCCACTTTCCCATACGACACTAGACTAAACTCAGACGAACTCAAAAAACCAAGGAATAGACATGGTCAGACGAACGGAGTTCAAGAAGGAGGAATCCCCCATATGGTCAAACACGAATCAACATTCGACACCCACACAACGGATATGACCAATTACGACACTACCACAAAACAACAGTCAACTCGGAACCGAGGACTGATATAGGTACCCCAAATCATTCCATATGACAGGGTCCTAACAAACAAAGCATGACTTGCCATTACATAAGCAAAAGCGAATACAGGAGTTAAACTCGCATAGGTAACATTCAACATATACAATCTTACCGAATTGATCTAAACATTAAAAGTCGATCAAGCTTTCTACAAGAGCTATAAGAGATTGCAGTTATCTACCTCATTAAAATACAGGTTGTTCTTGATTTTCTAACTCTCTAAGGTTCATTGCATCGAACATACAAAAGATACGCCATAACGAGTTCTTAGACCAATTTCACCAGAATATAATTTAAACACCTATTAACCAATTAAATTAAGATATTTAATCTTCCAGTAAAACATCATTGACGTACTGGATGAATAAATCCTACACATTTGTCTTTTCCAGAACCAATTTACACTATACAGATCAAGGAATTATACATATCTAGGGAAGCCAAATAAAGAAAATCCATTCCCAGATTAACAAATTGTTTCCTTGAGCATATACAGAAAATTACAAAAATTAACTATTAATAAATGGATATATTTAATAATCCGCGATTGATTAAATATAATCAAATTAATAAACAATACAAAAGAGACAGATTAAGTATTTAATTACCAAATACGCATTAAAACAAGATGAGTTTGAATATTAACTATTGTATATTTTTTTCTTTTTTTTTTAAAACATTATACAATAAATTAATAACCAATCATACTTGAATTTTTTTTTTTTACTTAAATGCCAATATTTAAAATAATCAAAACTTAATTAAAAAATTAAACATTAAATAATAATAAAATATTATATGCATTTTTTTTGAATAAAAAAAAATACATTTAAAAAAACATTTTTTTAAAAACTAATTAAAAAGAAAACACCATTTAACATAGGGGGGCGGCGAAGGCCAGGCCCACCTCCCAACGCGGGGGTTGGACGAGCCAAACCCCAGCCACTGCGGATCCCGCGCAGGCGGCGCCACTACGGTGGACGCAGGTTCCACGGCGCCCTGCAGCCGCCGCGGGCAGCACACAGGTGGGGTGATAAGGGAAAGGGGGAGGAGGAGGCAGGTGGAGCTCCGCTCCCCCGCCCTCCAAACCCCAACCAAGTTTTCATTTATTTAAAAAAAAACGCACAGTGGTATAATAAACAAAAAAAACCTCAACACAAATTAATTTTTATAAATTTTGATTTAATAAGTTCGGTTTACAAGAACTAGGTTTTGGTATCAATATATTTGATGGGTTTTCATTCTATCCAACCACAAATGGGATATCAAACCACCCAAGCAAGAAATGAGGAATAACAAAACCTCAAATAAAATTTTCCAGCCAAACTCCTAATGGGCCAAAGAGGGAACGAGGGAACTATTTTTACCACAATGATGCAACCAAATTGTTTTCTTGAAGATCATAAGCAAATAAGCATAGATCTAAACCCACCATTCCAAATTTCAATCTAATAACAATTTTAAAAAGATTGGATTTCGACAAGAAGCAATTTCATTCAACAACAGACTATTTCCATGGCATCAAGGAAGAACAGTTAAGGTAATTCCTACCTTCATATGCATTCCTGGAAGAGCTGAAGGAGAGCCCATCTGCCAGATCCAGAAGAACTCCTTCCTCCCAAAGACCCCCCAAATTTCCATCCCAAAAACTTTCTTCCAACCAAATATTTTCCAAAAATATCCCTCCTCCAAATTTCCCAAAATTTTAGGTTATAAGGAAGAGTTGACCGAAATTCCATTTTTGGAATTAAAATTTTTATTTAAAATAATTCTCAAAAAAAAATAATTCTTTTCTAACTTATTACAATAAATTAAATTGCTTTCCAATTCAAAATCGATTTTCTCATTTAATTCAATTTAACCTTTCTAATTTAAAAAGCCAACAGAATAGAATTAAATGTATTGCAATTAAATGCAAAACTTCTTTTTCAATAGCATATACAAAATGCATTTAATATTCAAAATCAACTATTTAATTGAACTTACTCCCAATTTAAAACGAGCAATCCAATATCAACGATAATCGCATAACAAAATCCCGATTAATTTAGTCCATTAATCTTTAATGCACAAACAGATATTTAATCAAATTAAATACTAAGGACTAATTAATCAATTTAACCATACACACCAAGCATGCAACCCAAGAAAGTCAATCAGACAAATGACTCGCAAACCCAACCAAAAAGGGAAAACCGACGATGACTGACGATGCTCACTTGAGCACGACTATGGTCAACTAGGGTCTTACGACCACCTAATCCAACTCTAAGGATTAAAGAGGTACACTCAAACCTGCAAATCCAGGTGAAGAGGAACCTCGCACTCATGCGGCGTTGTACCTGAAATCTCCTACAACCAAGAGTCATACATGCATACATATATAAACTTAATGAAAGCGTTAGCCCGATATTAATACCATGAAAAAGGAACACTGAACAACTTGCATACAACTAGTGTGAAAACCACATCAATAGCTATGCATTAACTCAAACATCTGACTATAACATTATATTAAGATAAACTAACCAAGATTAAACCCAGATTAGAAATTGATTAGGGCAGGGGTATTACATCTTGTGCACATATAAAATCTAAGAGCAAATATATCAAGCAAGATCAATGGAGATAGGAAGAATGGAGATCCAAAACCCTATTGGACATGTGATGATATAATCTTTGTGCTTTCATTTGATTTGCATTGTCTTAGGTAATCTTCATATGTTATGGTGGATCTTTGTTATTGTTAGGCTAGGGTTTTGTGGTTGAATTCATTTAGTCTTTCGATATTGTTTTATCCATTTTCACCATAAACAGCTCCAACTTCAACCACCTTTTTAGCCTTGAGAATACTATTCTAGATGAAAGAACCATGTGGAATATTGGAGGAATTAAAGAAATACACCATATTATGAATACCATCAAGATATTTATTGAACCACATCAAATTCCAATCCTTTCTATTGCCATAAGACCTCCAAACTTGATTAGCAAGCAAAGCATTATTAAAGTCTTTAAGCCTAGACCCCCCAAAGCTTTAGGTAAACAAACCTTCTCCTAGGCAACCAAAGGCATCCTTTTCCTATCTTCCACTCCAGACCATAAGAATATTTTCTGAATTTTCTCAATAGCATTAGCATATTTGGAGGGGATCATAAAAAGACTCAAAGCGTAAACAGGAAGATTTTGAAGTGAAGGTTTTAGCAACTACAATTTCCCAACTTGGCTAAGAAAGACACCTTTCCATCCTACCAATTAATGACACTATCATAATGTGAATTTTAGATATTATGAATAGTAGAAGGGATCGCTTTCATGGAAGAGAGGCAATGATGTCCCAACTTCATACGAAACTGATCCAATTTAGGAATGATAGGAAAAGTCACATCTAAGCACTTAGTACCAACCTCAATGTGAAGAGTAATAGAGCCAATAGTAGGGTAAGAGAAACTATCATACACCTTGACCACCACAACAGATTTGTCATATGTTACTTGATGCAATTATAAAGTATAGAGATATTCTTTAGTGATCACATTCACCATACACATTGGATAAATGATCACTCCTCATGAGAGTTTGTCTTTGATCCTCACAATGACATATAGTGGGCCATCAGGTGCATCAATAGTCTCACTAGGATCAAAGGTAATGCATAGGTCCTTAGGAGGTTTAGGTTTATCAAAAAGATTCACAACATTGTTGGACTCCACACCAAGATTATTAGGAGAATATGCAAGAGGCTTAGAATCAACCACATTAGTAGAATGTGAAGGCAAAGGATTAGTAAAGATTTGGAGGAGCTATGGATTTGTTTCTTTTTTCATTCACACTAGCTACAAATATGATATTATTATCAATAAAGTCTTGAATCTTACTCCTTAAGGTATAACACTTCTCAGTATCATGACCAGGTTGACAATGGTATTGACAAAAGGCTTTGGGATCATGATAAGATATCAAAGGTTTGGAGGTATCCATTGGCTTGATGAGAGAAAATTTCAACATGTTAGTATTTATCAAGTTTGACATTATGCTATACAAAGACTCGGAAAAAGGAGTAAATTATTTTATAAAGTGTTTGGATAAAGGGGTCAGACCTGATGTTGTGGCTACCACTTGAGTGTTGATGTTTTCATTTATCTTGATGTATCCCTTGTTCATTTTAAACTTAAAAAAATATTGTTGAGCACTCTCATTCTTATCGACTAGAGTCATTAAAGGAGATTCTTCAAATTGACTCATTTGAAGTTGATAATTAAGTATTACACACAATTGCATAAAGGAAGTAAACTCAAAAAAGAGAAGCTTATCCCTAATGTCTTTTTGTAAACTAGCAATAAAAATTCTTTAAACATCATGATTATGCATAAGATAAGAAATTTGAGCATACAAATGTTTATATCTACCAATCAAATCAATTACTTTCTCTTTAACTCCTTACTTACAATGAATCAAATTAGTCAAAGTAGTTTTAGAATCAATATTATTGTGAAACTGTTGAATGAAACCATCAGATAATTGTTGAAATGATGTAATATAATGAGGAAATAACAATACCATTGCAAGAATTTATCTCTAAAGGTTAGAGTAAACAATTTAGCCATAAGTCTTTGATCATGAGCAAATTCACTACACAAAAATGTTTTCACATGAGTCAAGGGATCACTTTTCCCATTGTAAAGCTCAAATTATAGAATTTTTATATGTTAGGAGGGACAACATTGACAATGTCATCAAATAATGGTCTCACTACATCAAATGTGGGAATGAATTAAACTTGGATTGGGTAATGGAAGCCAATTTTTTTGTAGGGATGAAATAGTTTGGGCTAAGTTATTGATGGTTACTTTGGTGGATAGATTGAAATTGGACATATTGGATTGTGATGGAGGAGTAAAATTGTTGTATGTAGGTGGAGGTTGAGAATAATGAGGTGGAACACTATGATATGTGGGTATGGGAGATGACTGTGATACAAATGGAAGACTCTCAAAAGGAGGTATATAAGAATTTGTATTAACAAGGTTTCTGCCTTGACTAACATGTGTAGGATTAACATTTTGTATGGAAGTAGTCATGATAGAAGATGTAAATGTAGGAACACTAGGAAAGGATGTAGGCATAGGAATATAATGATTGAATTGACTAGTGGGTTGAGAGTAACCAAGGACTTCAACACAACTTTTGTTAGGTATGATATTAGTGTCAACAATATGAGCAAGACCACACAACAAATCAACACCAACTTTATCACTTTGCACCATTCTTTTTAATCCTTCAATCAATGCAATTGTCTCATTTTCTAGGTATTATTGACTCATCCATTGTTGAAGATTTTCAAATTCATTGTCATTCTCCTCCAATTGGTAAATGGTAACCATAGTTAGTGATTCATCCATGTCATGAGTATTATGAAAAGAATGGGAATAAATGACATCATTTGTTGGGTTGGAGGAACCACCAACATTCTTATGAAATAAGTTATCCAAATTAGGCTCCACATCCTTAGTTAAAAAACCTTAGGAAAAATTCATCATACAAATTATTATCATGGGAATATTGTAGGTAGGACTAATGGTAACAAAACTGATGTACAAAGGAGGGAAATTTGAATGCACAAATTAAAGATTGTGATTAAGCAATGAAGTTTTTTGTAAAAGTGATTGATTAGTTATTTAATTAAGAAATTTTATTGGTGAATTTGAAAGATAAATGCCTCTAAATCATAACATAACATATCATAAAGATCAGATCTGAAAATGAATTTGAAAAATTTTGCAACCCACAAGTAGATTTTAGAATTATAAATTAGGATTTTTGTGAAATCAACCTCTAAATTTATGTAATTCACTTGAAGATGAAGCTTGTGAGTGTAAATTTGAATTTTGAAATGCATAAACAATCAGATTTTAGATCAAAAATCGGAAAATTAAGGTGTAATAAGTCAAGTTCACCAAAATGTAATGGTGTAAAATTAGGGTTACGATTAAATTAAGATAATAAAACCACTAAATGTCCTAATTTATTGTTACATTAGGGAAGAGAGGAATTTGATAGATATAGGATTGATAGACCTAGATTCTAATTAGATTTCATGTCTCCTAAATGGGGATCTTTCTTCCCTAGATTAAATTAAACTTTTGAATTGTGAAGGATTAGGGAAAAATAATGAATTATTGAAGAGATCGAGCATAAAGAGTGAGCTTCAAAATTTGTGCAGAGCCACCAACCTAGATTTGAGTAGAAGAGGATGATTAAAAAATTGTTGGGAATAGGGGTTTGCCTTAGGTCAAACCTCAGTTTTGGAATTAACCATAAAATTGAATTGAAATATAAATGAAGTAGTGCAATAAAATAGTTTCTTTTATAGGGAAAGGTTGAGAATGAATGAAACACTAATGATGCACCCTTAATAAAGTTTTGTTTGTCTTCACAAGGAATTGTTGGGAAAATGGTGTGTCAACCTTGTATTTACATGAGGTCACTATTTATAGTAAGTTTTTGTTTGAGCATGAAATGGTTTGAAATTCTCCCCAAAGATTCAGATTGGCTAGGTAAGCATTCCAACAAATTTTCATCACAAGATCACAACTAGCTTTAAAGATATTAAAGTTTTCATTTTTGAATGGTGTGATGAAAGGTTTAAATTTAATTTTGAAGAATTTATAGCCTTTAAATGCCCTAAAAAGTGGGCATAAGGATAGTTTTGATACCAATTGTAAAGTACTGATGCCAATAGCTAACAAGATGAGAGGGGGGCGGGGCTGAATCATACAATCTTAATAGTCCTTAAAATCAACAGATTCAACCTCGGTAACTTATACTTCAGCAATATAACCAGAAACTGCTAAACATGCAAACTCATAAACATATAATCATCATAGCACATATAACACTAGATTTAATGTGGAAACCCAGATAGGGAAAAACCACTGTGGGATTTCGGACCCACTAAGAAATATACTCTTCTAGAGTATGCTCAGTTAAAAGCAAATCCTGTTAAAGATTACAAACACATTGCTAGATGTGACCCGGTTAAGGGATTTCCCTTAGATCTATTAGGATCTTCACTTTGTTAGAAGTGACCTTGTCAAAGGATTTAAAACACTCATTTAGAATGTTACCTTGCTAGAGGGTTTACAAATAAGACTGTTAAGTCCACTCGGTTAAGAGATTTTCCGTTACTTACAAAATAACAATAATAAAATATATCTACAACTTCACATCTAAAATGCTAAAGCAGATCCTTATTTGCTCAAAACAATCTTGTCATAGGACTTATCTTATCCTTCCTACTAGGCTCTCTACTCTATTATTCGAACAGGTCTTCAAGCTTATGTGCTTGGTAATTACTATGTAGCATCCCTATGCTTACATTTGCTCGCATACAATGTTCATCAATAATTTCTTATTTATAAACGATTTGCTAACCGCTTAATCTCCTTGATCACATTTCCCATGATCAATCTTAGCCACTAGATCTTCAATCTTGACTAGGTTCAATGCATCCTTCGATCTGAAAACATTTTACCTTACCTAGGGACTTCAATTCCTTTCTTGGAACTTGCACAAGGTTATTGCAGTTCAATCTGCGTTGTGGATCTTCATGTAGATCTTTCATTGCCATAGATCCTTAACAAACTTCATGCACGACATACCAATCATTTATACATCTCTAGCTAATCATTGTCCTTCATTAAATAATGCTTGTATTCATCCAATGCGCTCTGTCATAATTCGGTTGTAACTCACTAAATACTAAACTTTACTCGGTAGACATTCTGCCTTCATTAACCAATATCGATATCCTTAGGGTTTACCGACTAGGTTCCTTGGGTTTTTTGACTAGGCTCTTTGGGTTTACTGACTAGGTTCTTTGCTCGGTGACATAGTATAGTATTAACCTTACAATCAACAACATATGTAGGATATCAAAACAATCTAAACATCATGATCTCATCATTGTCTAACTCGGTAATAGTTGCCCATTGAATAACTTATTCCTTCGCTTTCTTATCACATTCTTTTTGTGTCTTTTACCGACCACTTAATTTTTTTCAAACCAATCTTCTCAAGATATTGCAACATCATACTGAATCAGAAAATCAATTTCTTGACATCAATGACAAAATAATATTATAAAGATAGTTATCATCCTTTTTCAGTTATATCAATAATCTTCAACAACCTTCTCAATATCCTTAATTAATATCAACAATCTTTCTTACTACTGAAATGCCAACAATCTCCCCCTTTAGCATTGATGGAAAAACCAATAATTAAATGGTAATACCAAAAATATATTCAAATTGATTTGGATTTAGATTGCTATTAGACTTCTCCCATTATCTTTGAGCTATTAAAATCTCCTGAAGTCTTCTCCTTTTTGTAGCCTTCTCCCCCTGTCATTAGTCTCTTGTTATCTTCTGTAATTTTCTTCATTTAGGGCTTTACCATTTAGTCAACCATTTAGTCTTCTCCCCCTTTGACAACAATGCCAAAAAGTAAAAGAACTAAATCATGATTTCTTCCTGTGTGAAATGATTTGCCTTGGTGTGTATCATCTCAGTCTCGGTCATAGCAACTTGTCTCTATTTACTATTTCCTACACACTTTTAGAAAACCTTCTAAAGTGCGTAGATCAGCATCAATCCACATATAATATTCTATAGATTCATGGAATTGATGCTTTCACCAAACACTAATAATGAGTAGAAGATAGGGGTAGGACCCCTAACTTTCTTCTGAGACATTCAAAAGTGTCCCTTGGTAATGGCTTTGTGAAAATGTCTACTAATTGCTCCTTGGAATTGATATATTCCAGCACAACTTTCTTCTTTTGAACTTCTTCTCTGAGATAATGATACTTTATAGAGATATGCTTTGTCTTAGAGTGCATTACAATATTCTTTGAAATGTTAATGGCACTCGTATTATCACAGAATATAGTTATTGGCTTAGTAACTTTCTCATTTATACCTTCCAACAGTTGTTTGATCCATGCTATATTGGTACAATTCAATGTTGCAGCAACATATTCAGCTTTTGCTATTGACTGTGAAATACATCCTTGTTTCTTGCTAAGCCAACTTACTAGTCTTTCTCCCAAAAAGAAAGCTCCACCACTTGTGCTTTCCCTGTCATCAATGTTGCCTACCCAATCAACATCAGTGTAAACTTTTAAATCAAAATCATTTCTCTTTTCATATACTAAGCCATAATCTTTAGTGCCTCTTAGGTATCTAAAAATTCTCTTGATTGTTGTCATATGGGTTTCCTTGGGATCTGCAAAAAATCTTGCAACAATACCTACTACATGTGCTATATCTGGTCTACTATGCACAACATATTGCAACTTTCCAATCATAGATCAATAAAGTGACTCATCAACAGATGCATATTCATCATTCTTTGATAATTTACAGTTAGTAGTCATAGGAGTACTTACTGGTTTAGAATCCTCCATTCCAAATTTCTTCAAGATTTCCTTTATGTACTTGGATTGAGTAATGAAAATCTCATCTTTCATTTGTAGTATCTATAAACCTATAAAATACTTTATCTCACCAATTAATGACATCTCAAATTCTTTGCACATTTTATTTCCAAAGTTCTTGCATAAGGAGTCATTACCACAAAAACTAATATCATCAACAAATATGGCTGAGATCAATGTTCCATTGTCCTCATTATTCTTCATGTACATATTTTTGTAGGGGAAAAAGAGAGACTAGGTTAACATGCCCTAATCCTACCTTCTGACACACATTACGGAATACGAAAGAGCCTAGAGGTATCACACAATTGGCTACTTCTTTTTGTGAAATAGAGAGCCACGGGCTACCTATTAGGATTTCTATTCCTTTGTTGAAATTGAAAGATAAGATTATGCAAGTTCAATTCCTAACCCTAAAATGTAAGTATGAACTAATAACAAGATTGCAGAATTGAACTTAAACAATGGAAAGCTGCAAACACAAGGACAAGACAAGAATGTAGATGCATACCCGGAGTCAAAATTTGATTGAAAATGTTTGGGACGAGGGCGTGGGCGCCACTGTCCTGATTCTGTCCCAGAAACTGCCGTTTTGCACTCTGGAACACTGTCGGAAATGTTGTCTGTCACGAGGACCAGGGTGCCCAGCACCTCTGTCCCAGGGACCAGGGCACCCAGTGCCCCTGTCCTGGTAGGACCAGGGTGCCCCATGCCCCTATCCTGCTCTTTAGCTCTACAATTTGGTGTGGAGTGCTGTCTCGACCTGCTTTTCCTGTATCTGCAACCTGCGGCGTCGTCCGAGTCCTGAAACCTGCACTTGTATCTGAAAAAGGTGTTTGGGTGGCTATATAGGGTTTTGCCTTAGTCAAACCCTCGCTTCAGTGATTTCCACCTCCACGAGTAGCCAAGTTGTATGGTAAAAGTAATGTGCGTGTAGACCTTGTGTGTGTGCAAGATCTAAAATGCAAGTAAGCAAACTAGAGCAACCTAGAAAGTAAACCCTAATTGCTTGTAAATGATAATGTAAATGCTCTAAAACAAGATGCAAAGTGATCCAAAGCATGAATAAATGATATATTGAAGCTTATGCAAAGACATGAAAACAACATGAAATCATACCCAACCCCCAAGGGAGAGGTACAAGCCAATCTTCAGTCGGTAATCTCCTATTGTTCTTCAATGTCTTCCAAGCCCTAAATGGATGAATGGAATTGATAAATGCTTGATAGAGGGATGTTAAATGTTGTTGAATTCTTCAAAGATCTTCTCTTTCGCTGCATATGAGGTTCCTGAAAACAAAATTTGGATCCTTTCAAATGAAGAAAGAGAGCTCATATGTATGAAACCCTAGGTCGCAATTTCGTCTTTTGGCCGACCTAGAGATTGAATATCCTACCAATTTCTTGGGGTTAAGCTTTATTTTATGATTGGATCGTGCTCCTAAAATTTCAGGAAAAATGTCCGGGACCGTGTGCACTCCGGGCACCATGGTCCCGGCAACTTTTCACCAAATTTTCAGGGTCGTCAGGTATGATGATTTTAGAGAGAATCCCGAAGTTACAGGTGATTTCGAGATGTTTTTACCCCCGAAATCAAGCCTCCAAGTTCAAAAGAAGGCCTAATTAGGGTTTTTGATTAGATGATGTATTGGAGGAATAAAATGAAAAGGGGCACACTTTAATGAAAGGGCCCAAGTTTATGATGTGAAGGATGATGAAATAGGACCTTAGACCTAATTAATTTGATTAATTAAGTACTAAAGGAGAAATGCAATGCAAAATGTAAAATGCACCAAGGCGGGTGCTAAACTAGGTGTGAAATTGTACCACCCTAGCAAGTGCATACAATTTACGATGCTACATTTAGCCCCCACTTTAGCAGTCATATGAGTACTACATGCATATGCAAGCTAAAGTACAGAAAGTAAACATCATTTGAAAAAGGATATATCCATAAGTTCATCGAACGAAGCCCCCGACAGTATCTGGAGTACACAGTTAGGAACCGCACCCTACAAAACACACGTTAGATCACAAAATCACCTAATGCTTACTAAAGAAGGTGATGAAATTTGTGAGTAGCTATATACCCCCCTTGTTTTGACTTGCTTATTAGGGAGGTGAAACAGGGTAGCATGTTTACTTACGACAAATTGTGTAAGAGAGTATTGATGAGGGATGTTCACTGAAAAGGCTTCATCAGAGCACTTTTTGGAACATCCTGAGAGTAGGGGAATGAAAATATGATTCCTACACAACAAACGGTTCGAAAATCACACCTCCCAAACTCAAGTTATGATGAAATGAGTGATAGAGGAAAATTAGGGTTTTGAAAGTAAAGGTAAAGGAATGAAAGTATATACCTTGAAAGTGACATTTGCATTTGTCACTTTGTTGATTTCTGAATATTGTTTATTGCAGCGGAGCCCACATAGCCATCATCATGCCTTCATGATGACTGGAGCATCCCACGAGGATTGAGATCCTACGACAAGCCATGATCGATGACGAGCCACTGGACGAGGTGAGTTGACTGAATGTTGACTTTTGATTTTCTGCATTTGACTTTCTATGATTATTTGCGGGCCCTGGAATCTGACTCTGGGTCCCACACAAGGCGCCATGGTCCTTGTGGGGCGCCATGGTCCCTATGGGGCACCATGGTCCCTTCAGGGTGCCATGGTCCCTGTGGGGCGCCATGGTCCCCTCAGGGCGCCATGGTCCCTTCAGGGTGCCATGGTCCCTGACAGGGCGCCATGGTCCCAATCAGGACTTGGCGAGAGATGTCAGGGTTAGCATACGATGTTCGATAGTTTGCATGAATGATTTTGATGATTGAGTACTGATTATAGTTATGTTTTTGTCTTGTAGGGTCTCCCATACATGAGAGAGCATACGGTGGGGCAGATTCTTCGCAGTTTGCGAGATCAGATTCCCCGACTGACTCAGGTAGAGAGAGACACATTGTCGATCGTGGGTTTATGGTCTATGATTCTTATGCCGGCCATTCGATTTCATCCCGTGATGCTGATGGCACTCATGGAGCGATGGGATCCCGACACATGCACGTTCCAGCTTCTAGTAGGGGAGATGACGGTGACACTTGAGGATGTGTACCGCATTCTTCGCCTACCAATCAGAGGAGCTACCGTGACATATGTGACCGATCGGTCAGTAGAGGATCATCAGAGGGAGCAGGTATATTGCATAGGGAGAGTCATGCTGAGTGAGACAAGAGGTCGTATCATGGTCAGTTGGCTCTTACATCCTACAGGAGAGGTGCCCCTCATGAGACATCTTATGATAGCCATCATTGCACTAGCTGTCTACCCTAATGGGCAAGGTATGCACATGCATGGGGGTCTCACATGGTGCATCAGGGCTATGGAGAGACACAGGAGAGTATATGCCTGGGGTCAGAGTATGCTTGCACATCTCTATCACGACCTCGAGGAGTATGTTTTCGGACAGGGTTGCAGCTTGATGACATGTACACTTCTGTAGGTGTGGATATTTGAGCACTTTACATGCACCAGGCCTGTCGGATATCCGATGAGTGCGGCTAGCGAGCGACCTAGGGTATTTGCTTATCCACTTACCAGTGAGTGGAGATTTGGAGATCTACTGTATTGGAGAGTGACATTTGACAAATTGACAGCTAAGGTGACTGTGTGGAGACCATATCTATGGATGCATAGATGGGATGGGATGGAGAGACAGTTAGCATGCTTACAGAGGAATCGCCTACTGAGAGGGCGATATCCACACATCATAGTCCCATTCTACTTTGACCGAGTATGGAGGCAGTTTGGGCTAGAGTAGTGTGTTCCAGCCGATGTGCCCATCTACACTCAACACTCACGAGTCCTTCCCAGACCTAGAGAAGTAGCGAGACCTATGATAGATGATATCAAGATCACAGATATAGAGGGGTCCGACCAGGATGTGGTCACTGATTATGCTGTAGATCGCGGGGCATAGCGCAGGTATCTCTCATGGTTTATGAGATCATACCCAGGTCCTATCTTTCCACCAGATCACCCGACAGGCCATCCAGGCCCATGGAGACATGGAGACCGAGATGAGGATCAAGGATCCAGGTCAGAGGAGGGAGAGGGTCATGAGGAGGCAGGAGATCCTGATCCACCCACAGGGGATCAGCCTAGTGCCAAGGAGGAGGAGGATGATGACACAAATATAGATGAGGAGAACGAGGATGCAGGTGAGGATGCGGACGAGGATGAGGATGAGGATGAGGATAGAGATGATGAGGATGGGTCAAATGCCGCTCCCCACCATTCAGGAGATGATACCATAGCCTTGGATCCTCCTCTTATTTCCCAAAAGGGGGAACATGAGGCGATACGGAGACCTGTTTTTAGTACGGGCCAGCCTACACCCATCGTGCACAGATTATTTGAGCGTGGGGAGCCTAGTACTTCCCAGTCACAGATGCTACCATATCACGATCCCTACTGGCATGAGGGAGATCCAGGTATAGTAGGTTTAAATTGATTGATTGATGTTTTGATGATATAAAATGGTACTAATACATGTTCTATTCTACTGCTACAGCTAATGTGCAGGAGTGGCGTTCTCTGATCCAGCAAGCAGTGATAGATATCTCCATGATGGCGCAGATCCCTAGTTCCTCACAGGTTGCTTATAGACCTCAAGGGAATGCGGGTCGACATGATGATTTGTTTTCCCCATTTCGAGTATAGGTAGAGATATGGAGGGAGAGAGAGCGAACTCTATCAGAGGACCTTCAGTGGGCACATCGTGATCTAGCAGCAGCTCAGGCCGAGGCTACCTCGTATCATGCAATCCTTATGGATAGGGATCGTAGGAGTTCCTCTCAGAGCCATTCACAATCTATATCACGGTATACCCCTATGGGTCCACCTGCACGGCTGGATCAGGAGGGAGCATCTAGTCGTCACTCTCCCGTCACCAGCCCTAGGGATAGGAGATGATCTTATGATGTATGGTAGGTCACATTTTGGATCTGTAGTGACCTACCTTTATATATTGATCCACACACACACACATATATATATATATACATGCTTCTTTGTCTCAAACGTGTTATCTTTAATGTCTAAAACAATGTGTATTTTGATTGAAGTTAATACATTTGGTAGATGTACATGTATATTCTGAATTTAATTTCCATGTGATTGATTTCTCAATGCTCCATGATTAAATTGATACATGTGTGACTTAATTAAAATATTTAATCAAGTACTACATTGATGATAGGGAAGAAAAATATGTGTTAAGCCTAAGAATCATATAACTGATGTGATTTAATTTGAATTTAAACACAACATGACATGATTCAACTTAACACATAAAGATATTGTATAATATGGCAACATAATGAAAAATGTAAATATTTTGCAATTTAAATAAATGAATTCAAGACAAACCATAAAGTAAAGAAACACGCTTGTCAGGAATGAAGCAATATAGATTAAACAAAACATCATTTAATTCCATTTGCTCTAACAAAGATATGCTAACATATCATCCAATTTTGAAGAAGTGAGAAAGGAAATATATGAATGATAAGGAATGAGGAACTAAGCATAGTATCTACGCAAGTGCATAGCGTTTATAGGGTCCTTAAGAGACATACCATCTACACCCGCTATTTTGTAAGCACCTGATCCATAATCTTCAATAACAATATACGGTCCAAGCCAATTAGGACTAAATTTTCCCTTTTCTTCAGGTAAGGCATTCACATTGCGCTGATTCTCATAGAGCACTAAGTCACCCACTGAGAAGGAACATTGAATAACCTTATCATTATAGCTTCGTTGTAGAGTTTTGTGATACGCTTGAATATGCTCAAGAGCATTTATACGCTGTTCATCAAGCATCTCAAGCTGTTGAAGTCTTTGTTCTCTATAAGCGTCATCATCTACTATACCTTTGAGAGAAACTCTAAGTGATGGAATCTCTAATTCTAAAGGCATAATAGCATCAGCACCATAAACAAGATTATAAGGTGTAGTTCCGGTAGCAATTCGTATGCTCGTTCGATAGGCCCAAAGAGCATAAATTAGCTGAGTACTCCAATCCTTACCATGCTTATTCACGGTTTTACGAAGAATTTGTTCAATTATCTTATTGGATGATTTGGCTTGACCATTTGATTGAGGATAGTATGGTGTAGAAAATCGATGTTTGATATGATACTTCTCGAGGAATTTCTTCACGTCCTTGTTCTTAAATGATGTCCCATTATCAAAGATTATAGTGGAAGGTATCCCAAATCGAGAAATAATGTTTTCTAGAAGGAATCGACAAATCACTTCAGCAGTAGTAGAGTGAAGGGGAACGACTTCTACCCACTTTGTAAAGTAATCTGTTGCGGTTATAAAGAAAGTATGTCCTTGAGATGAAGGAGGAGAGATTTTACCGATAAGATCCAGCCCCCATGTGGAGAAAGGCCAAGAAGCTACATGAGAACGAAGTTCTTGGGCAGGAGCATGAATCAAATTATTGTGTTGTTGACATTGATGACATTTCTTAACAAATGAAAAAGAATCCTGCTGCATAGTTTGCCAATAATATCCCATACGAAGCAACCTTTGAACCAAGGATTTGCCTCCAAAATGCCCCCCACAGGCACCTGAATGCGCCTCTTCAAGAGCAATAGAGATTTCCAATTTGTTAAGACAATGAAGGAGAAGACCATTATGACCCCTTCGGTAAAGAACATTAGAAAGAATGATATATCTAGTGGACAGCTTGCGAACTCTAACCCTAGTGTTCCTATTAGCGGAATCAGGAAAGGTACCATCAGTCAAGTATCTTACGATATGTGAATACCATTCATCTGAGTCTATAAAATCACAACATGTCACCAAGCTAGAATCATCTACAATAGCTGGAGAAATAAGGTTGTGAATAACAAATTTAAGATCAACCATAGGGTCCTCTAAAGATACCAAAGAAGCCACACATGCCATTGCGTCCACATGTCGATTATCTTTTCAAGGAATAGGTTCCATGGTGTAAGAATCAAATTTTTGTAACAAAGAGATAGCAAGGTCTTTATATTGTGATAATTTGTCTTGTTTTGCTTGATATAGTCCTATTACTTGTCTTATAATCAATTGAGAATCTCCAAAAATATGTATGTGTTTTATATTCAAAGCTAAGGCTGCCTTTATCCCTACTATAAGAGCCTCATATTCAGCAATGTCATTGGTACATAGGAAATTGAGACGATAAGATAAGGGAATAGATTTCTTTGTAGGAGAAATTAGAACAACACCTGCCCCCAATCCCGTACGACACTTAGAGCCATCAAAGTATAACTCCCAAGTTTCATCTTTCTCTGTACAAAGAATGAAGTCATCAGGAAAAGACTCAGGGTTAGGGAAGGAGAAAGGTGAAGGGGCCTCAACTAGGTGATCGGTCAACGCTTGCCCTTTAATTGCTCTTTGTGAAACAAATTTAAGGTCAAATTCAGTTAACATCATAACCCACTTAGCTAGGCGTCCTGATAAATCAGTTTTAGAGAAAAGATGCTTCAAAGGATCAAACTTTACCATGACGTGGACTTCTAAATTTAAGAGATAATGTCTCAATTTCTGAGTCGCAAACACCAAGGCCAAGCATTGTCTTTCTATCGCAGAATATCGGGTCTCATAATCGAGTAAGGTACGACTTATATAATAAACCGGACACTCCTTACCATCTTTATCATGTTGTGCCAATAATGCTACAAGAGCATGAGAGGAAGCAGCTGTATAAGGAAGAAAGGGTTTAGAAGGTTCGGCCGGTCGAAGGATAGGAGGATTAGCCAGATACACTTTTAAATCTTCAAATGCTTGCTGACAATCTTCATTCCATTGAAAAGTGATATTCTTTTTGAGAAGTTGAGTAAAAGGAAAAGTATGATCCGCAAGTTGAGATACAAACCTACGAATAGCTTGAATCTTTCCTTGTAAGCTTTTAAGTTGAGACACATTTCTAGGAGGTGGCATGTTGACAATAGCATCTATTTTCTTAGTATCCACCTCAATCCCACGATGCGAAACTATGAATCCTAATAGTTTTCCACTATCCACACCAAAAACACATTTTCGGGGATTCAAGCGCATGTGATATTTACGAATTCTTTCAAAGATTTGATGAAGGATTTTAATATGATCTATGCGAAGAATGGATTTGGCCAAAATATCATCAACATAATCCTCTAAAATCTTATGCATATAATCATGAAAGATAAGGGTCATCGCTCGTTGATAAGTTGCACCGGCATTTTTAAGTCCAAAAGGCATCATTATCCAACAAAATGTACCCCAAGGAGTGGTGAAAGTGGTTTTGAATTGATCTTGAGGGTTAATGTAAATTTGATTGTATCCTGAAAAACCATCCATGAAGGATAACAAGGCATGTCCTACCGTAGAATCAACTATCATGTCAATGTTTGGAAGAGGGAAATCATCTTTTAAAGAAGCCTTATTTAAATCTCAAAAATCGGTACACATTCTTATTTTATTATCTGGTTTAGCCACAGCGACAATATTTGAAATCCACGGGGAATAATCAATAGGGTGGATAAATCCAGCCTCCAATAACTTTTCAATCTCAGCCTTAACAAGCAGAGCCACCTTAGGATTCATTTTTTGAATCTTTTGTTTCACGGGCTTAGCATTAGGAACTAAGATAATGTTATGAGTAACAATCTTAGGATCTATACCAGGCATGTCAGAGTATGTCCAAGCAAAGATCTCGGGGAATTCATGCAATAAATCTTCATATTGTTTTTGTTCCTCTTCATCCAAACATTTTCCAATTTTAATAACTTTTTCTTCATTGCAAGGATCCATCTTAACATTAGTGGTGTCACTTATGAGAAGATTACTTTGTTGAGGAGTATCCTTTAACTAAGGGAATTCTTTCACAATCTCATCATTATCAATCTCTTTTCCAAAATAGGCTTCAGTGTTCAAACAATAAGGGAGTCCCCTATTGTGATGATAATGAGGAAGAGTATCATATGCTCCTAAAAACTCAGCTAAAGCATCATCGGTAGGAAAAACATCCAAAGCACAGGCACATGGAGGATCCTCATCAATATACTCGGGGTGTTGCATTGATAGAGATGTAGAAATAGCATTAACACTAATACATGGTCTCTTAGAAGCTTTAGTGTGCTTGCAAGGATTATAGCCAAGTCCAAAGGCATAATTGTGAAGATTATTCTCTAGAGGAACCTTGATCCCTTGTTCGTGAGCACCACAACCATTTCCATGATACCCATGCTTAGCAAAAATGCAAAAACCACGACCATAACGATCAGCCATTTTAGAAAGAGAAGGTGGTTTTTCATAAGACAAAGAATCAAACTCTTTAGAATTAGAGGTGTGAGGAGAAGAAGTTTGAGAAGAGGCCTCAAAATTATTGCTCATAGGCTTAGGTAATGTTGATTGATTTTTAGCTTCTTCCTTCTTTTCAACTTTAAGCTCTCTAGAAGGAACCTTATATTCACCTACAAAGGTGGGATTAAAATCAAGGGATCCCCAATCATCGTCTGCGAGAACCTTCTCAAGATCAAAATCCTTCTTATGTGTAGTTTCAAGTCAAGAAGAGTCTTCTTCAGGAGCTCTAGACTCATCCAAAGAATTTTGATCATCAGAGAGCGAGGATTCATCGATAGGTATCTTGTTTAAAGAGTCATCACTAGATGAGGATGGCTTAGAAGAACCCCCTTTGGAAGTAGATGTTTGTAGACAAGCTTGGAAATTAGTATCACCTATCAAGGTATATATCTTATTGTTATAGATAAATTTAACTTGTCTATGCAATGTAGAGGGGACAACTTGCATACTGTGAATCCAAGGTCTCCCTAATAACAAGTTGTATGTTAAATTTCCTGACATAACATGGATAGGAGTAGGTAAAGTAACAGGCCCCACTGTGAGGGGTAAGGTGATAATACCTAACGAAGTCTTAGCCACATTATCAAAGCCTCGAATAGGACGAGAGTCACGCTCAATTAGGGATGTATCCACATTCATCTTATGCAAAAGATTAATGCTACACACATTAAGACCAGAGCCATTATCTACTAGTGTTCGTCTTATAGCAGTGTCTTTCATGATAACCACAATCATCAAGGGATCATATTGATGTTGAATTTCACTAGTAGGCAACTCATCTTGGGTAAACACAATTTGAGCTTTAGGATTCATCACAGAGTTAACCAAAGATTCTATATTACTAGATATATTCAGTGGAGGAACATTCAAATCTTTCAAGGCATCTTGTAACATTCCATGATGAGAGGAAGAAGTTTGAATCAAATCCCAAAGGGATATCTTAGTAGGGGTAGCTTTAAGTTGTTCTATGAGATCATATTCCTTACTAAGAACTTGTGAAATACATGGAGCTTGCAGAAGAATTGGTTGAGGATTCGGAAGAGAAACTGGAGTAACCGGAGGAGGACTAGGTTGCCTATTATTTCTAGTATGATAAGTATGGGCAACCGCATGATAACTCTCTCTAGTTATTTGCTTGGCATAACTATAAGGACTTATAGGTTTTCTTCCTTACACAGTGATGATTGGTTTATTCGGAGTACGAAAGGAATCATGATCATACCCTCCTTGGACAGTAAGGAGAGGTGATTTAGGAACTTGAAAGGTGGGAGAAGGATAAGCACCTTAGACTTCAAAGAGAGGCTTATTATGCTCATTCAAGTTTATCATGTTAACCAATTTAGAAGTCTTGTTCTTGTTTTAAGATTTTGATAAAGCCACAAAGTCATCAAGAGCATCATCCAACAAAGTATGATCATAGCTATCAAAAGGTTTATCTTTTGGTTCAAAAGGAGATATCTCTTCATAGAGGGGATTGTTGAAAACAACCATGTTACTAGATTTAGTGGAAGAGTTGATAGGAATGTACCCTTGAGAGGAACCATTCGACTTATCTTTCTCATCACAACGAAATGGCATAGTAACAAGGTTTATGAATTTTTGGTAAAATGAAGGTTTGGCATCTTTAGGGTTCAAAAACTCATCTAAAGCTTCATCTAATTCATCTTGTCTATACTCATAATAATCATCATAAGCATGAACATTTTGCAAATAAAAGTCTGACATTTTGAAATAAAAGTTGCATGAAAATTCAACACACAATGCAAAGAAACACACTCTTTTTTTTTTCTTTTTTTTTCTTTTTTCTTTTTAATGAAAATGAAATGAAAACACACTAAATCTAGATCTAGATCTAACAAATGCAATGCAAGAGGAAGCAATGATAGATTCACGTCGGGTTCACCAAAATGTGTAGGGGAAAAAGCGAGACTAGGTTAACATGCCCTAATCCTACCTTTTGACACACATTACGGAATACGAAAGAGCCTAGAGGTAGCACACAATTGGCTACTTCTTTTTGTGAAAGAGAGAGCCACGAGCTACCTATTAGGATTTCTATTCCTTTGTTGAAATTGAAAGATAAGATTATGCAAGTTCAATTCCTAACCCTAAAATGTAAGTATGAACTAATAACAAGATTGCAAAATTGAACTTAAACAATGGAAAGCTGCAAACACAAGGACAAGACAAGAATGCAGATGTGTACCTGGAGTCAAAATTTGATTGAAAATGTTCAGGACGGGGGCGCGGGCGCCACTGTCCTGATTTTGTCTCGGAAACTGCACCTGAAACTGCCGTTTTGCACTCTAGAAAACTGTCAGAAATGCTGTCTGTCAGGAGGACCAGGGCACCCAGCGCCTCTGTCCCAGGGACCAGGGCACCCAGCGCCCTACTCCTGGCAAGACCAGGGTGCCCCATGCCCTATCTTGGTCTTTTTCTCTGCAATTTGGTGTGGAGTGCTGTCTCGACCTACTTTTCTCGGATCTGCAACCTGCGGCATCGTCCGAGTCCCGAAACTTGCACTTGTATCTGAAAAAGGTGTTTGGGCGGCTATATAGGGTTTTGCCTTAGTCAAACCCCCACTTCGATGATTTCCACCTCCATGAATAGCCAAGTTGTATGGTAAAAGTAATGTGTGTGCAGACCTTGTGTGTGTGCAAGATCTAAAATGCAAGTAAGCAAACTAGAGCAACCTAGAAAGTAAACCCTAATTGCTTGTAAATGATAATGTAAATTCTCTAAACCAAGATGCAAAGTGATCCAAAGCATGAATAAATGATATATTGAAGCTTATGCAAAGACATGAAAACAACATGAAATCATACCCAACCCCCAAGGGAGAGGTACAAGCCAATCTTCAGTCGGTAATCTCCTATTGTTCTTCAATGTCTTCCAAGCCCTAAATGGATGAATGGAATTGATAAATGCTTGATAGAGGGATGTTGAATGTTGTTGAAGTCTTCAAAGATCTTCTCTTTTGCTGCATATGAGGTTCCTGAAAACAAAATTCGGATCCTTTCAAATGAAGAAAGAGAGCTCTTATGTATGAAACCCTAGGTTGCAATTTCGTCTTTTGGCCGACCTAGAGATTGAATATCCCACCAATTTCTTGGGGTTAAGCTTTATTTTATGATTGGATCGTGCTCCTAAAATTTTGGGAAAAATGTCTAGGACCATGTGCACTCCGGGTGCCATGGTCCCGACAACTTTTCACCAAATTTTTAGGGCCGTTAGATATGATGAGTTTAGAGAGAATCCCGAAGTTACAGGTGATTTCAAGATGTTTTGACCCCCGAAATCAAGCCTCCAAGTTCAAAAGAAGGCCTAATTAGGGTTTTTGATTAGATGATGTATTGGAGGAATAAAATGAAAAGGGGCACACTTTAATGAAAGGGCCCGACTTTATGATGTGAAGGATGATGAAATAGGACCTTAGACCTAATTAATTTGATTAATTAAGTGCTAAAGGAGAAATGCAATGCAAAATGTAAAATGCACCAAGGTGGGTGCTAAACTAGGTGTGAAATTGTACCACCCTAGCAAGTGCATACAATTTACGATGCTACAATATTGTTGTTTTCACTTGTCCTTACAAAACCAATCTTGATCAAATAAGAGTGCAGTCTCTCATACCATGCTCTAGGTGCTTGTTTCAGACCATATAAAGCTTTGTTCAATTTGCATACCTGATCTTTACTCTTGTCTTTGACAAATCCTTCAGGTTGTTCAATGTAAACTTCTTCTTCTAGTATACCATTCAAAAATGCAGATTTAACATCCATTTGATATACCTTGAAATTTTTGAAAGTAGCATATGCTGACAATGTTCTTTATCCCTCAAGTCTAGCCATAGGTGCAAAAGTCTTCTTGAGCATAATCTTTGCAAACTAGTCTTTCTTTGTTCCGAATGACCTCACCTTTTTCATTTAGCTTGTTTCTAAAAATCCACTTAGTACCGATTACATTTTTGTCCTTCAGTCTTGGGATCAGTGTCCATGTGTCATTCTTCTTGATTTGATTAATCTCTTCTATCATAGAATTTACCCAATCTTCACTATTAAATGCCTCTTTTACTATTCTCGATTCAAATTTAGATATCAAACATGTGTTCTATTTCAATCTGTTTCTTGTCATTACTGGATCATCCTTATCTCCTTTAATTTGAATTGATGCATGATGTCTTCTAACATACTTGGCTAATATAGGCTCAATAGACTCTGTATGATCTTCTTCATCAATCGGTAATTGGACATTATCTTCATTTTCTTTAGCAGCTTTCTAGGTAGGTCTTCTCAGTTGAACATAAACAAATTCTTCATAATCTTCTGGTTCTTTGGAATTTCCTTCATCATTTCTTTCTGCAAATTCATTAGTTTTCACATTTGCACTTTCTACTATTTTGTTAGATGATTTGATTAGACATTTAAATGCTTTACTTCTAGAAGAATAACCAAGAAATGTTCCTTCTTCACTTTTCTGATCAAACTTTCCATTTCTATCATCTTTGTGAACATAGCATCTACTTCCAAAGATTTTAAAATAGCTTACATTAGGTTTCTTGTCATACAAGATTTCATATGGTGTCTTCATAGTTCCTTTCTTCAGTTGAACTCAGTTCAGGGTGTAAACTGCAGTGTTGATTGCTTCTCTCCAAAATGTTTGAGGTACCCTCTTTTCTATCATCAGGGTTCTAGCACAGTCAACAATTGATCTATTTCTTCTCTCGGCTATCCCATTTTGCTGAGGTGTTCTTGGTGTAGATACTTGTCTTTTAATACCATGATCATTGCATAATAGGTTAAATTCATTAGAAGTTAATTCTCCTCCTCTATCAAATCTAAGACATTTCAGTTGTCTTCCTATTTCATTTTCAACTCTTGCCTTGTACCATTTGAACATTTGAAAAGCTTCTGATTTTTCTTTTAAAAACATAACTGACATCATCCTTGAGTAATCATCCACAAATAATATGAAATATTTATCACCATAATAACTTTGAACTTTCATAGGACCATAGAGATCAATATGTCCTAGATCTAAAATTACTTTAGAAGTTTAGGACTTACTTGTAAAGCTTGATCTTGTCATCTTGCCCATCTAGCATCCTTGACACATAGCATTCTCAGGTTTTTCCAGACTCGATAGACCTCTTACTCGGTGCTTCTTGCTTATTTTGATTAGATTATCAAAATTTACATGACAAAACCTTTTATGCCATAACCAGGTATCATTTATCTTTGCATAAAGACATTTGTTCTGAGTTGAGTCAAGATAAAGTGTATTACCTTTTGTTTGTGCTGGTGTAAATAATTATTCATCTTGGATATTCTTACACTTACTTAAGTTTACTTAGGATAATGCATTTCATAGTAGTTTGGATATGAGACACTTGGGTGTTTGTGCCACATTGGGATAGTGTGTGTAGGAGAAATTCCACCTTTTATGGTGTTGATCTTGTTATTATACTATCATATCCACTTATAGTGGAGTGATAATTCCACCTTCGGTGGGTGATCCACCTCATGTGGAATATTATATTATTTCTCCTACCTACCCACACCTATTTCCTACCTACCCTTGTTTCTTATTGAGCCACATGTCATATTTGTGTGCTCATACATCCATATGGCCTTGCCTATATAAGCAAGCCTCTATTCATTATATGTAACTATTGAATCATTTTCTATTGATGAGAATACAGTTTATTATTGTCCCATATTGTGTCTCTATTTTGTACATTTCATTGACCCCTTGATCTTGGCAAAATCCAACAGTTTGTGTCCCAGTAGCAGCTAACTTTCCATGCTTGTCATGAATTTTGACAGTTCCTTTCTGAAATTCTATTTGGTATCCTATATTGTTTAGTTGTGCTACACTCAACAAATTGTATTTCAGTCCTTCAACCCAGTATATATCATCACATTTAGCTTTGTCAAGAAGTGTAATAGTTCCTTTACCTTTCACCGGACATGGTGCATCATTACCAAATCTTACATAGCCTCCATCATAGTCTTCTAATTTAACAAACTTGTGTTTATTGCCTGTCATGTGATGTGAGCATCCACTGTCTATGATCCAAGAATCATTATTATTTATGTGAGATATTAAGGATTTTTCTTCATACCTTTGTTCATCAGATCCATCTTTAATAGCTACATAAACAACTTCCTCAGTATTAGTTTCATCAGATTTATCATCGTTGGATTCCTCATCAACTACTAGGCATGTCTTTCTGTCTCTTCTTCTGAAGTCTTGGTATCCTCTATATTGGTTGTCTTTCTACCTGTTATCTCGGTATTCTCTCTTTTCACTAAATTCTTTATCAGGGTAGTTAGAAGCCATATGTCCTATTTTATTACAATTGAAACATTTTAAAGGTAGCTTTCCTTTATACTTACCTTTTCCTCTTTGTAACCTTTTGGCCAATAGTGCTTCAAACTCATCTTGCTTCTTGATTTCCTCATATAGTTTGTGCACTTCTTTCATGTTCTTACGAAATATTTCACTTGCTCCACTATGATTCCCTTTAGAGTACTTACTCATTCTATCATTGTAATCATCAGATTCACCAATATGAAAAGAACTGAATGCAGATTCTACTTTATTTACCGAAGACCCACTGTTATCAAAATTACTTAACTCAAATGCATGTATCTTACCAATAGTAGCATCCAAAGAAATTGGCATGTTAGGTACATACCTTAATTCATTGATTGCAGAGACTCGAATAGCATAAGCAAGTAGAAGGGTTCTTAACAACTTACTTGTTACATCATTTTCTTCAATAGTTCCTCCTGCTCCTTTAATTTGATTGACAGTCTCCTTTAGCCTTGTACTGTATTGGGTTATGTTATCACCTTCATTCATTCTCATGGATTCAAGTTTTCCTCTTAGACTATCTACTTTTTCTCTTTGAACATGTTCATCATTGCCATACACAGATATGAGCCTAGTCCACATTGCCTTTGCATCATTACAACCTTCTAGGTCATTAAATTATGAGTTGGTCAATGTTGATGTTATTTCAATCATAGCTTGGATATGTTCTTTCTTTTCCTATCTCTTCCAAGGTCAATGGATTGGTGCTCGATGGAATGCAATCATTCTCCAAATAATATGTTGCATATTGTCCAATTCCTGATAAGTGTCGCTTCATCCTTTTCTGCCATGTGGAGAAACTTGACTTGTTCAGCTTTGGTGCATCCCTTTTATACATCTTTGGATCTTTGCCTCAAGTGCCTTTGAACTTTTTCTTCTAGAGTCCAAAGCTCTGATACTAATTGTAAAGTACTGATGCCAATACCTAACAAGATGAGATGGGGGGGTGAATCATACAAACTTAATAATCCTTAAAATCAATAGATTCAACCTCAATAACTTATACTTCAACAATATAACCAGAACCTGCTAAACATGCAACCTCATAAACTTATAATCATCATAGCACATATAACACTAGATTTAATGTGGAAACCCAGATAGGGAAAAAACACTGTGGGATTTCGGACCCACTATGAAATATACTCTTTGAGAGTATGCTCGGTTAAAAGCAAATCATGTTAAAAATTACAAACACATTGCTAGATGTGACCCGGTTAAGGGATTTCCCTCAGATCTGTTAGGATCTTCACTTTGTTAGAAGTGACCTTGTCAAAGGATTTCAAACACTCATTTAGAATGTTACCTTGCTAGAGGGTTTACAAATAAGACTGTTAAGTCCACTCGGTTAAGAGATTTTTTGTTACTTACAAAATAACAGTAATAAAATATATCTGCAACTTCATATCTAAAATGCTAAAGCAGATCCTTATTTTCTCAAAACAATCTTGTCATAGGACTTATCTTGTCCTTCTGTTGGGCTCTCTACTCTATTATTCAAACAGGTCTTCAAGCTTCTATGCTTGGTAATTACTATGTAGCATCCCTGTGCTTACATTTGCCCACATACATTGTTCATCAATAATTTCTTATTTATAAACAATTTTCTAATCTCTTAATCTCCTTGATCACATTTACCATGATCAATCTTAGCCATCAAATCTTCAATCTTGACTAGGTTCAATGCATCCTTCAATCTGAAAATGTTTTACCTTGCCTAGGGACTTGCACAAGGTTATTGCAGTTCAATCTGCTCTGTAGATCTTCATGCCGATCTTTCATTTCCATAGATTCTTAACAAACTTCATGCATGGCATACCAATCATTTATACATCTCTAGCTAATCATTGTCCTTCATTAAATAATGCTTGTATTCATCCAATGCGCTTTGTCATAACTCAGTTGTAACTCAGTAAATACTAAACTTTACTCGGTAGACATTCCGCCTTCATTAACCGATATCGATAACCGTAGGGTTTACCGAATAGGTTCCTTGTGTTTTCTGACTAGCTTCTTTGGGTTTACCGACTAGGTTCTTTGCTCGATGACATAGTATAGTATTAACCTTACAATCAACAACATATGTAGGATATCAAAATAATCTAAACATCATGATCTCATCATTGTCTAACTCAGTAATAGTTGCCCATTGAATAACTTATTCCTTCTCTTTCTTATCACATTCTTTCTGTGTCTTTTACCGGCCACTTAATTTTCTTCAAGTCAATCTTCTCAAGATATGGCAACATCATACTGAATTAGAAAATCAATTTCTTGACATCAATGACAAAATAATGTTATAAAGATAGTTGTCATCCTTTTTCGGTTATATCAATAATCTTCAACAACCTTCTCAATATCCTTAATGAATATCAACAATCTTTCTTACTACTAAAATGCCAACACGTAACTAGCGTAGCATTTTAGAAGATGATAGAGCACTTCGTGAGCTTTCTGATGCATCAAACTATTTGTTAATTGAACACCCGGTTCACAAGTTATGGCCTCCAAAATTTTGGACTCATTAAATAGGAAATATAAAATGCATCAAACACATAAATAAGCTGTAAAAGGGAGGAACATGTGTTGATGTGTATTTTGACATGTCATGGGGCATCTAGAATGGAGAAAGGTTCGCTCTACTTTATTGGGTGGTTTTAGCGCATGGATTTGTAATACTGTTTGAAGGTTTCTTATATTGTATTTTCTCAATATATGAGGTGTATGAGATAGAGGTTTTGTGTAAGAGTCTTATGGCTATTGAGTTACCTTTGAATCTCCGATTAGTGGCACTCTTGTGAAGATCTTGCTCTACAAGTATTGTAATCTATTATTGATTACTGAATAATATATTGAGTTGCTTTTGGAGTGTGGGTTTTTTCTCCCAAAAGGGTTTTCCCCACGTAAATCACTATGTTGTGGTAGGGTAAAAGCACAAAGTTGTGTCACACTTTTATAAAGGAAATGGCCAATGTTAATCCAACTATTTAAATTGAATCAATAGAAAGTGATATATATGTTTTGAATTTTGAAATGATGTAAACTAATAAAATATGTATTTTTTGTGTACTTTATGTTGGAGATTGGTTAATGTGTTGTCATTGATGTCAATATATTATTTTGTGTATTCTGATGTTGCAGTGTGGTTAAATGAGTTGGTTTAGCCTGTGTGTTGCAGATGAGTTGATGCAGATTCAAAGGTTTCTCATATGTTATTAGTAGATGGTTTATTACCATTTGCAGAGGTCCACATGATGTTTTGATCAAGTTATGAGATATGGTATTGAGGATGTTATTCAGTTGTTTGTGTTATTTGGTCTTCTGGTTTGTGCTCCATATTGCTCTAGAATTGTAATTTCTTTTATTATGTATGTGTGGGACATGTTCTAGATTGTGATGTGTGTCCTCAGTTCAACTAGTTTATGATTTGGAAATACACAAGCAAATCTTTCAGGTTGATAGTCAGTTATGATGGTGTTCTTGAGCTCTGGTAGAAAGATAATGATGATTCTAATAATCCAAGTTCTTGTAGTTGTTGTGGTGAAATTCACATTGCTTGTGATTATCTCTAAATCATTTTCTATGCATATTGGTGGTTTGCATTGATTATTGTGCATATTATTGAAGATTTTCCTTGTCCGGTGACATTCTTCATGTTATGTGACATTCTTGATATTGTAGTGTGTTGTAGATGATTGAGGCATAATTGTTGGAAGGTTTTGTATGTTTTTGGTATGTTGCCTCATATTTGACATACCCAAAATTTGAACTTCAAATTAGTCTCATGTTGAATAAAGACCCAAATATGTGTCTATGTGTAACAAATGAGCATGTGATCCAAGGTCGTTGTTAGTTAAAATGTGAAAAATAGATGAATTTTGAAAATTACAAAGAATTAAGGGAAATCATCTTGTGAACATGTCCTAAGCATCATTTTATACCATATAACCAATTTTTGCCTGAACCCAGTTCTCAGTTTGCTATATTTTAAACTTCCAAATTTTGATGTCCCTCGCTTGCAAATATTTAAAATCCCTCACCCTAGGTATCCTCGTGAGGAATAAATGATGTTGTTTTCCCATTTTCCTACCATCAATGCATTTTTCAAATTTTAGAACCTAATTCCTTACCATTTGAAAATTATGGCCATTTTTCCTAAGTTTGGGCATTAAATTGAAAATATTTAAATTATTTTTCAAAAATAATTTAATATTTTAAATTGGTTTTACTATTGTGATCATTTGAGAGAAAAATTTATCTAAAAGAATTATTATTTCTATTTCCCCTTTGTTTCCCTTCGTGGTCAATGACTCCTAAAGGTCAAAATCATAATCTTTGAAAGAAAATGGTTAAGAATGCTCTGTTTTCAAGCATTCTTAACCCAGATTTATAACCTCAAAAAGAAAAGGTTAAGAATGCTCCAAAATGGAGCATCTCTAACCTTATTTTTTAACTTTTTGTCGGCCCGATTTGCATAAAAATATTATAAATGCTCCATTTTGGAGCATTCTTAACCTTTTTCACAAGATATATATAAAAAAATGCTCAAATAAAATGTAGTCTCATGGCATTACACAGTATGTAAAATATGGAATCATAAGACTTGTTTGACAAAATGCTTTAAGAAATTTCATCTCACTGGATGTGTAAGTAATACACATAAAATGGACATGTTGAAAGGGCTTCAGATAATATCAAATATATGTAATAGCAAGCATCAAGACAAGTTGTACAAACATTGTGTCTCCTGCCTGTACCAATATGAAAGTGGTTACCTCAAAAGGAATATAGTCTTGTGGTCTGATAAGTTTGCAGGAGATGCTCAAAATAGAGCTTTTGAAAGGACTTTAGGAACTTTCAAGAAAATGAAAATATGATTGGTTGGTGTCAATTCAAAGTTCCACAACCTTCATCATCGATCTCCCATACCCGATAAAATAGAAGCTTTACAACAGAGTATTGGCATCCATCAAAACATTGATTGAAAGAGGGTTTATTTCTGATGGTGTAGTTGCAAACACTCTTGTAGACATGCATGTAAAAAGTGGAAGCACACATGCAAGGCACACAAAGTGTTTAATATATTGTCTCAAAGAGAAATGTTGGAGGAATAGCCAAGGGAAGTGAAGTGTTTCATAGAATGCTTCAAGAAAGGTGTCATCTCATGCAATGCAATGATTGTAGGATATGCACAAAATGGATTTCCTAAAAAAACCTTTGAATCTTTCAAGCTAATGCAATCGGCTGGTGTAAGGACAAATTCCAAAATCATTGCAAGCATCCTTTCAGTCTATATCAAAATGGGAGCATTGGCATGGAGTATGAGCTTAAATTGAGAAAGATGAAATGTTTGACAAAATTTCTCAAAAGGATGTCATCTTGTGAAATACGGTGTTTGGAAGATATACACAAATTGGACGTGTAGAAAGCTTTAGAATCTTTCATGCAAATGCAACTTGCAAGTGAAGCACAAATCAGGCATGTGGACCATAACACTATTATAATGCCTCAAAGAAAGGTTCCCTATCGGCTATCATGATTGTAGGGTGCACATAAAATGGATTTGTTGGTAAGGCTTTAGAAAAAACAAAATCAAGCAAATGTAATCCACAGCTATCCGCAATGTTCATAGGGAGACTCAAAGTGGATTTGATAAAAAAAACCTTTCAAAATATTCAAGTAAATATAATTGGGAGGTGTAAACCAAAATTCAACAACCTTTGCTAGCATCGTCCCTACCAGTGATAAAATGGGAGCTTTGCAAAAGAATATGGACATCCATCAAAGCCTAATGAAGTTAGATTTTGTCAGAATTAAAATAGCAAAAATTCTCTGGTGGATACGTATTTAAAATGTGGATTCACAAGCAAGGAATGTGAGCTAACATGATGCCACAAAGGGATGTCTCTCATATAATGCAATGAACACAGGGAATAGACAAATGGATTTGTTGAAATGAATTTAGAAACTCCAAAGAAAATACAGCCATAGGCGTAAGCCCAATTCTACATCATCCTTCATGCTCGTGCAAAAATGGGAGCCTTTGTAATAGGTTACAGACATCTATCAAAGCATATGAACGCGAGCTATTTGACATAATGCAAGGGGGGGCATTGACGATGCATGTAAGCTATCTGACATAATGCTTTAGAGAGACATCACCTCATGAATGAAACAAAAGAATTTTAGAATGTGCACAAAACAAATTTTGCATGGAAGCTTTCAAAATCTTTGAATCAATGAAGCACGCTACAATATATTTTAACATCATAAGCTTTGTTTGGTGTTCATGGTTGGCCTTTATTCTCGTGATGGTTAACTTGTGGATGCTCTAAACATTATTACCAAAATGTTAATTAAAGCTATGGTGTTCATTTGGATATGTTTTCTTGATACCCACACAATATATATGAAGGTAGCAGTCCATGATACTAAATAAACAAGTTTTTACACACTGTAATTTTAAACACCCTCATAGACATGCACAACAAAACCGAAATAGAAAGAATATGTGAAAGGTTAGATAGAATGGGTTGTGAGTATGGTTCTTGATGAAATGTGTGGTGGCAAGCCATGGCCATTATGTGTGAGTGGTGTAATAGAATGATTCAAAAAGGGAAGGGTGAATGACTACTCTTATGCCAATGATCAAAATGGCGGTACAGCTTGCAAGTGTCAATTAAGCAAGCACAAACATACAATGCTCAATGTGGAGAAAATTTTCCAAGGCATTAGAAATGAATCAAGAGAAGATTGAAAACTATTTCAACAACATCAACTCTTTTTCCAAAGTCACAAGTTTCAAATTACCTTTTTGTAAAAGTAATTTATGTCACTAATTGTAACTAAAATTACAATTAGACTCATTTTTTTTTATAAAAGTCAGGTAAATCCTAACTTGTTTGTAAAAGGGTAGTTACTATAAGTAATAACTTAGGTAGTTGTCCTAAGTGATTATGCTAGGCAGTTATTGTAAGTCATTATGAGGTAGTTATTTGGAAAGTCTTATAAATACAAGGTCATTTGTAATGTAAAGTGGGGGGAACTTTTGACAGAGGGGAAACTCTACAGAAATTGTTAGAGAATCTTGTAATGAATTTTAATTTTACACTATGTACAAAAAGGTTTCTGAGATTCTATAATCTCACAAAGACAATAAAGAATGCTTTCAAGTTTGTATGTTCTTGATGTTTTTCTAAGTTGGCATTACTGATTTTTCATATGTTAAATTTGTAATTCCTTCTTGTGCTCATGTGCATTATCAACAATATATGCAATTGATGTAATGAAACACAATCACTTCCTGGTACCTTGAGATAGATGTGTCAAGATAAATTCTCTTTCTATACATCAAGATTTGTTATCTTTATTTCTTCATCATTGCATATCAACACTTATTTTGTGCTCAAACCCCCTTTGTAATCATTATCAGTTGTGGAATCTTAGTTGGTTTTTAGCATGTCTATCATTGGGGTTCTTGTTAGTCATATTACTCTAGTTTTTTGTTTTCTCCTTTATGTACTTTTTAGGTTAAAAGTACACAAAAATCTCAAATATCCCATCATATGAGGGAGATGCCCCTCTCAAACGCAGAGGAAGATTGTGTTTTACCACACTCTCTCCAACAGTTGGAACGTTTGTCACTGCTCATTGGGCAAACATGGTTAGTTTCAGATAAATGACCATAGTGACAAATCTATTTACCAACATGGTATTTATTTAGGTCCAGACTATTTCTTAGTCGACATCATTTCGGTCCACATGTATTGGTGTAGCATGCGAGTTTATTATTTTATAATTTGCATTAAGGGTTTGGCCGACCTTCAAATAGAGGTTGATGACTTGTATAAATAAATGTAATAATCATGTAAGATGTGTCTCTACGATATTTGAGTGTGTATGATTGAGTTGTATGTGCGGACAAGTGATTTGATCTTTTGGAAGTGTGAAGGAGAGAAGAGAAGTGTTGTATAGTAGATTATGTTCTTAACCGAAATTGTACTCAGGCATATGGAGATATTATTTTCATAGTTCATGTAATCCATATTGTTTTTTGAATGCCTTTGTAAGTCAGTGAGACTTCCTATAAGGCAGTGAGACTTCCCTAAAGGTTGTAGCATTTCTTGGTTTCTTATTTGAGCAGTGAGTTCTAGGCAGTGTGCCTGAATGAATGTGCATTCCCCATTGTAATATTTCATTTACTCCTAACAGGGTATTATCTCATTGTGGGTAGGTTCCCACCGTGGTTTTTACCTTAACCGTGTTTTCCAAAGAAAAATATTGGTGTTATGTGTGTTATTGATTTGGTATTGTTTCATGCTTTAACTATTAATTATTAGATTTGATTTGTGGTTTAAGTTGCAGTTAGTTTTTGTTCAAACTGATTCACCCCCCCTTAGTTTGCTGCATTGTTACCAACAATTCGTATCAAAGCTATATCCTCCAAAAGAAGCTTGACTACTTGAGGAGATCCGAGATGACAACCTTTTATTTCAAGAAGGATAGTCTGAGTTTTGATGGAACAAACTACACTCTCTGGAAAAGCTAGATGTGATGTTATTTGAGATGCATTGGAGAAGAGTACTAGAAGATTACTCATAATGTACATAATGGTCCTACTACTTCATATGAAAAAAAGGAGGTAGAATTCATTATTAGAGATGAGGAAGCATTATTGAGTGCATTGTCAGATTCTGAGATGAATAATGTAATGGACTTAGAGGTTGTGCATGAGATCTGGATAAAATTGGATACCTTGCATGAAGGTGATAGCCATGTGAATATTGCTAAGTTGCAAAGCTTGAAGATGAGTGAAGATGAGAATATTACTTCTTTTATGTAGAAAGTGAATGAGCTTGTGTGTGCAATTAGATGTGTTCATGGAGTATTAGAAGAATATAAGATTGTTGCTAGAGTGTTGAGATCCTTGCCTCCTACTTAGAAACATAAAGCCACTACTATTGATGAGATTTGGATTGTGACAAATATGACAAGAGACACAAAAATTGGTAAACTTGATGCTTTCAAGCTAAATGATTTTGGAGACTCTCTTCCTAAGACTGAATTTGCATTCAAATCTACTATTTCTGGGAAGCAAATATATGATCCAGGAGAAATTTGTACAAGAGCATCTAGATATGAGAAATATATGAAAGAGATGGAAGATGAAGAAAGAGAGCTTGAGGAGCTTGAAGCACTTATTGTCAGAACATTTCCTAAAGGTGTTAGTAAGTATGAAGGAAAGTTACCTCTTAAATGCTTTTCATGTAATAAGATAGGACATTTTGCATCAAGGTGTTCGAAAATAGATAGAAATCCTAAGAAGCCATTTAAGCTATATAAGCCTAAATATCAGAAGAAGTGTTATTATGGTGCTGATGAAGGTGTGACAGATGATGAGTCAGATGAGGGAAATTCAGGAGATGAATTTGTGTTCATTGCTATCAAGGAAGATGATCATGTAACTATATATTCTACATGCTACACTAATGAGGAGAAATCTTTAGCTGCAAAAGTTGAGGAGAGAGATGAATGGGTTATTGACAATGGTTTCTCTCATTATATGATAGGTGATAAGAGTAAATTTGTAAATTTGGAAAGGTATGATGGTGGTATGGTAAGATTTGGTGATAACAAAGCTTATGTAATCCATCATAAAGGATCTATTTCTCTTCATGGTAATCACAATACTAATGATGTGTTGTATGCTGAAGGTTTAAAGAATAATATTTTGAGTGTTGGTAAGATGGTTGATAAGGGATATAACTTGCAATTCAAGAATGACAAAAGTGAGATCTTGAGTAGCTCCAGAACTAAGATTACATCAGGGACAAAGAGTAAAGGTAATATATTTACTTGAACGCTGGTGGTAAAAGTTGTTCGATTGCTCAGGTTGATGAAATTTGGCTATGCATAGAAGAATGTTTCGTGTAAATTTTGACTACATGGTTAAGATAATTTCTACTCAAGTAGTGAGAGATATACCAAAGTTAGTAAAGCCTTCTAATCTGGTATGTAAGGAATGCCAATTAATGAACTAGACAAGAGTTACTTATAAGAGAAAATAGTATAATTTTAATGGATTGTTGGATCTTATGCATACTAATATGTGTGCTCCTTCTAGAGTCAGAAGCTTGTAGGGTGACAGGTATTTCATGTTGCTGACTAATAATTATTCAAGAATGATGTGGGTTACCTTCTTGAGGGAGAAGTTTGGATCGTTGGAGAAGTTCAAGATTTTCAAGGCTAGAGTTGAAACTGAGATTGGATTAAAGCTGAAGTGTCTAAGATCTGATAGAGATGGAGAATTCACTTCCAGTGAGTTTAGTGCATATTGTGAAGAGCATGGAGTTAAGAGACAATTATCTTCTCCCAAGACACCATAGCAGAATGGTGTTATGGAAAAAAAGAATAAAAAAAATTGAGAAGCTACTAGAACCATGATGATTGAAGGAAATGTTCTACATGTGTATTGGAAAGAAGTTGTAAGTACTACAATATACACTCTTAATCGGGTAAATGTCAAAGATGATACTAGTAAGATTCCTTATGAGTTATGGTTTTGTCATGCTCCTACTATTAGATAATTTAGATTTTTTGGTAGTAAATGCTATATCAAAAGAGATGAAGATCTTGGAAAGTTTGATGTTAGACATGATGAAGGAATCTTTCTTGGTTATTCTACTAAAAGTTAAGCCTACCAGTGTTATAATATAATATTGAGAAAGATGGTTGAAAGTGCTAATGTGAAGGTTGATGAAGGTAATGTGAGATAGATCAAATCTTGTGGATATGATTATGATTATCATGATGCTAGTTAAGATAAAGGGAAGAAAGTACAGACCCAAAGTCAATTTCAAATTGCTTTGAAAAAGCCTAAGAATGAAGATGAAAATGCTAGTGCAGAAGAAAGAGTTCAAGAGATTGAAATTCAAGAAGATCCTAAAACTCCCAGGTATGTGAGGTTGAATCATTCAAAAAATCAGATTATTGGTAATAATAATAAAGGTGTGATGAGTAGGAGAAAACTTGTTGAAGAAATTTGTTTGATTTCTAAGATTGAACCTAAAAATGTTGATGAAGCATGCAAAGATGAAAATTGGATTAAAGCTATGGAAGAAGAATTGAATTGGTTTGAGAAAAATGACACATGGATTCTTGTTCCTAGACCTAAGGATAAAAATGTAATTGGAACTAAATTGGTATTCCAGAATAAGTTGAATGAATAGGGTGAAGTTGTTCGAAATAAAGCTAAACTTGCTTGTAAAGGTTATTCATAGACGGAAGGAATTTACTATGAGGACACTTTTTATTCGGTAGATAGAATTGAATCTATTAGATTATTTCTTGCCTATGTTGCTCATAAAGATTTCAAAGTTTATTAGAAGGATGTCGAATCAGTCTTTCTTAATGGTGAGCTAGAAGAAGAAGTCTATATTGAGAAACTAAATGGATTTCAACTAACAGATGAAAAGGATATGATTTACTGATTGAATAAAGAATTGTATGGATTGAAGCAAGCCCCTAGAGCTTGGTATGCTAGATTGGATAAGTATTTGATGAAGCTTGGATTCAATAAAGATACTTTTGAGTATCTTAGAGAGAAGTTAGGGGTGATTTCTCCTCTGGATGAGAACTAAGATGCATGGATTTGATCATTCCGGTGAAATTCACAGAGATATTTTGTGATCTGGATTGATGAGTGAGATTTCTACTCAGCAGGAGTAGTTAGCATTGGTGTTCAGTGGTTCAAATGTATAGATTTGTGGGGAAGAGAATCCTGATTCCTAAGCCTTTGTCATTGATGTCAAAGGGAGAAAGAAGCATGTGAAAAAAATCTATGAGAGAGTAGAGCATTTTGAGATTTGAGTTGTTTGTCTAAGAAGGAGCTGATCCTTGTAATTTTGAGGGAGATTGTTGTGAGTTAATTTATTTCTTTGTATTGATTATTTTTCACATTCATATGTTGCCATCAATGCCAAAGGGGGAGATTATTGGAGATAGGTTAATGTGTTGTCATTGATGTCAACATTTTCTTCTATGTATTCTGGTGTTGCAGTGTGGTTAAATGAGTTGGTTTAGCCTATGTGTTGCAGATGAGTTGATGCAGATTAAAAAGTTTTTGGTATGTTGTCTGTAGATGGTTCATTCCCATTTGTAGAAGTCCACATGATATTTTGATCAAGTTATGAGATCCGGTATTGAGGATTTTATTCAGTTATTTGTGTTATTCAGTATTCTAGTTTGTGCTCTATATTTCTCTAAAATTGTAATATCTTTTTTTGTGGATGTGTGGGATGTGTTCTAGATATTGATGTGTGTCCTCAGTTCGACTGGTTCATAATTTAGAAATCCACAAGTGAATCTTTTAGCTAGATAGTCAGTTATGATGGTGTTCTTGAGTTTTAATATAAAGATAATGATGATTATGGTAATCTGAGTTGTTGTGGTTGTTGTGGTCAAATTCACGTTGCTTGTGATTATCTCTAGATCATGTTCTATGCATATTGGTGGTCTGTATTGATTATTGTGAGTATGATTGAAGATTTTCCTTGTCTGGCGATGTTCTTCATGTTATGTGACATTCTTGATATTGTAGCATGTTGTAGATGATCGAGGCATAATTTTTAGAGGTGTTGTGTGTTTGTAGTATTGATTTAGGTCCAAACCATGTCTTGGGTGATATTGTTTTTGTCTGCATGTATTGTTGTAGCATGTGAGGTTATTATTTCTAATTTGTATTAAGGGTTTGACCGACCTTGAAATTAAGATTGATGACTTTAATAAATAAATGTAATAATCATGTAAGATATGTGTTTGTGATGTTTGAGAGTGTGTATGATCGAGTTGTATGTGTGAATAAGTGATTTTATCTTTCAGAAGTGTGAAGGAGAGAAGAGAAGTGTTGCAGACAAGACTATGTGCTTAACCAGAACTATACTCAAGCATATGGAGATGCTATTTTTCATAGTTCATGTAATCCAGATTGTTGTCGAAATGCTTTTGTAAGTTAGTGAGACTTTTTGTAAGGTAGTGAGCCTTCTATAAAGGTTGTAGCCTTTATGGGTTTCTTATTTGAGCAATGACCTCTAGGCATGCATGTACCTTCCCCATTGTAATATTTCATTTACTCCTAACATCATATTATCTCATTGTGGGTAGGTTCCCACTGTGGTTTTCCCTTAACTGAGTTTTCCACATCAAAATATTGGTGTTATGTGTGTTATTGATGTGGTGTTGTTTCACGTTTTAATTGTTAATTATCAAATCTCATATATGGTTTAAGTTGTAGTGAGTTTTTGTCCAAACTCATTCACCCCACCCCCCCTCTCAGTTTGTTGCACTCCTGTCAACACTTTATGTTTGTAATTTTAAAAAAAATAATAAAAATTATTTGAATATACTTTCTTATAAAGTAAACACTATAATTTAGTTTCTATTAAAATGTTAAAATTGAAGTTACATGAGGTGTCACACTTTATATAGTAAATTTTACCTTTTTTTGCTTCAATTTTTTTTTCTATATATTGATAACTTGAAACTTTATTGAAAAAATTTATGTATATATATTTTTCAATAAATTTGAAAAGTTGCATGTACTGAAATATAACTCTTTCCATTTGGCATCATCTTTTTTCTTAATTATTTATTCAAATTAGAAACAAATTATATCATCTTAAAATAGACTCCTTTCTCTAGTGCATTTACTTTTTTCAAAAAATTTAAATAAATTTTAGTATTTTTCCTTTACAAGATAAGCAACCTTATATTTTAGTTCCAATGACCTATTTCAATAAAAATAACTATAAAATATAAACACTAATTAAAATATTAAAAGATATAGATTTTGGAAAATTTACTTGTAGATCTATAAAAGGGTAATTTTATATTTCAAAAAAAAAAATTATTTATAAGAGTAGGAGTTGTTGAAACATCAAGTTTTTCAAAACAAAAAAGGTTTGTTAATTAGACCCACAATGTTATAATATATACATTTAGTAGACAATTTCAATTGTCAAAGTTGTGGCCCATATATAAGATAGCTATAATGAATCTCTATAGACTATTTGTTTGACTAAAATTAATTTTGAGTTAGAATTACTTAAATTCACTTGTGCTGATAAGTTGGCCTAAAACATGACATAGTTTTGTGTTTTTACTTGGTATGGATGATATTATGTTTATTTTTGTTGTTTTTGTAACCGTTGTAACAATCTATAAAAGTTTTTGTATTACGCTCCTCTCAAGATTAGTTTAGGAATTTGTTCCACTACTTACTTCCTTACAAGTGGCATCAAAACCAGGTCACCTTTGGTTTCAGTTGTGGGTTGTTGGGTTTTTTGAACTAATCCATATTTGAGTGGGAGCTTGTGCAAAAGATATTTTTTGATCTTGTTGTAGGAATTTTAAGATGGCAAGTTCGTCAAGGAGAATAGAGGTGAAGAAATTTTATGAAAGTAATTAAATTGAGATGTGAAAGTTGAAGATCGAAGATTTGCTAATAGATTGAGATCTATGGGATGATATTGTTGTGAATGTCTGAAGGCTTGTAAATCCTACTACGGCTACTCAATATGATGTTATGGACCAAAAATCCAAGGGTCTAATCAGATTGTGCTTGGAAGACTTTGTTTTAATTAATATCTATGAAACGAACTTTGCACAGAAACTATGGACTAAGCTTGGTGAAATATATCAAGTGAAATGTGTATTGAATCATATTTTCTTGAGGAAGAAACTGTATTCCTTGAGAATGGAAGAGGGTGTCCATGAATTACTGACCACCTCAAAGCATTTAATATGTTGGTGACTCAGTTGGTATCTATTGGTGTTAAGATGGATGAAGAGGATAAATGTTAGATGTTTCTTTGTTCTTTGCTTGATTCATGGGATTCTCTTGTTATGGCTATCGGTAGTACTTTTTTTTTTTAAGTCTGAAGATGTGGTGGGTGCCCTACTTGATGAAGAAATGTGGATGAAGGTATCCATTAGTTAGAAGGAAGCCCTAACTTTTCATGGAAGACCTAAGGAAAAAGGCAAGAAGAATGAGAAGTGCAATAAGTCCAAATCTAGAGGGAGATCAAAATCTCCTAAAAAGTCCAAAGTCATTTGCTGAAATTGCAATAAATCAGGTTACATCTGTAAGGACTACAAAGAAGAAATGAAGAAGAACAAGAAGAATTTTGATTCTGATTTTGAGTCCAAGAAGGAAGATGGCGATCCATTCATTCCAGCTTTGGATACATGCAGGTAATGATGTAAGGTTAATTGGCTTAGTTGCATCTTTTCATATGACTTCCAATAGAGATTGGTTTTCTAAATATGAAGAATTTAATGGAGGTAAGGTGTACTTGGGTGATGATTCACATTTAGATATTGTTGGTCGTGGTTAAGTTAGAGTCAAGTTTCTTGATGGTAGAATAAAAAGGATTAGCAGTGTGCTAGCATACACTATTGAGTGTAATAACATTTCTGTAAAAATTAAATCAGTGGATACATTGTTAGAAGATTTGAGGGTTTCACCTTCAGCGAATGGACATGGATTTTGGGTACCTAAGAGTGCTCTTTCTTCTAAAGAATTTATCTATAGAGAATACTATGTTATGGTACCAGAGGCTTGGCAATATTGGATAAAAGTGTCTAAGGACCTAGAAAAATAAAAACCTTATTGAAGGTTTGAATGATTGTAATCTTGACTTTGATTTCTTTGAGAATTGCATTTGTGGAAAAAAAAATTGCATTCAGTTTTACTCAAGTTTTCATAAATCTTGTGGTGTTTTCAATCTTATTCATTCTGAAGTGTTGGTCTTTTATATGTTCCTTCCATTGGAAAATGCACATACTATGTTTCTTTTATTAATGCTTTTGGTAGGACACATGTATACTTTCTAAAGAGTAAATCTGAAGTTTTTCGGTCATTTTAAAGAATTTAAAGCAGTGGTTGAGTTGCAAACTAGAAAAAAAAATTAATGTTTGAGGAATGATAACGATGGTGAATTTTTCTATAATGATTTTGGTAAAACATTAACAGACAAAAGACAACACCATATTCTCCACAAGAGAATGGAGTTGCAGAAAGAATGAATAGGATATTGATGGAGAAGGATAGGAGTATGTTGAGTGGTGCTAGTCTAGAACAAAATTTTTGGGCTAAAGCTATTGCCACTGCTTGCTACCTAATTAATAGGTATCCTACATCAACCCATGATGATAAAACACATATAGAATCATGGCCAGGTCATAATCCTTCATTAAGACATCTTGGAGTTTTTGATTGTGAGGCATATACACATGTGTCAAAGGAGAAGAGAACAAAGTTGGAGAACAGGGCTGTGAAATGCATCTTCATTGATTAAAGTTATGGTTTGAAAGGATACAAGCTTTGGGACCTTGTTGTACAAAAGGTAATACATAGTAGAAATGTTATTTTTAGAGAAATTAAGTCTCCTTCTATTACATTGCAGCCAAAACAAACTAAATGAGAAGATGTGATTCAAGTCCCTTCTACGCCTGAAAGAGTTGAATCAAGAGCACTTTATAGGCAAGAAGTTGTGGAGAGCTCATCTAGCTTTGAATCTTTAGAAGCCTCATTAATATTGTTTTTTAATTTCAAATTCTTGAACTCATTCTCTTTCGTCTTGTCAAATCCTCCTAACTTGTCCACTTGTCTACTAATCCATCATTAACCTTCTTAATCCCTCTTGCTAATAATTTTCTCATGTCTAATCCCTATGATTAGGCACAAGTCAACTAATTTCCATAAATGGCTTGTCCCCCTCTCAACCTCCAACCTTACATGCACCAACTTTGGTCATTTCAAGGATTTCAAATTCTCCCACTTTCCTATGTACTCTCATCTTCCCAAGGAATTGTTAATTTCTTTTCTCTCCCCATTCTTCTATGCACCTAAGATTATTTGGGAATTTTTAATTCCCTTGTCCTCCCCCTGTTAGTCCCAACCGGTGCTGAGAGGGGAGGGGTGAATCAACACTTGATCAATTTTTCACAATCAGAACTTTTTAGTCTAATATGCATTTATTTAATATTCGTGAATATACTTAATCACTAAAGTAGAATATGCATGCTTGAAAAGTTGACAGTGACACCAAGATTTATGTTGTGGAAACCCAAATGGGAGAAAACCATGGTGTGAGTAGGAACTCACAAAATTTGTACTCTTCTAGAGTATGCCCGGTGAGGAGCCATCCCTATTAGGAGATTACAAAGACACTGTTAAGTGCCACCCAATTAAGGGATTTTGTTTAAGGTCAGTTAGTGCCTTTACCCTGTTAAAGGTAGTCTGATTAAAGGAATTAAGAACATCAATTAAGATGTCACCTGGTTAAGGGATTTTAAAAAAGGGATATGTTAAAGTCCACCTGATTAAGGGATTTAAGTTGTAATGGTTAGAAAGAAACAAATGGATGATCTGGTGAATTAGCTATTGATACCTTGATCAGATCACAAAGAGAATCACACTCTATCCACACCAATTATGTCTTCTCTACACAACACCAGTTTTCTTCTTACACCTTTGGCTCTGCACTCAGCCAGTCCTTTGTCCCTTGGCTCTGCACTTTTTGAGTCCTTTGACCTTCGACTCTGCACTTTTCCAGTTCTCTGTCTCTTGGCTATACACTCAACTGGTCCTCTCACCTTCGACTTTGTACTCTATTGGTCATCTTTCTCTCAACTCTGCACCTAGCCGGTCTACCTCAGACACCCTCTGCTATGCTAAATCCTTTTAGCACTTCCTCTCACTCTTCTCTTCACTTTAGATTGCCTTCTATAAGATCTGCCTTTTCCAAATTTTATGATCAAGAATTTTTGAATGAACTCAAAAATACATTATACATTTTCTGTCGTCTTCTTTAGGTGCTCCCTCAATCAAAGAAATCACAAATTTTAGAAGATTTCAAATTCAAATCTCCCACTCTTTCTCTGCATACCCTACAACAATTCTTCCAAGTGTTCAATGAATTCTGCCACCACATTTCCCAAAAATAGTAACTTCTCAGTCAAGTTCAGTCATTTAAGTGCAAACTAGAAAATTCGCAGGTAATCATGGTTTGACTACATGATAGCTAAAGTTGACCTTACCAACTTGTGATTTGGTGTAGACACAAGCTTGCCAACTCAAATTTTTCCACTGCAATTGAATAACTGATCACCACTCTGAGATTTATGGTGATCACCTATCTTCCTTCTATCATACCGTTGTACCAATATACCACTGCACTTCTATATTACCGTTTCATCCATTGATTGTTGGTTTGTTGTGCTAGCATCAAGTCTATTTCCCTATTTTCTAATGAGGTTCTGGTTTGCATACAACCTCAAGTCTTCTTTTATTAGTCATCTTTTGTGACTTCATCAATATCACAATGACTGATCTTCTTGAATGACAAACTGATTGGCTTAGTCTATCTTCCCTTGAGCTGATTGAACTTTTGGTCATCTATTTCCAATGTTGTTTACATGTATTTACAATTCATCACATTTTGTTACTAAAATACACCATTCTACCGATACCACTTCATTGGTCAATGTTAGACATCAATGACAAATCTTAGCTCATATATCAATTCTTTGGATTGATCGGTTTTGTCAATGCAAACAATCTCCCCCTTTGGCATTGATGGAAACACTTCAGAATCTATCTTATTAGTTGCATGTTCTTCCTTCATTTCTATGTCGGTCATTACTTCTTCCTTGAGTAATGAATATCTCCCCCTAACACTAGTAATACTTTGATACAACAACTTCAGCTCAATCACTACTTACCAATGCTCAAACACTACAACCATATCTCCCCCTTTGACAATGATGCCAAAGATTCATTTTAGTACACTTACAAGACTACTCCCCCTAACTAGAGTAGTCCACACTTATCAATCAAGTCTTAGAAAAAAAAATTGAAATCATACCAGATTGATATAGAGCCCTTTTTGCTTACTTTACTACAAGTAGGGGCATAACCCCCAACTTACCTCTGGCATAGTCAAAGGTATCCTTCTATAGTGGCTTGGTGAAGATATTAGCCACCTTCTCTTTTGTTGGTATATACTCCAACATCACTTCCTTTTATTGAACGTGTTCCCTTAGATAGTGATATTTGATAGCTATATCCTTTGCTTCGGAATGCATCACCGAATTCTTGGACATGTCAATGACACTGGTGTTTTCATAATGAATCACTACCAATTTAATCACCTTTTCTTGGATACCTTCCAATAATTGATTGATCCAAACTATCTGTGTGTAGTTGATTGCAACAGCTACATACTCAGTCTCAACTGTGGATTGAGATATGCAGTTTTGTTTCTTACTTGTCCAAGATACAATCCTATCTTCGAGAAAGAATGCACCTCCACTAGTGCTCTTTTTATCATCAATGTTTCCTGCCTAATCTAAATCAGTGAAGACACTTAAGCTGAAGGCTCCCTTATGTGGATACCAGAGACCATACTCATCAATACCCTTGAGGTATCTAAATATTCTCTTGATTGCCACCATGTGAGTCTCTTTCGGATTTGCAGAAAATATCACAACCAAGCCAACAACTTGTGCTAGGTCTGGTCTAGTATATACTGCATACTACAACTTACCAATCATGGACCAGTAAAGTGTCTCATTCACTTCTTTAGCCTCATCATATTTGGAGAGCTTGCAACCTGTAACCATTGAATTTCCAACAAGTTTGCAATCTTTCATTCCAAAAGTTTTCAGAATTTCCCTTATGTACTTAGTCTGATTAATGAAGATGTCATTCTTTAGCTGTGAGACTTGCAGGCCAATAAAAAACATTATCTTGCCAATCATGGAAATCTCAAATTCTTGCTTCATTTGTTCTACAAATCTTCTTCTCATCTCATCATCTCCTCCAAAGATGATGTCATCTACAAAGATCTTAGCAATTAGATGTTTTCCTTCAGCTGCACTCTTCAGATACAGGTTACTATCATCACTGGTTCTTTTGAACCCTATGCTTAGCAGATATGAGTGCAACCTCTCATACCAAGCTCTTGGTGCTTTTTTCAGTCCATATAGAGCCTTCTACAACCTACATACCATATTTCTTCCATCTTTAGATGCAAACCCTTTCGGTTGCTTTATGTATACTTCTTCCTCTAACACACCATTTAAGAATGCCGATTTGACATCCATTTGATAAACTTTGAAATTTTTGTAAGCAACATAGGCTAGGAAAATTATGACCCCTTCCAACCTGGCCACCGATGTGAAGGTTTCTCCATAGTCCAAGCCTTCTTCCTGAGCATAGCCCTTGTGAACTAGTCTTGCTTTATTTCTTATTACTTTACCAGTTTCATCCATTTTGTTTCTAAACACCCATTTAGTGCCTATCATATTTTTGTTTTTTGGTCTGGGCACTAGGGTCCATGTTTCATTTTTATCAATTTTCTCTAGTTCTTCTTCCATGGCTTTGACCCATTCATCATCTTTTAGAGCCTCCTTTGTTATTTTGGACTCAATTATGGAGAGCATACAACCATTATCTGTTTCTCTTCTTCTGGTTAGAACTCCTGCATCTTTGTCACCAATGATATTTTCTGCAAAGTGATTATTTCAGACATACTTGGCCAATACCGGTTAACTTCTTGGAGCTTCTTCTACTAGTTGTGCAGGTTCTACTTCGCAAGCCTCTTAATTTTCCACTTCAACAGAATCTTATTCAATAGGTTTCATTGGTACATTGGACTCAAACCCTTTATAGTCCTCTGGTTCACTTTTTCTATCTTGTTCATTTTTCTTAGAGTACTCACCTACTCTGACATTTGCACTTTCCACAATCTTACCAGTCCTTTTGTTCAAACACCAGTATTCCCTACTCTTTGTGGAGTAACCTAAAAAGGTTCCTTTATCACTCTTGGGATCAAATTTTCTAGTGTACTCATCCCTCTTGACATAACACCTACTTCCAAATACTTTGAAATAACAAACATTAGGTGAGTATCCACACCATAATTCATAGGGAGTTTTATTTGTCCCTTTATTTACCTATATCCAGTTCAAGGTGTATACAACATTGCTTATTGCTTGTCTCCAAAAAATATGTGGAATGTCCTTCTATATCATCAAAGTCCTTGTACAATCAATAAGAGTTTTGTTTCTTCTTTCAGCAACCCCATTTTGCTAAGGTGTTCTGGGTGCAAACATTTGTCTCATAATCCCCTGTTCCTCGCAGGAATTAATGAAATCTTGAGAGGTGAAATCCCCTCCTCTATCTGATCTTAGACACTTCAAATTCTTACTAGTTCCTGTCTCTACTTGAGCCTTAAAAAATTTAAACATGTGAAAGGATTCAAATTTTTCCTTCAAGAACATAGCCCACATCATTCTTGAGAAGTCATCCACAAACAATATAAAATACTAGTCTCCATAGAAACTCTTGGTTCTCATAGGATGGCACAGGTCTATATGAACTAAGTGCAACACATTTTTAGATGAAAAGGATTTACTACTAAAACTAGACCCAATCAACTTTCCTAGTTGACATTCTTTGCACATAGCATTTTTCAGGTTTCACTATATTAGGCATACCTCTGATAAACTTTTTCTTACTAACTTTTTCTATTCTATCAAAGTTAACATGACACAGTATTGTGTGCCACAACCAAATTTATTCTACCTTATCCATTAGACAACTACCTATGGTGGTTTCTAGGTGAAATAGATTGCCTCTTGACTGTTTACCAATAGCAATCAAACTTCCTGATTTGTCATTTATTTTGCATATTCCTTCATTGAATTCTAACCGATAACCCTTATTGTTAAGTTGTGCAACACTTAAAAAACTATATTTTATCCTCTCTACCCAATAGATATCATCACAATTTGTTTTATCATTTAGAGTTCTATAGATCCCTTGCCTTTTACTACACAAGGAGCATCATTTCAGAATCTCACAATTCCTCCATTTCAATCCTCCATGTTGAGGAACTTGTTTCTATCACCGATCATGTGGTGAGTGCAACCACTATCACTCACCCATTCTCCACACTAGTTTGTGCTAGAAATCAGTACCATATCTCCTTCCTTTGTGTTATCCTCCTTGACTACGATAAATGCAATTCCATCTCCATTAGATCCTTTTGATTCTTCATCAGTGACTCATTCTTCTACAAGATAACACTCCTTGCTCTTGTCATTGTAGCTTCTGAAATTATCCTTCATGTATCTATCATTATTAGGACATCTTGAAGCAATATGACCTATCTTATTACATGAGAAGCACTTTAAGGGTAATTTACCTTTATACTTTCCTTTTCCTCTTGGCAATCTTCTTGCCAACAGAGATTCTATTTCATCTTGCTCATGTTCCTCAGATAACAAATTGTCACTTTCATGGGAATGACCAGTTCTTGTATCTGAACTACTTTCGGTTTCTTTCCTTCTCCTTGTTGGTGAATGCATCATGGAGGCTTTGAAAGAAGCATCAATCTTTGGTATAATGTTGTCATAATTGCTCAGTTCAAAAGTAGTCAACTTACCAATTAGTGAGTCAAGAGATACATTAACTATTCCCAAGGATCTGAGTTCCTAGATAGCAGAGACCCTTATGGTATATTATGGTAGCAAGGTTCTTAGGAATTTTCTAACCACGTCATCCTCCTCAAGCTTTCCTCCAACACTTTTAATGGAGTTTACTATATCCTTTATTCTCTTGCTATACTGATCTATGTTTTCTCTTTCCTACATCCTCATCTCATCATATTTTCTTCTCAAGCTATCTACTTTAGCCTTTTGAACATGAGGATCTCCCCCATAGACTGTCTTTAGCTTATTCCATATATGAAAATTTGTTTTCAAATCTTGAACCTCAACAAATTCATTATCAAAAAGAGTGTTGACAATCATATCCATAGCAACAACAATATCTTGCCTTTCCTTGATCTGATCTAGAGTGAGAGTCCCAGAAGGTTCAATGTACTCTATGATTACATGATTCCAATAATGTTCTTCTAGGGATTTTAGATAAAGTTTCATTCTTCCACACCATAAGGTATAATTATCCTTAGAGAACTTAGGACCCTCCTTTCACATCATCTTGGATCTGTCCTTAAGCTGATTAAGCTTCTTCTGATTCTAAGGACCTATTTCTCTGATACCAATTGTTAGTCCCAACCGGTGTTGAGAGGGGAGGGGTGAATCGACACTTGATTGAATTTTCAAAATTTAAACTTTTAACTCTAATCTGTATTTATTTAATATTCATGAATATACTTAATCACTGAAGTAGAATATGCATGCATGAAAAGTTGACAGTGACACTAAGATTTATCTCATGGAAACCCAAATGGGAGAAAACAATGGTGTGAGTAGGAACTCACAAAATTTGTACTCTTCTCGAGTACACTCAGTGAGGAGCTATCCCTGTTAAGAGATTACAAAGACACTGTTAGGAGCCCCTCGGTTAAGGGATTTTGTTTAAGGCCAGTTAGTACCTTTACCATGTTAAAGGTAGATTGATTAAAAGACTTAAGAACATCAATTAAGATGTCACTCGGTTAAGTGATTTTACAAAAGGGACTTGTTAAAGTCCATCTGGTTAAGGGATTTAAGTTGCAAGGTTTAGAAAACAACAAATGGATGATCTTCTGAATTAGCTACTAATAGCTTGATTAGATCACAAGGAGAATCACACTCTATCCACACCAGTTATGTCTGCTATGCACAACACCAATTTTCTTCTTACACCTTCGGCTCTACACTCAGCCGGTCCTCTGTCCCTCGGCTCTGCACTCTGCTAGTCCTCTGACCTTTGGCTCTGAACTATGTTGGTTCTTTGTCTCTCAACTCTGCACTCTATCAGTTCTTTGTCTCTCAGCTCTACACTCAACTGGTCCTCTCACCTTTGGCTCTATACTCTATCGGTCCTCTTTCTCTTAGCTCTACACGTAGCCGGTCTACCTCAGACACCCTTTGCTCTACTAAATCCTTTTAGTACTTCCTTTCACTCTTCTCTTCACTTTAGATCACCTTCTACAAGATCTACCTTTGGCAAATTTTACAATCAATAATTTATGAATGAACTCAAGAATACTCTATACATTTTCTGTCATCACCTTCAAGTGTTCCCTCAATCAAAACAATCACAGATTTCAAATTCAAAAATCTCCCACTCTTTCTTTGCAGGCCCTACAATAATTCTGCCAAGTGCTCAACAAATTCTACCACCGCATCTCCCAAAAATAGTAACTTATGGGTCGAGTTCAGTCATTCAAGTGCAAACTAGAAAATCTGCAGTTAATCATGGCTTGACTGCATGATAACTGAAGTTGACCTTACCAACTCATGATTTGGCATAGACACAAGCTCATCAACTCACCTATTTCCACTGCAACTAAATAACGGATCACTACTCCAAGATTTATGGTGATCACCTATCATCCTTTTGTCATACCGGTGTACTGCTATACCACTACACTTCTATATTACCGGTTCATCCTTTGATTGCCATTTTTTTGTGCTAGCATCAAGTTTCTTTCCTTGTTTTCTAATGAGGTTTTGGTTTGCATACAACCTCAAGTCTTCTTGCCCGAGTCATCTTTTGTGACTTCATCAACATCAAAATGACTGATCTTCTTGAATGATAGATCAGTTAGCTTAGTCTATCTTCCCTTGAGCTGATTGAACTTTTGATCATCTGTTTCAAATGAAGTTTCCATGTGTTTGCAAGTCATCACCTTTGCTTACTGAAATACATTACTCTATCGATACCACTTCACTGATCAGTGTTAGACATCAATGAACAATCTTAGTTCATATACCAATTCATTTGATTGATTGGTTTTTTCAATGCCAACACCCCGAAGGAATTTTTAATTCATTTTTGTCTTCCCAATGTACTTGAGGATATCTTTCCTATGCACATAGTGGAGTGTGGAGATAAGAAATGCCTTCATGACAAATATCTTGGTCTCCACACCATGTCCTCTCAATCCACTTCATCCATTTCTTTCAATCTTGGCCTTCAATTTTTAATCAATCTTGACCATCCTTTCTCCCCTTCTCAAATCTATAAATTGGGGTCTTCTCCCCTTCATTTTCATCTCATCTTCATCCAATCACATGCTTCTCATTTGTGCTTAGAATAATATCCTTAGCATCTTCATTATAGTCAAGATTAGGCATCCACATCAATCATCTGTTTGTAGTCATCCATTATCTATCTAGCAATCACCCTTGTGTTATTGTGTGTGGAGAGAAATCCACAACCCATCTTGGAGCCAGTCCAAACAAGTTGGAGAGGGGTGCATCTTCAACTTCATCCAAGGCTCAATCCGAAGGAGTAGACAAGAATTTGAGGTATAATGGTTATGTTTGTATGTTTTATGATTTATTCACACTTGAGTTTTTGTCCATCTTCATTTTGGTGCTCTTGGTGGGACCCACGTCTCTTGTTACTAATCTCATTTTTACTATTTTTTTAAGAATTTGAGTTGCAGGTTTCGGAATAGCATCTACATATGCAAAACAACATCTTCAACTAGTTGTTTCAACGTCTGTGCATTAGATCGATGTCTGCACACATATTTCATTTTAACCTGCCTTTTTTGTAGGTTTCTCGCTTCGACATCTCCACTTGTAATTCGATGTCTTCGCCCAGTGTCTTTTGAAACAACTTTTTTGAGCTGTTTTCAATTTTTACAACTTAAAAATAACAAAAAAAATTACAAATTGGTTAAAAAGGACAAAAAAAAATTAGATTAGTTATTTTAATTTTAGTGTTTTGGTTAAATTAATTATATTTTTAGGCTAATTAGGTAACTTTGGAGGCTAATTGATGCATCAACATTTATGCAGACGATTGACGTCTATGCTCTAATTCAACGTTTGTGTTGCACCCAAAAGCCCGCCTAAATTCAAAATTCAAAAATTTAAATTTTTTGGCTAACTGTTTTATTTTTTTTAGCATTTTTATGTCTGCGCAGATACTTAACGTCTACACTATAGAATGATGTCTCTTTAGGTAGTAAATTTAGTAGTTAAATTTTTTTAATTTCAAATTTTAAAAATTCCTGCTTTCTACATTTATGTTGTGTAGCTAGGCTTGCTTCGATGTATGCATTGAGGCCTTAGGAAGTTTTTCTTTCCAATCTAAATTTGAGTTTTTTGTAGGTTTTTCTCATGTGTTCATGGTTAATTTTGAGACTACTAACCTATTTTGTGCACCACGTAGGCCAAAGACATAATCTTAGTTTACTTTCTTGTATTTTAAGAATAAAAAACCTTTATTTGTGGGATTAAAAAGAATCATTATTTTTCGTGTTTTGTGCACTTGCACTCATGTAGGGTGGACCCATCATTGCACTAAGTATCCTCTCCCCTCACCTTCATGGACCTTGGGTGAAGAGAAAGGTGATCAACAAGACCCAATTTTTTTACAGAGAGGGCTATTCTTGACTCAGGATTTCATCACCTCACATGGGTAGTTCGATTTGGGACACATTAGGGATATCGACTCTCCCGATATGATCTCGAGCGGGTTTTTGCAAGCTGGTATATAAATATGCCAGTGAGGCAGTTGATGTGCTAAGTGAATTCAACATATATGGAGGCCCCCTCTGCATCGATAATCTTAGTTAAAGCCTTAAGTGTCTTGCTTCGAGAATCCATCATTGGATTGGTGATCCCTCAGAAATCACCCTAAGAATCTTGTTGTAGTAGCCAAAAATCCCACATTCATAGTGTAGGGGATGTAGATCATACCTTGAAGTTACCTCTCATGTACCCACTCAAGATGAGACAAGAATTATACATATAATAGATCCTTAGATATTTGAGATAAGAGAATCTAGTATGCCCAAGAAGTGAGTGCACTGTAAGGGGGAGCCAGTGCTACTAGAATCTCTATCTATCCGCTTGTTGGGACTCATTAAAATTGAGTCAAGTTTTGAGGCCCAATTCAAATTTTTCTCTGTATTTCCAAATGAGTCATTTTGAATGGTCTAGTTAGAGAGAGGGCAAAATGGAGCCAGTTGATTTTTGAAAGGTAAAGCTTTGATACATGTCCTACACCTTTCAGTTGTGACTTTCATAATCCAATTTGCGTAAGTTTATGAGGTACCCATTTCGAGCGGTGAGCTAAAAGTGCATTTTAGGCACAAATGCAGATTTTATTGAGTAGCCTACTTTGAGTGTTCGTATCTTTTACCTTGTTTATCATCATGGATAATTTCAAAATGGATTCAATTGTAGGAATAAATGTGAGTCAACCTACAAAGTTTCAAGTCCTAACAGATCCATTTGCTCAGTTTACCAAGCTCGAACTATTTGCAGTTTGTATGTTTTGGCAAGTCCCTGTTTCAACACCTGGTTGGAGCCCTGTTTCGCATAAGTGTAAAAGTTGCCTCAGTGAGTGTTATGCTAGAATGTTTGTTCCAGGCTATTGACTGTATAATGATGAGTCATTTTTCAAATTTCAAGCCTCTCCCAATCCGTTTAGTCAATTTTCAAAAGGGTTCATTGAGTCATCATTTTTAGTGATCCGTACTTTCAGTGCTATATCAGTTAATGTAGCCATTTTCATGAGCACACCATTTGCACCCAGTCAGGATTTTGGTCAAACTGATACTTTGAGGGCCTATAGAGTTCATTTAATACTTTTGAGAAAGGCATCATGTGTTGCCAGAACATTAACTTCATCAAGTCCGCAGTGTCGACAAAGCTAGTTGGTCATTTTCGCCAATTAATATCTCTTCGCTCGGGACTCATCTTGAGAAACTCTTTGGTAGAGTTCATCCTTGTATATCAAAGTACATGCATGTCAGATGGCGAGGTCCATAAATGTGTTTTGACCACTTTGAAAATTACGTCTTCGCAATTAAATGCGAAAATGTGGTGTAATTGCTTAAAGGTTGCAAAATTCAGTCTGATGATCCGAAACGATGTTGATTGTTTCCAGAGGTATGTTTAAGGTCCGCAAGTTATTTCAGAGGTCAGTTGCATGAAAACAAAACTTTTTTTAGTTGAACCCACTTTGGGGCCTGACCTAGCCCGTGCCTATGCATCAATTTTATGGTAAAGTGTTCTTCATGCATGCTAATGCCATTACCACCACTTCGGTCTACATTATGATCCTTTATGTCTTTCTCCCATGGTGAATTAAGCAAGGTGTAATTCCAATATGCTCCTTGCATGGTTTTTGAGAGGGATGTTTTAAAACTTCAAGCAAAGTGCAATTGCCAGCATATGGAGAGTCACGTGGAGGCTGGAGAATAATGTCTTTCTTCATGTCATCAATTGCAATGATTGTTAGTACATATTGGGACCTTGTTATTGATTGGGGGCTCTCGAATAGAATATGCTCATAAAATCCCTGGCCATCAAATGAAATTGGAAATTTGTTGACAGAGGTACATGCCAGAAATTTTCAGCAGTAGCTACGTGGCTTTGGTAGTAGTAAAAACATTCAAGCAAATGCATGTTGGCAGGTTGAATTCCCATTTCCAATGGCACGTGATGACTGGTAGAGGGCGTTGATAGTTTCAAGCAAATGCAAACAATAGTTTGACCATTTGCATGGAGTTTTTTTTGGGCAACATTTAACCAAATCAAAGGCAATGACAACATTCTCCTTGTGTGCAACCTTGAGGATGGAGCATGGTGTGGGAAAAGACAAATAAATTCCTAGCAAATTCAAATAGAAATAGCATCCCCTCCTCCTTGTCTTCTATGTGGATGATGATATGAAGTGTCTCTTTTAACAAATGTCATTGGTAGTTGTGGGCTAAACTCCATTGCCCTTGCTAGCATCCTTTCCTCCTTGCTGTGGTTGGGCGTTGATGTTCAACAGTTGAAGCCTTTCTGCAAATGTAATTACCATGATGCCAACATCCTCCCTGAAGATGTATAACATGGCAAAGGTGTTGGAAGGGCGTTGATTAAACATCAAGCTAATGCAAGTAGCAGGCTTTTAAAGCCAAAACCTTTCCCCACATGAGTACCAGTGAAGGCAACATCCTCCCAGCAAATGGCAAAAGGGCATTGTGATCTTTTGCGCAAATGCAACTTGCAGGTGTAAAAATTGTCATCTTATCCCCTGTGTGGTGTTCAAAGAGGGGTGGCATTTCAGCTTTAAACTATAGGTTGAATCCAAAGTCCTTCCTATGCGTGTGATGTTGGGAGGCTGCATCAAACTCCAGCAAGTCCTCCTTTGCGTGGATGATGGAAAGGCAATTCATTTTTCAAATATCAAACTGCCAGATGTAAAGCCACCATTCTTCTCTTGTGGTGTTTTAAAGAAGACAAATAGAGGGTTTCAAGCAAATGAAGACACTCAGGCAAAGTTTCAAATAATCGCAGTCCTAGGAAAAACTATATATCCCACATTGACTGGGAAATGGTATTTTTTGATATTTATATGTAAATTTACACCCATCTAATATGTCAAAGCCATCAATGCTTCTGACAGATGGTGCCCGTTGGGCACCCAAGTAGACCCCATGTACTTGGGCATGGATCCCAAAGTGACCAAAGGAGGTGGACATGTGGTGATAGGTGGACCCCATGCAGGCACGATTCCCAAGGAGGGCAAAATTTTGTAGAGAAGGAGCTAGTTAAAGACCCTACAGGTTCGAAAGATCAAATGGCTCACATGATTTCGTGAAGGAAAGAAGCTTGCCAGTTAAGGGCTGAGAAATGGCGAAAAGCCTAGGTCGAAAACGTAGTGAAAGTGAGGAGTTAAAGATCGAGCAAGTCTGTGGAGATCCAACGGCTTGTGTGATTTCAGAGCCGAAGTTGCACGTCCATTAGCCATTGTGAAATGGTGAAAGCTAGGTGGCAGGCCTAGGTGGAAAGATAGCTCATAGGTCATTCAAGGTGGCAGTGACGTGGCACATAGTTGGCGCATAGGTGGCGGTGACGTAGCACAGATGTGGCATATAGGTGGATAGACAAGTGGTAGTGACAAAGCAGACACATGGCAGATGGATGAGGTTTCATCCAATATGGCACCCAATGGATCCCACCAGCCAATCAGGTACTGCCATGTGGCAAGGCATCAGGGCAAAACGGGAGCCAAAAATCAAAATTAAAATCAGTTAAATATATAGTGTAGACTATATGAAAAATTGAAAAATTTAAATGATTGTGCAAACAAAATGATTAATTCGCTCAGGGTCTTATTTTTGCTCAAAATATGAAGTATTATATATTGCCAGAAATCTCTTGAGATGAGGAATGCAGTCATGAAGTTAGTTTCGACAAATTTGGGAGATCTTGGGAGTAGTTTCCACGGGAATGAAATTCAGTTAGAAAAAAGGACACTTGGCAATTTCGGTTGCAGACCTAATCTTTTGCCCTCTCCTTCTTATTCCAATTTTCTTCTCATTGTAAGGGTTCCAAAATTCAATGAGTGGCTCCAGTTTTCATGACTTCCATTTTCTAAATTTCTTGACCCAAACTTGTAAAGTTCTATGGATTTGTCCAGGGTATAGAGGCTACATTGCAGGATGACAAATTGTTTTCTAGTTAGGTCTTACTTGTGTCAGGCATGAGTAAATTTCCCATGATATTGTCTCTATGCATGTATTTCATTGTTATGAATTGAATCCTCAAGGAGGCTTATATTTTGTCATATCAAGGAGATTGTATGATTTGTTTGTAGGCATTCTTCAATGAAGAGTTTAAATTCTATAATCAATCATAAACAATGGAATGTGTCCTAGATCCGATAATTTTGTGAATGGATTGAGTAAAGCATTAGTATAAGGTATTAATGCAAGGATATTTTGTAAAGTAAACAAATTTGCAGCTATGATTAACATTTTGTAGTTCTGTGTGTGACTCTGATTCCCAATGAACAAGGCACTAGTCTTTGACAGATTTGGGGGATGGTTTCAGATATACATTTTAAAAGAAAATCTATTTCCCTTTGTGTTTAGGGGTTGTGTTCTTTCATTGGAAGCTCTTTTTCATCTGTGGTTTATACAAATTTGGCCAATCTATAATGTGTTTCTAAATTTGGTGAGTTTGTGGAATGATCTATCTGCTTATTATTGATGCAGTTATGTGTCTATAATCATTGTATTTAATGCATCAAAAGGGTGTCCCCCCCTAGGTCCAGCAGAACCTAAAGTGCACGAGGATCAATTAGGGTCCTATGTTATGTTATCCAAGCCCTGATGTGTTTTGTACACTGAAACTGGCCATTTCATAGAAGGATTGCAGGTGTACTTGGGTTTATCACTTTTGGTGAACAACACCGTTCATTTGAGGTATCGCCTATGCAAGAGGCCTATCGAATGGTTTCCACTTTCTGTTGGTATTATGGATGCATTGCATTGGTCTTGTCATTGATGTCAATACTTATCAGCATTGATCCTTCTAGAGATCTTTGGTTATGTTCATCAACAAGTTTAGTGACTATGCATAGTCACGGATATATTACTCACCAATAGATTATATTGTTCACTGACACTAAGGATGACTTGTTATCATCTGGAGATCACTTGGCTATGTTGAAGACATGGTTTGGACACTTGGTTTTGGTATTTTGGTTATTGGTCTAATCAGGTTGACATATTTATTGTTACCAGCAAATTGCTCTACGTTATGGACCAGCATGCATTATCTATTCTAGATCATCACAACATGTTATGGAGATGATTTAATAAATTGGATATTGTTGTAATTGTATCAAGCTAACATGATGCATTCCATCTTGACTTATCTATAGTTGATTTAATTGTAATATTCTTAGTAAAGCCGACCTACACATTTGGTCTTAGGTTTTGATATATATGTAAGATCTCATTTGTGAGATGAGGAAAAGGAAGCTAGAATAGAGAGATGGTATATGGTTATGGTATTGTAACAAGGTATGTGGAAATATTGAAGATCATATGAGTAGACCATAGAGAAGGTTCAAGGAAGGTTTGAAGGTGATTATCATAGCTTAACCGGTACTGAATCCAGCATTGGAGATGCTACTTTGAGTAGTACATTATCATTGGATTTAATTATCGAATTGTAGTCAATGTGACTCCTATTTTTTGATTGAGCAGTGAGATCTAGGTGGTTGGCCTTTCTAAATGTGCAGACCCCATTTGTATATACATGCTATCTACAGTACTATCATTTAATTGTGGGTAAGGTTTCCCACCATGGTTTTTCCCCTTACAGGGTTTCCACGTACAAATCTTTGTGTTATGTGTTGTGGATGTTGTTTCTCTTTTTTTTATATGCATTGATTTTCACTGGTATTAATATTAACTACTAATTTGTCAACCGACATTAAGTTTGGTTTACCGGTATTAAGTATCAAGTTTGATTAAGTTATATTTGGGTTGAAATTAATTGACAATTGATTCACGCACCCCCCCCCCCCTCCCCCCGACCCCCTTCTTAGTTGCCTCTGGGTCCTAACAATTAGTATCAGAGCTACATCCTCTTTTAACAGAAGGTTAACAACTTGAGGAGATTCTATGGAAACTAACTTTTTCAGGAAGGATAGTCTGAAACTTGATAGAACTAACTATGGTATATGGAAAATCAGAATGGAGACACATCTAAATTGCATTGGAAAAGATATATGGGATGTTACAAGTAATAGCTATGTCAGTCCTACACCGAATCAACCTATTCACCAACATTGGGTAAGGGTCAAGAGAATGATTTCAAAGCAAGAGAAGCACTCTTGAGTGCCTTGTCAAATCAAAAAATCATGGGATTACCAGACTGATCTACTGCTAAAGTTATTTGGGATAAATTAGAGACATTGAATGAAGGAGATACCACTATCAAAATTGCAAAACTGGAATGCTTCCAGGTTAGGTATGAAAATCTGAAAATGGAAGAAGATGAAATAATTTTTTCTTTTATGGAAAGGGTTAATGAAATTGTTTTGGGAATACAATGTTGTGGAGGTTCCTTGAGTGAAGATGAAATTGTTTCTAAAGTTTTGAGAGAATTGCCACCGACATACAAAATGAAAGTAACTGCTATTAATGAGTTGAGAACAATGCCTAATACATCAGTATCTAGAGATACCTTGGTTGGAAAACATTCAACATTTGAGCTTGAGGAATTTGGTCTTGTTGCTACAATTAAGACAAATTTGGCCTTCAAAGCATCATCATCATCATCATCATCATCATCATCATCATCATCATCATCATCATCATCATCATCATCATCTAATAAATTTGATTGGAAAGCACTTTATGCAAGAGAACTTGAAGATATCAAGAAAGAAAATGAAGAACTGAAATAACTTGAAGCACTATTTTCAAAGAAAATGCCTAAAGGTCCTATTGTAAGTAAGTATGAAGGTAAAGCACTATTTAAATGTTTTAACTGCAATAAAGCTAGTCATATAAAATCTAGATGTCCTGATAGACATGCAAGATTAAGAGAAGAAGCTAAAAGAACATATATGCCTAACCCTGAATATTAGAGATACAGATTTAAGAAGAATAGAGACAAATCATGTTACTATGTTGATGAAGGAGTTATTGATGATTCTGACGAAGAACCGACAGACAATGGATGGGATTTTGTTGCAATAAAAGAAGATAAACCAACACCTACTATTCCACCAGTAGAACAAGCCTTGGTAGCTAAAATTGAAGAAAAGGATGAATGGATTATAGATTCCGGATGTTCACATCATAAGGGACATTGGTTCCTCAGCCTAAAGATAAAAATGTAATTGGAACTAAATGGGTATTTATTAATAAACTTAATGAAGATGGTAAAGTAATCAAAACCAATGAAAGATTAGTGTGTAAGGGATATTCACAAAAAGAGGGAATTGATTACAATGAAACCTTTGCACCGATAGCTAGAATTGAGGCGGTCAGATTATTTCTTGCATTTGTAGCACACAAGAACTATAAAGTATATCAAATGAATCTAAAATGTGCATTTCTAAATGGTGATCTTGAAGAAGAAGTTTACATTGAACAACCTAATGGATTTTAATTAACAAATGATAAAGATATGGTTTGTAGATTAAGGAAAACTTTATATGGATTGAAGCAAGCTCCTAGAGCCTGGTATGCTAGATTGGACAAATATCTTTTGAATCTTGGGTACACTAAAGGTAATGCTGACAACAATTTATATTTCAAAGTGACTAATGAATACATCTTGGTTATTGAAGTTTTTGTTGATGACATCATTTTTGGAGGAGAAAATGGATTGTGTAAAGACTTTGCTAATAAGATGCAGGAAGAATTTGAAATGTCTATGATTGGGGAGATAAAATTCTTTTTAGGATTGCAGATTTCACAGACTGAAAAAGGTATATTCATATGTCAAAAAAAGTACTTGAAGGAACTATTGAAGAAATTTGGTATGGAAAACTCTAAACGAGTAAGTACTCCTATGACTACAACTGATAAATTGACATTGAAGGATGATTCAGCTCCTATTAATTTGACAAGATACAAATCTATGATTGGAGGTTTATTGTATTTGACACAAAAAAGACTTGATATAATGAATGTACTGTGTAGTGTTTGAAGATTTCAAAGTAATCCTAGAGAAAATAATGAATCAGCAGTGAAAAGGATTTTTTAGTATCTACAAGGCACAACAGATCTTGGTTTATGGTATCCTAAAGATGAAAATTTTGATTTATGTGCATACTGTAGGGAATAATTAAAATTGAGTCAAGTTTTGAGGCCCAATTCAAATTTTTTCTTTGCATTTCCAAATGAGTCAGTTTGAATGGCCTAGTTAGAGAGAGGGTAAAATGGAGCCAGTTGATTTTCAAAGGGTAAGGCTCCTGAAATGTGTCCTACACCTTTCATTTGGCCTATGTAGTGATGTGCAACTTTTAGATTTCAGTTTGGATAAGTTTACCAGGTACCGACTTCAAGGGGTGAGCTGAAAGTGCATTTTAGGCACAAATGCAGATTTTATTGAGTATCCTACTTTGAGTGTTTATATATTCTGCCCTGTTAATCTTCATGAAGAATTTCAAAATGGATTGAATTGTATGTATAAATGCAAGTCAGCATACAAAATTTCAAGTCTTCATGAATCCATTGCTCAGTTTACCAAGATCAATCTATTTGCAGTTTGTATGTTTTGGCAAGTCCCTGTTTCAATAGCTAGTCGGAGCCCTATTTCGCATAAGTGTAGAAGTTTCCTTAATGAGTGTTATGCCAGAATGTTTGTTCTGGGATATTTTTGGTATAAATGATGAGTCATGTTTTGAATTTGGGGATAGTTTTAGATTTGGGGAATGATGTGTGTGACTCTGTTGCTCAATGAACAAGGCACTGGTCTTTGACAGATTTTGGGATAGTTTCAGATTTATACAAATTAAAGACAAATCTATTTCCCTTTGTGTTTAGGGGTTGTGTTCTTTCATTCCAAGCTCTTTTTCATCTATGGTTTATACAGATTTAGCCAATCTGTAATGTGTTTCTAAATTTGGTGAGTCTATGGAATAATCTATCTGCTTATTGTTGATGTAGTTATGTGTCTGTAATTGTTGTATTTAATGCATCAAAAGGGTGTCCCCCCAAGGTCTAGCAAAACCTGAAGTGCAAGAGGATCAATTAGGGTCCTATGTTATGTTGTCCAAGCCCTAATGTGTTTTGTAGACTGAAATTGGCCATTTCATAGAAGGATTGCAGGTGTACTTGGGTTAACCAGATTTGGTGAACAACAAAAATGGCGACTCTATTGGGGAAGAAATAAAATGTTAAGAGTCTCTAGTTAAGAAAATTTGCTTTATATAATATTGAGATTATCCCATTCGAGTCACCACAACAAAAATGGTGACTCTGCTGGGGAAGCTGAATAGAAATTGCCTAATTTCATCAAGTTAGTCAGTCCATTGAGATTTGCAGAGTTGAAAGTAATTTTGTGGTGAAGAAAATGTTCCTTGTTTTGGATCTGTAGAATGATATGTTAATTCATGTCATATTTTATGAAGGAGTAACAATGAATGTATATTGCTGAGTTATGAGCAAGCCCTTGTAGCTGTATACAAACTTTTCCCCAATTCCTTATTTGGGTGGTGACTTTGTGGTTCATACCAGTGCTAAATAGCCTAGAAGAGTGTTTATTGCAGCGAGATTGAAGGAGTAAGTAGAGAATTAAAATAAGTGTTGAATGGTATCCCGCTGTTCAAAATGTCCTCTATGCAAGAGGTGGCCACTCTGTGATAAAAGACTGTGTTGAAAGTGGAATTTAATCTTCAGATCTACAAGTCTTATAGCTACAAAGGCCCAGGTATTTTCAGAAGTTTCAATACAAGATATCTCTTCTGAAAATTTGAAAGAGCAAAATAGTTTCCCTATCTAGTGTTTTGCACTTTGTTGAAAGGGAAGAAGATAAAAAAAATATTTGCATATTCAAAGTGTTCTTAAGTTTCAAGATCTTATATGTTTTCCTATGATATGCAAGTATCCATGAGTCTTATGTCAAAATGTGAACAAGATAATTCAGTAGCTTGACATATTTAGAAGTTGTTGAATTTTTGGTAGGGTTGTGTATGAAGTTTGAGAAGTCACAATGTGCAATCAATTAGTTCAGCCCCAATCTTATCCACATATGACTATGCCTAGTAAACCAAAACAACCATGTAATAGGAAAAGTTTCAGTATGAAGTATTATGCTACTCTAAACTTTGAAGGTATTCCAGGTTACCCAAATCCCATACCCACAAAAATTAGAAAATATTTGCCCATATTTAGTGGGAAGAAATCAGAATCAACATGTCAACATGTGAAAAGATTTTCAAATTTGATGGGAGAGTTTGAAATTTGTCAAGAAGACATTTGTATGAAGTTGTTTGTTCAATCAGTGAAAGAAGATGCAAGGGATTGGTTTTCCTTTTTGCCGATAGCTTGTATTTCCTCATGGGAGGAATTGATTTCAGATTTCATAAACCAATTTGATGAAAAAGTGAGTGATTGTGATTTGTTGAAAAAGTTCACGTACATACAAATCAGGGAAGATGAATTGGTACCAACTTTTAATATCAGGTTTTCACAAACATTGTCTAAAATCTCCAAGAAGTGTAAGTTTGATGATAAAGTATGCCTGGATATCTATATGAGTGCATTTGACGAGAAGATGGGTTTCTAATTGAGAAAAAAAGAGCCCAAAACCTTGTATGAAGCTTTTAACACAACTAGGGACATTGAAAATAATTTGAAATTTGGGATCTCCAAGAGGTTTGTGTCTGTTGTTGTTTTTTGTCAAAGAACCTTCTATGGTGAAATACCATGTGAAGCTGAACAAATCATTCTGTGTCAAAATATGTCAAGCCCTACTGTTCTGAATGGTTTTGTTGATATATGTGAATCAATTCTAAATGAGAGTCAAGAATCTTTGTTGTTAGTGCTAGTTATCTCTCATAGTAATGATGGAATGATCAATGGGAATTGTTGTGATAATGTTGATACAAAAATAGTTATATATAAGGGATATGTACCATTTGATTTGTATGCCAGTTATGCTGATTATGTGACTACAAACTCTGAAGTTAATCATGCATCTCCCAAGGATAATGAAAATGAAAACAATGATGGTGACGACCATTGATATTTACATGCTGCTGATGTGTTTGATGTTGCAATACCAAATACTGAAGGATCACCAAATGTTGTTGATTATGAAAGTGAAGATGTGCAATATGATGAAAATCAGATTTTGTTTAAGTTTGATAAATCTAAAAATGAAATTGTGGATGGTGTTGATAGTGTTCTCAATGCAAGTATACCCAGTGATGAATGTGTTTCAGAATGGAGTGGTGCTGCTGATTATGAGGACATTGAGTTCTATTCCCAGCACCTTGAAGGTATACAAATGAACAATGAAGATCAATTTCAGAATGAGAGTGATCTTGGCACAAGTTATTCACTTTCTTATGATCAGCAAATGAATGCTAGTCATGCAGCTGATGATGGTTATGAGAATTCTTATTATTCATCTTGTGAAGATGATGAAAGAGGAGACCAAGCTATATACTTCAGTCATGAATCTGAAAACGAAAGTGTTTTTCAAGATAAAAATGTATGTGATAGTGCAGATAATGTTTTATTTTCAGATTTAATGGAACCCATATTTGAATGCTTTCAAAATTTGAAGTACCATGAAGAGAATGTGAATGTTGATAGTATGCTAGAACTGGATATGGAATTCTTTGTCTCTAATATAAATGTTCATAGTGCTGATTTCATTGATGAAAATGCTGAAGTTTTCCCTTGTTTTGAACAAGTTTTTAATGTTGATGAAATTTTGAACAACAATAGCATGTGTTGTAAAATTTTACTTCATGATGAAGGTAAGAGGCATGGGTTATTTTATTACTTCTTCAGACCACAAATGGAATTTTTTCAAGTGGTATAAGTTTGAATGAAGAAGATTTAGCTAAGGATTTGCTTCAGCTAGAGGTATGCATTCTTTTCCATGAATGGGATATTGAGAATGTGGAGGTTTTGAGTTTGATAAACAAGGATAGTATGGAATGTGATCAGCATAGTGAAGTATCACATTTGGATTGTAACATTTATGTTCCTTGTTTGCATCAATTGGTTATGAATGTCCCTCATTCTATGAATGAAAATGATAGCAAGGCAAGTGTTGATAAGAACTACAGTAGTGAGATTGAATGCTTTATTTTTGAAGTTCAACATGATGATACCTTTGTGAATGATAGAAATGATTGGGATAGTGAAATGTATGGCAGCTTGTGGGAAGGCCTCTATAGTGGTTTGTCTCATGAGTTTATTTTTGTTGAAGTAGTGTGTGATTACAAAGTTCAAAATCAGACAAAAGGCATGCACACCAATTGTTATAGTAGTATGATGGTAAGGTTTGATTATAATGATTATGCTCAGTTGTTATTGGAAGGTGCCTTTGTTTGGATCATAACATCAGGTGATGAAAATTAGGTTTTTGACAGAGGTAAATGCTAAAGTTGTTTGGAGCAGCTTATGATCAGTTGTGAGTATGTTTGTATATATTGTATAGTTGTTTTGCTTCAGTTGTGTGGTTTTCAATAAAGTGCCCTACTGTTTGGGTAGAATAAGGAAGCCCTATTTTTTAGAAAAGAAGGCAAGTGATCCGTTTTTCGGTGGTCTGCTTAACCATAGATTATGGATTCTTGTGTTGATCTTGCAATCAACCATCCCTAGTCAGAGCCATTATTGGGAATCATTAAAATTGAGTCAAGTTTTGAGGCCCAATTCAAATTTTTGCTTTGCATTTCCAAATGAGTCAGTTTGAATGGCCTAGTTAGAGAGAGGGTAAAATGGAGCCGGTTGATTTTCAAAGGGTAAGGCTCGGTAAATGTGTCCTACACCTTTCATTTAGCCTATACAGTGATGTGAAACTTTCAGATTTCAGTTTGGATAAGTTTACTAGGTACCCATTTCAAGGGGCGAGTTGAAAGTGCATTTTAGGCACAAATGCAGATTTTATTGAGTAGCCTACTTTGAGTGTTTATATCTTTTTCCCTATTAATATTCATGAATAATTTCAAAAATTGTATGTATAAATGTGAGTTAGCATGCAAAATTTCAAGTCTTCATGAATCCATTTGCTCAGTTTACCAAGATCAATCCGTTTGTAGTTTGTATGTTTTGGCAAGTCCCTGTTTCGATAGCTAGTTGAAGCCCTGTTTTGCATAAGTGCAGAAGTTGCCTCAGTGAGTGTTATGCCAGAATGTTTGTTCTAGGATATTTTTGGTATAAATGATGAGTCATATTTCAAATTTCAAGCCTCTGCCAATCCATTTGACTGGTTTTCAAAAGGGTCTATTGAGCCATCTTTTTCAGTGATCTGTACTTTCATTGTCGTATCAGTTAAAGTTGCTATTTTCATGAGCATGATGTTTGCACCCAATCATCCTTTTGGTTGAACTAAGTGTTCTAAGAATTGATATATACTTCAAGGTACCTATGTTTCAAATTTGAGGGCCTACGGAGGTCGTTTGATATGTTTGAGAAAGGCATCATGTGTTGCCTGAACATTGATTTCATCAGGTCTGCAGTGTCGACAAAGCCAGTTGGTCATTTTCGATAATTAATATCTCTTCGCTCAGGATTCATCTTGAAAACCAATTTGCAGAGTTCATCATTGTATATCAGAGTACATGCCTGTCAGATGGTGAGGTCCAGAAAGGCGTTTTGACCACTTTGAAAATTACGTCTTCACGATTAAATGCGAAAATGTTGCATAAGTGCCTAAAAGTTGTAAAACTTAGTTTGATGATCCAAAAGTGGTGCCGATCATTTCCAAAGGTAATTTTAAGGTTCATGAAGTATTTCAGAGGTCGTTTGTATGAATTTTTTTTTTTTTAGTCGGACCCACTTTGGGGCCCAACCTGGCTCATGGCTGTGCATTATTTTTATGCCAAAATAATCTTAAAGAAAAGCATGTATCTTCCAAAACCAAGTTGGGTATAGATGTAGTGCATCTTTTTGCTTCCATTTGGAGAGAATGTGACAGGTTTTATCATATCAATGCAACAAATCTTATACTTAATGTAATCTGGAGTAGCATGGGCGAATGTGATTATAAACTGCAAAAATCTAAAACCCCCTCCTTCAACGTGGATGAGAAAAACATAAGTGAAAACATCATTGTAAATGATAGATTGAGGTAAAGAAGAGTTTTCATTATTTTGACAAAATCACACAAGGATGGTCCATCATGACAACCTCTGCCATTAAGCATTGTGCAAGATCAAATGATCAAAACAATGAGAAATCAGGATTTAAAGAGTATTCATCAAGAACGTGGGGGTAAGTGTGTCAATACTTCAAGAGAAACCAAGAGAGGAGCAACATATTTGGCATCACAAACATAGATTTTTTTTTAGAAACCAAATGCAATTGGTAGCCACATATCAATTGACCCTTGCTACTAGATGTGACCATAGTAAAGTTTCTTAATAATGCAAATTTGGCAGGTGTAAATGCCAGTCCAACCCCCCAACGTTTCTCCTTATCTCTCCCTATTGGACGTGGTGATGGAGAAGGCGTTGAAAATAGTCTAATGCTATTGCCAGGTCATGTGGTTGGTTGAAGGGGCTGCAGAAGATATTAAACAAACTGCTAGCAGTCTCCTCCCTAACGTCCTCCATCCTGTCGTGAGCTGTAGTGGGAGAGTATTGGTTGGGCATTGAAATGTAACAAGGTGTAATAGTAGTCCTCCCTCACGTGCCTCCTTAACTCCCTCATGGTGCTAGTAGGGCAGAAAATTAACAAAGCAAAGTCCACGTGGTGGGTGAGTTGCAGAGGTAAAATGCATAGAAGATGGAGCATGGTTTTGGTAGACATGTTTGAGTTTTCATATTTATGCAAGTGCAAAAGTTGCCAAGCTTCATGTGATGGCTATTGCTAGGTCATGTGGTTGGTTGAAGGGGCTACAGAAGATATTAAACAAACTGCTAGCAGTCTCCTCCCTAACGTCCTCCATCCTGTCGTGAGCTGCAGTGGGAGAGTATTGGTTGGGCATTGAAATGTAACAAGGTGTAATAGTAGTCCTCCCTCACGTGCCTCCTTCACTCCCTCACAGTGCTAGTAGGGTAGAAAATTAACAAAGCAAAGTCCACGTGGTGGGTGAGTTGTAGAGGTAAAATGCATAGAAGATGGAGCATGGTTTTGGTAGACAAGTTTGAGTTTTTCAGATTTATGCAAGTGCAAAAGTTGCCAAGCTTCATGTGATGGCTATTGCCAGGTCATGTGGTTGGTTGAAGGGGCTGCAGAAGATATTAAACAAACTTCTAGTAGTCTCCTCCCTAACATCCTCCATCCTGTCGTGAGCTGCAGTGGGTGAGTATTGGCTGGGCATTGAAATGTAACAAGGTGTAATAGTAGTCCTCCCTCACGTGCCTCCTTCACTCCCTCATGGTGCTAGTAGGGCAGAAAATTAACAAAGAAAAGTCCACGTGGTGGGTGAGTTGCAGAGGTAAAATGCATAGAAGATGGAGCATGGTTTTGGTAGACATGTTTGAGTTTTTAGATTTATGCAAGTGCAAAAGTTGCCAAGCTTCATGTGATGGCTATTGCCAGGTCATGTGGTTGGTTGAAGGGGCTACAGAAGATATTAAACAAACTGCTAGCAGTCTCCTCCCTAACGTCCTCCATCCTGTCGTGAGCTGCAGTGGGAGAGTATTGGTTGGGCATTGAAATGTAACAAGGTGTAATAGTAGTCCTCCCTCACGTGCCTCCTTCACTCCCTCACGGTGCTAGTAGGGCAGAAAATTAACAAAGCAAAGTCCACATGTTGGGTGAGTTGCAGAGGTAAAATGCATAGAAGATGGAGCATGGTTTTGGTAGACATGTTTGAGTTTTCAGATTTATGCAAGTGCAAAAGTTGCCAAGCTTCATGTGATGGCTTTGGCAGCAGCATGTTAAATACAAACAAATGCAAAGGGCAGCTTCCTCCTATCGTGGTGGATGGGGAAAAGAGTTTGGAAGCCATATAAAACTTTGAGAAAGGAGACAATACAGAATCCCCCCCATGTGTTGCAGAAAACTTTATACAAATGCATTTAGCAGGCGAAATGTGGTAGGTTCCATTAAAATTCAGAAAACCTTCAAAAAGTGCATTTTTTGGGCAAAGTGTATTATCCCACATTGGATGGGGAATTAACTTTTTGGTATTTATAAGTAAGGCTTCACACATCCATAGTGTGAAAGCCTTAAGAGGCTTTTGACGAATGGTGCCTGATGGGTGCCCAAGCAGACCCCACGCGTGCGGGCATGCTTCCCAAGGTGACCAAGGAGGCTGACAGATGGCGACAGGTGTACCCCACATAGGCACAAATCTTGAGGTAGGCGAGTTTTGCAGACGGAGGGTGACTTAACTGGTGAGTAGGTTCCAAGAAGATTGGTGGTATGCATGATTTCGTAAGCCAAAGATGCTCATTTGTTACCCTCTACGAAATGGTGAAAAGCATCTGTGAAAATGAGCAAGTTAAAGAGCATGCAAGTTTGATGAAGATCGACGGCGTGCGTGATTTTGCAAGCCGAAGATGCACGCTAGTTAGCCATTGCAAAATGGCAAAAGACGGGTGTCAAGATGACATGGCGATCTAGCTTACGGGTCCTGTCTAGTGGTGCTGACGTGGTGCTGAGGTGGCACATAGGTGGCAGACACATGGCGATGACGTGGTGATGAACAAGCAACCCAGTGGTAGTGATGAGGTGGACACGTGGCAGAGTGATGAAGTGTCATCCAAGGTGGCACCCAGTAGATCCCATCAGCCAATCAGAGACCACCATGTGGTAGGGCGTCGAGCCAAAAAAGAGGGAAAAAACAAAGTTAAATTATATAGTTGAAACTATATAAAAAATTAAAAAATTTAAATGATAGAGCCACATGAATGATTAATTCGCCCAGAGGTCTATTTTTTGTCAAAATACTAAGTATTATATATTGCCGGAAATCTCTTGAGATAAGGAATCCAGTCAGGTAGTTAATATTAACATATATCAGATATTTCGTGAGAAAATGCCATAGGAAAGAGAAAGGGATTGAAATTCAGTTAGAAAAAAGGACACTTGGCAGTGTGTTATGGAGATCTGATCTTTCCCTCCTTTTCTTATTCTCAATTCTTCTCAATTGTAATGGTTCCAGAATCCTGAGAGAAGTGCTCCAGATTTCATGTCTTCCAGTTCTGAATTTCTTGACCCAAGTCTGTAAAATTCTTTGGTTTGTTTCAGGGTAAAAAGTTTGCATAGCAGGATAGTAGATGTTTTCTAGTTGCAGGTCTTACTTGTGTCAGGCAAGAGTAAATTCCACACAGTATTGTCTCTAGGCATGTATTTCATTGTTATGAATTCAATCCTTAAGGAGGATGAAATTTGTCAATTTCAAGGACATTGTTCTGGTTATTTGTAGGTATCCTTCAATGAAGGTTTTAAATTCTGTAGTCAGTCATAAATGATGAAATATGTATCCAGATCTGATAATTTTGTGAATGAATCAAATAATGCATTAGTATAAGGTATTAATACATGAATATCTTGTTTAAAGAAAACAAACTTGCATCTATGATTTACATTTGCAGTTATGCGTGTGACTCTATTGCTCAATGAACAAGGCACTGGTCTTTGATAGATTTGGGGATAGTTTCAGATTTATACAAATTAAAGACAAATCTATTTCCCTTTGTGTTTAGGGGTTGTGTTCTTTCATTCCAAGCTCTTTTTCATCTGTAGTTTATACAAATTTAGCCAATCTGTAATGTGTTTCTAAATTTGGTGAGTCTCTGGAATGATCTATCTACTTATTGTTGATGCAATTATGTGTCTGTAATCATTGTATTTAATGCATCAAAAGGGTGTCCCCCCCTAGGTCTAGTAGAACCTGAAGTGCAGGAGGATCAACTAGGGTCCTATGTTATGTTGTCCAAGCCCTGATGTATTTCATAGACTGAAATTGGCCATTTCATAGAAGGATTGCAAGTGTACTTAGGTTAACCAGATTTGGTGAACAACACATACACCGATGCTAATTGGGCATGAGATGTAGATGATAGAAAGAGCACCACCGATGGGGCATTCTTTCTTCATAGCAGATTGATTTCATGGTTGAGAAAGAAACATAATTGTACATCATTATCAATAGCAGAATCAGAATATGTTGTAGCGACAACTAATTGTACTCAGGTATTATGGATTAAGAAAATGTTGAAGGACATAAAGGTAAAATGCAAATAACCTATAATCATTTACTATGATAATTCAACAGCAATTGATATATCTAAGAATCTTGTATTTCACTCTAAAAGTAAACATGTTTATATCAAATATAATTTTCTGAAAGAGAATATTAAAGAAAAAGAAGTAAGATTAGTTTATGTGAATACTAAAGAGCAAATTGCAGATATCTTCGCTAAGTCTTTTCCTAAGGAAACTTTTGAATATCTCAGAGAGCAACTTGGCGTTATACCCTCATTAGCAGAGACTTAGAAAACTGATGATTGACATCAAACCAGCAGAATTAATAGAGAAAACTTTTTTCCTGCTTTGATGGGGGAGAGCTACTTCTCAGGGGGAGTACTTGGAGTAGTTGGTTATAACAATTGGTTATTGTAATTGGTTATATCAATTGGTTTTATCTAGTATTTGTTTTGCTTTGGAATTTGATGTCAAAGGGGGAGAGATATCTATGGAAAAACATACATTATCCTTTGGGGAGGGATTACTTATTAGGGGAGTGATATATAGTCTTTGCATTTGTATTTTGATTTCTGGTATTGATCTATTCTGGAGATTGTTGGTTTTTGGTTTTTTGGCATTCTCTATTGGCCCTTAGATATTTTTCCATCTTGTGTTGCCATCAATTCCTAAGGGGGAGATTGTTGGTATTATGGATATGTTAAATTAGTTTTGTCATTGATGTCAACACTTATCAACACTGATCTTTCTGGAGATCTTTCGTTATGTTCACCAGCAAGTTTAGTGACTTATGCACAGTCACCGGTATATTGCTCATCGATAGGTTATATTGTTCACTAGCACTAAGGATGACTTTTTATCATCTAGAGATCACTTGGTTATGTTGTAGACATAGTTTGGACACTTGGTTTTGGTATTTTGGTTATTGGTGTAATCGGGTTGACATATTTGTTGTTACCAGCAAATTGGTCTAGGTTATGGACCGACATGCATTATCTATTCCAGATCATTATGACACATTATGGAGATGATTTAATCAATTGGATATTATTCTAATTATATCAAGCCGACATGATGCATCGCATCTTGACTCATCTGTAATTGATTTAATTGTAATATTCTTAGTAAAGCCAACCTACACATTTGGTCTTAGGTTTTGGTATATAGTACGATCTCATTTGTGAGATGAGGAAAAGGAAGATATAGAATAGAAAGATGGTATATGGTTATGGTATTGTAACATGATATGTGAAAATATTGAAGATCATATGAGCAGACCATAGACAAGGTTCAAGGAAGGTTTGAAGGTGATTATGAGAGCTTAATCGGTATTGAATCCAACATTGGAGATGCTACTTTAAGTAGTACATTATCATTGGATTTAATCATCTAATTGTAGTCAGTGTGACTCCTATTTTGTGATTGAGCAGTGAGCTCTAGCTGGTTTGCCTTTCTGCATATGTAGACCTCATTTGTATACACATACTATCTATAGTAGTATCATCTGATTGTGGGTAAGTTTTCCCACTGTGGTTTTTTCCCTTACAGGGTTTCCACGTACAAATCTCTATGTTATGTGTTGTGGATTTTGTTTCTCTTTCTGTTATATGCATTGAGTTTCACCGATATTAATATTAACTACTAATCTGTCAACCGATATTAAGTTTGGTTTACCAGTATTAAGTATCAAGTTTGATTAAGTTATATTTGTGTTGAAATTAATTGACAACTGATTCACCTCCCCCCCTCTCAGTTGCCTCTGGGTCCTAACACTTTCTAGCCTAAGTTATATGTTTAAAAGGATGTCTTCATTTTGTCAAAACTAGTAAAATATATTTGGGCTAATCTAGGCCCCAATCACTTTCATGTTTGTTATCAAGTGTTTCCCTTGGCCATTGTGTATACTTTGTCTGATTTTTCTTGCCAAGAGTAGTTGACAATCAGACATCTTCCCATTTTGATCGCATTTCACCAACTTTCCTTCAAATTTTCACAATTTACTTCATGCCCAAGTCAACTAAATATCCCAAAAATTCAATCCATGATCAAGTCAAGAAGAAGATGCCTAGTTTGAAACAACTCCTTAAGCGTAAAAAATTCTTGTATATCAATTGAAAAAACTTGTTGAAATATAGGAGATTTTTACATTGCTTCCGTAATTATCTTCATCGTCAGAACAATGAGTTTGATGAGAATTCCTTAAGAGAACATGCTTTCCAACAAAGGTGAGGCCTTTCACACTTTCTTAATAGGGTGGTCATATCAACTTGTCTTATTTTCCTTCTCAACCAATCACATATTGAGTCTCTCTCCATCTAGAGTAACCTTTTTCTTTTCATCACATTTCTCACTCTTCAATCATCGCTTCTCTTCCATAATCATTGTCATCTTCATTAGTCAACCTCTTAGGACTTAGTACATTGATCAACCAGTCAACCTCAATCCTTAATGCAATCAATCAACCTCATTCTAAGGTTAATCCCTTGTCAAAGTTTTATTTAGTCCTTCATCCTTAATCAATCAATCAATTTGCTTTTGTGCTTGGGAAAGAATCTCCCCCAAGTAACTTTTTCTAATCATTGTGGGTTGATCCAAACTCTTATCCTTTGTCTTATTTTTATTAGGGACATTAGTCTACCATAAGTAGAAGAGGAATTGATCAATATCACAAGGTCTAAATTTTACCTATCTTGGTTGTCACCTAGCTTGTGGTTAACATCATCAATCCCTCACCCAAATACTAATCCAAGGACTAAGGTGTAATCCCAATTAAATCCATCATGTCCTAATCCAAGGACCATCCAAATAAATCCCCATCAAATTAAAAATTTGTGAAGTCCTCTCACCAACATTTCTTCTAAATCATCCTAAAAGGTTACTCGTGTACGGTCTTGACTCGCTCACAAAAAAGCAAAAAATGGTCGTCGAATGTAATGAGATGCCTAAGAATAGTCACCTCTTTGATCAAGATACCCATAAAGAGGAACAACTTGTTGATCAACCTGACCTTTATGCATGTGTCAAATCTTTTCTTGCTAATCCTTACGATCAAGACATGAAGGATAAATTTTTCAAACATAATACCAATAGACTTGTAGCTCATCACATCACTCATAGGGCATGTTTGCCCCTAGGATTTGACCAGTCTATCCTTGACAAACCTATAGAAGGTGACCTTGTAGATCAAGCCATCATTGATGTCATCCTCCATCCACCACCCATGAAATCTGCACCAACGGTTTCTTTAACTCTAATTTTCATGCCCCATAGCATGACACCTCCAACAATATCTCAACCTCCCAGGTCGACCGCACCTCTCCATAATTCCCTTAATTACATCAACACAATTTTTCCTCTTGTTAGCACTATTCACTGATCACATCCTCAAGTCACATCACAACCTTCCATTTCCTCATATCAATATATTGGTGGTGGCAGTATTCCCTCTTTATGTCATCAAATACCTATGCCTAACATGGGTCATTATTCCCTAACCCACAAACCAATCTAATAAAATAAATTAAGGACATGAAGGACCTTATCAAGAACTTTAAGAGTGGGACAAACAAGAGACCCTACAAATTTGAGGAAATATGTCATTTTTCCTATGACCCATCTATTTCCATTGCACCCTATCCACCTAGATTTGAAATACCTAAACTCAAAAAATATAAAGGAAAGGGTGATCTTAGAGACCACATCCATAAATTTCGCATCCTATGTCAAGAGGGCTCTTATAGTGATGTCTACCTTAGAAGAATTTTTCCAAAAAGTCTTAGTTGTGATTCCCTTGCTTAGTTTTCTACCCTACCTTGTGGCTCCATCACATCATTCCCAGACCTGGTAGAAAAATTTGTGTTTCACTATGCCTACAACATTGAGAATGATGCTTCCATGATAGACTTATGCAATACAAAGAAAAGGCTCAAAGAAACTTTTACCAACTTCCTTCAAAGGTGGTGACATCTCATCAAGAAGTTTCCTTGAAACATACCAAAACCACATCAAGTTGTGCTATTTCAATGCAATTTGGTACCTAAGTTGTCGAAACCTTTGACTTGTCATTTTTTGACCTCCTTCGACAAAGTCTTCAAGAAAATTCTAGCCTTGGAACATGTTCTTTTGAAATAAGGGATGCTAAAACATTATCAAAATACTAACCAAGGTTCATCTTGCAATGACAAACCAAATTTTTGGTCTAAGAACAAAATTATGGTCAATGATAGAGTCACCAATGCCAAGCGTACCCAAACTATTACCACCCTATCCAAACCCACCACCACCAACAACTTCTTCAACAACCAATCCAACAATCAATCACAATTTCGCAATAATCCCGCTATCCAAGGTCGACCTCCCCATTCTAACAATCACTCCCAACATGAATACACTCCTCTTCTTGAACCCATAGAGGTTATCTTCTAGAAGCTTGTTGATGCAAGAGCATCGATCTAGTTCTTATCGATTGGGCAGTATTCAGTGGAATTTCTTGAAAGTATGGCATTTCTTCATGTTTGAGTGTTGAGCATTGTGGTTTTGGGTTTATGACCTTATGTTTGTGAACCTTGTCATGTTCGAGTTTCATGGCATTTGGTTTTGTTCTCGGTGAGTTATCGATCCCGCTTAATATGTTCTTACCGGTTAGCTTGACAGTGTGTTGCACGAAGTTGGATCGTGTTATGGTTGGTCTCTGTGACTCACAAATTGTTGGAGATGTTGCTTTGGGCCTTGGTCGGTATTCCCAGAGGTATGTACATCATTTATTTTGGAGTTGTTCTTAATGATTTGAGCCGACATGTTATCGTTGCACGTTTCATGAATTGGTTGGTCTTTTGGCTGACTTGAGTGAGTTGTAATTAATTATGGATGGTATATGTTTATGGTGAAAATGGATAACAACAATAATATTGAAAGACTATAAGGAATTCAACCACAAAACCCTAGCCTAACAGCAACAAAGATCCACCATAACATATGAAGATTACCTAAGACAATGCAAATCAAATGAAATCACAAAGATTATACCATCACATGTCCAATAGGGTTTGAATCTCCATTCTTCCTATCTCCATTGATCTTGCTTGATATATTTGCTCTCAGATTTTATATGTGCACAAGAGCTCAACAAAGAACGGAAATGTGGTTGCAAGTAGGCTTGATTGTATATGCAAGTTCGAAAGCATAGTCGAGGCTGAATGCATAGTGAGTTAGGGTTGATAATGAAGGAAGCATCTCCTTATATAGAAGACACTATATGAAATGGAGGGATAAGATTGAGAGGTGTAAAAGATAAATGGTCGGCTATGATTAGAGGGTAGGTAAAAGAAAATAAGAAAATAATAAGAGGGTAGGTAGTGTAGGAATTAAGAGATGAATGACATGTGTCATAGGTAGAAAAGGCTAATGAATTAATTAAATAAATAAAGATTTATTTAATTAATAGAAGAAGTGGGATCAATTAAATAAATAAGATATTTATTTAATTTAGGAAAAGGATAATTTAAATAAATAAATGCATTTATTTAAATGAGAAATACGGCTAGAAAAGGATAAATGAATTAATTAAATAAATAAGGATTTATTTAATTAATAGAAGAATTAGGATTAGAAAATTAAATAAATAAAGATATTTATTTAATTAGACATGACAATTTTAGGTGTCTACATTTTGCCCCTCTTTGAGACAATGCATCTTGTTGCGTTGTTTCAAAGAAGATAAGATGAACTGATATAAAGTTTCCCCAAGATGAGAATGATATGCCCCCTCGAGAGATTGGATGAAAATATCTGAAAAGATCACAGACAATCTCTCGATAAGAAAGGAAGGCTAGAATCGACTGACCGAATAGGATAGAGTGACAGAGTCATGGGATAATGAAGACTGACTCAGGCAAGGGCTAGGGCTAGGGCTAGGGTAGTCTATAAGATAGACCATGAGAGAACACATCCTCATTGTCATCCACACATCCAAGAAATCAGAGTGCAGAGAGAGAATTGAGCAGCAATAGTTAGCAATGATGGCATTGATGCATAGATTCGATCGTGTTCACCAATATCAGAGGCCAGCAGATGCAGAAGAGCCAGTAAGTACCACAAAACCTCCTTGTACTTTGTCACAATAAATGTTGTCATTAATGCATCTTAGGTAGCATAATAAATGCATTTTAGAATATGTCAAAAAATGTCAAAAACGTGTAGGCGCATCTGCATTGGTGTCAGGCGCGTCTGCATTGGTGCCAGGCACGTCTGTGTTTGTTCTAGGCATACATCTATGCTAGGAAAAGCATCTGTGCCAGATGTGAGCGCATTTGCGTTGTGCAGGCGTGTTTGTGCAATGTGGGCATGTCTATGCAAGACAAGCGCATTTGTGTAGAACAGAGACACGTTTGTGTATTTCAGGCATGTCTATGCAGAGCAACCGTGTTTGTGTAGTCTTTAAGCATGTTTATGTCATGAAGGCATGTTTATGTCTTCAAGGTCAAATTGGCAGTTCTGTGATAAACATACGTTGTCGATTGGATAAGCTGTTGAGAGGATACACTCAAGCAGGTCCTCTAGGGAAAACTAGGATAGATCGAGGCACTTTGTGATGAACAGTGAGTACCAAGACATAGTACTTTGTGATGAACATGGAGTACTAATAGGAGCAGCACTTTGTGATGAATAGGGAGTGCAAATATGAGCAACACTTTGTGATGAACAAGGAGTGCAAAACATGTAGTACTTTGTGATGAACAAGGAATACCACTAGGATAGAAGCAACACTTTGTGATGAATAGTGAGTGTCACTAGGATAGATAGCAATACTTTGTGATGAACAGTGAGTGTCACTAGGATAGATAGCAACACTTTGTGATGAACAATGAGTGTCACTTTGACTGACATGATTTCTTTGCTTGACTACAAGAGTACTTGCCTACGCTAGAGTCATGGGAGAGATTCCCATCGACTCAGAGGTTATGACCAGAGCTGACATTCAAGGATAGGGCTGCCATTGAGGTTATGGGTCTGTGATTTATTATGTATGTACCTAAGTTTTGGGGGAACATGGGTTTGTTGACTGCATTAGCCAAGATGTGGCATTCAGAGACATGCACTTTTCATTTGCCTATGGGTGAGATGATAGTCACCTTAGAGGATGTGTACAGGATACTGAGGATATCGATCGATGGGGAGTTAGTTCCTTACAATTGAGATGGAGATAGGGATGCATTGAGATGAGTGTTTCAGGATCCAGGACTAGAGATGAGGGTTGGACATGTGGCTTGGGATACTATGACATAGACAAGATTGGCACTACTAATAGTGCTGAGAGGAGTGATCAGTGGGTTCCTCTATCCAGACAGGGCGACATAAGGGTTGGTTGTAGCCATATGTATTTTGACATCACTTTATTATGACACTTATGATCATATATATATATGAGATTCATCCTTGCAGTAGCTATATGCATGTGTACCTATGTGATGAGATGTTTCATGATGTATGTTTCTATGTGATGCTTATGATATGGATGCAAATATGTACATGCAATATTTTTTATTTTTTATGTTTTTATATGTTATGCATATGTGAATGTGAATGTATGAAATGCAGATGGATATGACGATGCAAATAACTATTTACATGATAAGAATGTAAAATGTGAGAACATGTGTTGTGTGCAGGATATGGTGCAATTGTGATATCTATATGTATGTATGAAATTCTTAATATGCGGTAATGCAAGTGCAACTACATGAAATGCATATATTTTTTTTTTGGTGTGTCATTATACTCAGTCATGTGATAGCAAGCTACATGGACTCAAGAAGGATGATGGAAGTCAATCAAGAAAGGGGGATGAAAGATAGAAGATATGGAAGTGAAAGAGCTTCTTGTGTGTTATCATCATTGAGATTTATTATGGAAAATAGGTTATGACAATCGAGGTATATGTTCGACCCAGAAAGTCATTGTACCTGTTTGCATGGAGATAAGACAGTCACAAACAAGGAATGCCCTAGTTCATACTAGACTTACAGTGTCCTCATATCCTTGGAAAAGTCATAGCATTACTAAGAGACAATCCGTAGACAGCAAAAGAAAAATAGGTGATGATACCCCATCCTCACCTTTCTAGTCAAAGACATCCTGGAAAAGCTAAAAGACATGTCACCAAAAAGATAAAATCAAAAGAGAATAAAGACTCGACACCAACATCCACTGTAGTCCTCAAGTTTAGTGTCTCTTGTCACTTGTATAAGTCGTATTTGATTGTGGTCACAATGTTTACTTTCACAAAAAGGATAGATAGCATTGAACCATATGTTGTTTGAGTCTATTGAAAGATTTGATTTGTTGAAGCCCATTGTTGATGTTGTGTCTCATCTAAAATTGATACTTTATTGCGGAGAAGATGAAACTTTATTGCAGATTGGTGATGCAAATGTTGCTTTATTGCAGATTGTGCATGGATAGACTAAAGAAAATTGGAAGAAACTGTACTCCTTGAAAACATGTGATGCTCTCAGTTCCACACCCATCACTAGACTTAGGATTAGCCTTAGCCATAGATAGAATCTGATTTATTATAGATGGAAAGGGTGAAAATGAAGGTTTATTATGAATGGCTAACCCAATCTTAGGTAGATCAATAATAAGCCATGATGGGAATGTGTAAGTTTATTATGAATGAATAGGTTGTGAGTGTGTGCAAAGTGAAATGATGAAATTGAACCTTGAAAGAGGGAGGAGAAATGTCTCTATGCATGGCATTGGTGACCAAATTTTCATCATGGTACTTGTCCAGGGTGCCACTGAAGTGGTTTTCACCATTGGACGAAATTATTTCTCTTTACTTTTTTCAATTTTTTCAATTTTTTTTGTGTCACAAGGTGCCTGTTTGCTAGGTTTTCACCAAGTAACGATTTTTTATGTTTATGATTTTATTTTATTTTTTGTATTTTTGAATGTTTCGATTTTTTGTATTTTTTAATTAGGATACTCGGAAGAGCTATGTGTAAAACTTGCGAAGGTGCATGCTATTGATAGGATCCTCCAAAGGTTCACCATCTGGAGTTGAGAGCTGATATGCACCGGATCCATAGGCTGTTATAATGATGTAAGGACCAAGCCAGTTTGATTGAAACTTGTCCTTCTTCTCTTTGTCTTGCTGATTTTTAGGATTTTCTCTAAGAACCAAGTCACCTACCTCAAATGTGCAAGGCTTTACCTTATGATTGTAAATACATTGTTCCTTGAGTGAATGATGTGTAGCTCGAGTGAATGTCTTCCTTGATAAAGGAACTGAGATAGAATTTCTAGTGTGTGAACTACGTAGGCCCATATGCGTGCCACCCAAAGAAGTTTGGGCATCTCTAATAACAAAGTCCTTCAAGGAAGCTCCATTAAAGGTCCATGATGTATCACCAGAAGGGAAAGGATGTGCGGAACAAGTGGATGAATGATGAAGGTTTATGATTGTGAAAAGAAGTGAAAGTAGGATGGCATGATGGAGACTTAGGATCAACAAGTGTGCTTTTTGACTTAAAATTTTAGAACTTTTGCCCCCAGTTATTTCGATAATAGGGGAGATCAACTCTTGTTGTTTTTTCTTCATAGGAATTTTATCTTTGACCTTGATTTTTGTAGTGTCTAGTAGCTTTTGATTTTGATTTGTACTAAAGGACTTTTCTTTATTTTTGACTTTTAGATTTTTCTTTTCGAGGCTTGATTTTTGATCCTCAATGAGTAAGGGCTTTTGTAATTCTTGTTGATCCAAGTCTGGAAGTGGAGTGGAAATGGAATGAGTGGATGAAATGGTAAAGATATGTGAGTTCTCAAGAGGGCTCACGATACTCTCAATAGATTCTTTGTTGGAACCACTCTTAGGATTATTGATATCAAGAGATGCTTGCACCACTAGAGGAGATTTCCATTCAGACTTAGTAGCCACAACACTAGGTGGTTCACACCCAATTCCTTGGCTTTGCAATTTTTTTGTAGACTGTTCCTGTTGACTGAATGTCTTAAGAGATAGTGGGAGTTGATCAACACGAATTATATACTCACCACATCCCATGTCTTTAATCTTGAACTTTTCTTTGACCTCTATTTGTTTGAATGTAGAAGCTTTCAAGGATTCAAGATCAACATATGATGATTAAGGAATAGCTTCTCAATTGACTGGGATTGTTATTTCTGATCTAGGTCACAGATTGTTGCAATATATGAATGGACTTGGATTAGCTTTGACGGTCACTTCAACTCCATTGTGTGGAAACTTGATGCATCAATTATATGTTGATGGGACTACGTCCATCTCATGAATCCATGGACGTCCTAGCAATATATTGTTTGTGAGCTCTAGATCAAGAACTTGACAAACCACATCTTTTGTAACAGGCTCAACTCTGAGAGGTAAGGTGACTATGCCTTTGGATGAACGCTCTTTGTTATCATATGCCTTGATGGTAATTTTGTTTGTAGAACTCACAGCTTTATCAGAATATCCCAATTGTTTTATTGTGCTCAATGTACAAATGTTTAGACCTGCTCCTCCATCTATCAGGACTCATTTTATTCGATGTTTGTGTATGAAGGCTTCAATGTGTAGTGGTGCATTATGTGACTGACTTATGGAGGTGTCATCGGCTTCTGTGAATGTAAGAGAGTGTGGAATGGAAAGGTATCCCACCATGGATTGAAACTGGTCGACATTCAGATCAGTTGCGACAACAGTGTCTCTTAGGATTTTGTCAAGGATAGCTTTATGTACGGGGGATATGTGTAAGAGGTCAAGGATGGAGATGAGTGTGGGTGTCTTCCCTAACAATTCTATAAGGTCATATTTAGGTTTGGTTTATGAGGAAGTGGTGTTTTTAGCTGGAGCACCTTGCAAAGTGAATTTACCACGATGAGTTGTAACATTACATTCAAAGGTAGGTTCGAAAGAAGATCCAATTCCTTTCAGGATGATCCTAGGTCTCTAGGTAGAATTCTCAGGTGTTTTGTCCTTGATGATAATGGTAGAGGCATAATTGTCCATCAAAATGTGATTGATAGTGGAATCATAGTTATATAATGCTCTAGTATAGTTGGTTTGGTCATTTGTGGCTATAGCTTTTCCTTTGTCATGCTTTGGGAATGGTCCCTTAAACATTTCATGATTGGATGAGTGTCCTTCAATCTCAATGTCACCTCTATCAATGAGATCTTGTATGATGTTCTTTAGTCGATGGCAGTTTCCTGTTTTATGTCCTTTGCTTTTATGAAATTCACAATACTCATCATCATTCCACCAATTTTGTTTAACCTTTGGCTCATATGGAGGCAAATTTGGAATTGTTATTATCTTGTTTACCACTAGCTTCTTGAAAATTGACTCAAGTGATTCTCCCAATGGAGTGCACTTCCTTCGTGACTTTGAAGTTGTTTGAGTATTCACTTGATTGTTTTTAGAGCTTGATCTAGAAAAAATGATTTTGGGTCATACTGTATTGGCATCCACAACACCATCATTGACTATGTTCTTGTTTTTGTTCCAAAATATTGGCTTATCTTTTCCTTTAAAGTCATCTTTGTTTTCCTTGAATATCTTAATGACTCCTTGTTAAATTAGGACCTTCTCTGTTGCCAAGCCTTTTTTAATGACATCTTTAAGGGTGGACAAACAAGATTTTCTGAGGTCATAACCAATGTTTTGTTTAAAATTTTGGGTGAACATCTCTACCATTTGTTTTTGTGGAATTTCACAAGAGCATCTACTGGCTAGATTTCTCCATCTTTGTAAAAATGATGAAAAAGACTCTCCATCTTTTTGCTTGGTGTTGCACAAGGTGGTGACTGATATGTCTATCTCTATGTTGTATGAGAAATGTTGGATAAATGCCTTTGCTAAGTCACCCCATGACTTAATTCCAGGTGGGAGTTCAGAGAACGATTCCATAGCTTGATCACCTAAGCTTTGTGGGAATAATCTCATCAAATATGTCTCTTCTGCTGCTACCTCAATGCAAGCTGTGAAAAACTATCTTATGTGTGCCTTAGGATCTCCTTTTCCTCTGTACTTATCAAACTTAGGAGTCATGAAATGTGAAGGAAATGAAGGCATTGGAATGATTTTGTCAAATGGATAGGGATATATGTCTCTCATTGTGTATGTTGGTTTTGGTGTATTTATGTCCTCCATTTTCTTTTGTAAGTCCTCGATTTGCTGTTCCAAATTGTTCTTAGGTGGAGACCGACTTCTTGGACCAAACCCCATGCCTGAACCACCGAGTGGAGGAGGAGCATGTTGCATATATGGATGATATTGATCATACACATGTTCATATGGAGGAGGTCTATAATGATGTTGTGAATATGGACCACTTGGTATAGAGTCATGGTGAGGAGCGAAATATCTATTTTGTCCATGTATACCATACTCTATAGGAATGTCATGTGTTTGTTCTAGTGTGTTGCCCCCAAATTTGACGCGGGGTTTCCTTATGTCCAAATTTGGAGCCTTCCTCTAGATATCCAATTGCTTTGGTGGTTGATCTTGAGCTTTTATATGTGATTGAGTATATTTTTCTGCATAAGACTTCCATATTAGTCTGTGAAGAGGAGTATCATATGCTTGACCATGTGTATGTGGGACCTCAGGTTTTTGAAATAAAGATGATGATGGTGATTCAGGCACAAGATGTGGTCCTCTATTGCCTCCACTATTAGGCCTCCTTTGATCCATGTTGGAGTGAGTTTGTTGCAAAGGTCGATTTTCCATTATTTGAGACATGTCAAAATCATGAGGGATCTTGGCTCCACTTTGTGCCATCACTTGTAAGAAGTATTGTCTATCTCTCCTTATTATTTCCTCAACCAATCTATTGAAACAGGGATCCATAATGGTGTCTTCCACTTCTGCTAAATGTACGGAAAGTTGTCCATATTGTCATTGTGTGTATCATTGTTGTTTGTAGTGTCCATGTTCTCAACATTTCGAATGTTTCTATAGGCATCCATGTCAGGTAATGTGTTATGATCAGAATTGAAAAAGACATCATTGTCATACTCATAGGCACTCATGTTTGCGGACTCTTGAGCCTCTTTAGCTTCTCTCCTAGATTTTTGGGAGCGAGTTTCAACCATGAACTAGGTCTTGACCAAGATGTGAGAGACTAGATGAAAATGGAAAGAGTACGGAAGACTAAGATTTGGATGGAATGTAAATGAATCTGAAGTGTACTTGCAATGTCCAAAGTGTAAGACTAAGTATGTATGTAGTAGAGTAGGTGTGGCTTCTAAAGAGATAGTTTCTCTTGATGAGGTAAGTTGACCTTGACTCTAAGTAAGACCAAATGAGACCCAAAGGTGATAGACCTTGATGAGGGACCACTTAGCAAAATGTTGTTGTATGTAGTGTGTTAACAAAGTATGATGAGGACAAGCAAGTGACCTTTTGACTCAAGTTTAGACTAATGTGAATGTAATGTAAGGTGTAGAGCAATGATGGACTTTTTGAGACCCAAAGATAGGTTGAATGCTAGATGAAAACCTAAAGAGATATCTTAGGAAGCTGAAGAATTCAGAAACTGATTGCTCTTGTTTGCTGGACTGTAAAATTTTCCAATTTGTGAAGTTGTTTTGTTGTGGCCCAATCTGAAATTTTGACTGTATTTCTGTGACAAGAGGACACAATGTTGATGAGGACTCAATGTTTGCAAGTGTTTAGACTCAAAATGACTCAAAGAAAAGTGTGTTGTTTGATGTAAAAAATTGTTTTGCATACACTTGAAGACACAAGAGATACAATGTTTTGTTGTTTGGTCTTGAATGTTTGGTTGTTCAAAATAAGACAAGCACAATTCTTATGGTTGGCCAGGACAATAGTTGTTGATCCCACATGGAGTTTCCCCTGAGGCTACGCTATTCAGAGCAGATACTTAGATGCTTGAGCCCACTGGCTCCACCCTCGACACTCACTTCTCAAGCCAGCCAAGCATCAGTCCCCACGAAAACTCCCTTTGTGAAACTTTGTATCTCTACTAAGAACCATATGTGTGTGCGCCGCTACCAAAGGTCCGACCTCCTGCCCCAACAACTAGAAGGATTTTGGCTTCTAAAACAAAAAGGTGCTAGTAAGGGCATCTGCTTATGTGGCCACACATGCAACACTTTCAACTCTGTAAATACAGAAGGCTCCCAGCTAGTAGGGGTTACGCCCTACAACTGATCAAATAAATTTGATCAAATGGGTTTATGGGGAGACATAGTGTCAGTATGAACTAATCAACACATGTTATCCATAGTTTTCACCATGGATACAGTTGTTTATAGTGGTTCGGAAGAGGTGGGTTTTCCTCGCTACCACTTGGGTCATTCTCTCCTCACTAGTAGTTCTAATGACCACACAAGGAGATAGGCCCTCTAAAGATTAAACAAAAAGAGCCTATTGCTCAAGACACAAAAGACAATGGTTCAATTTTAGTGCACCAATTGAAGTGTTTGCTAGTCTATGAAAATAAGGCACACAATGAAAGATCAAAAACCCTTGCCAAGGTCCTACAAAAAAATATCTATTAGTAGTTTGGATTGTTTCAAATGATCACCCCTTCTTGCAAGCACACAAGTTAGGTAAATTTTAGATCTAAAAGACTTTGTGAAATAGGGGCCTTCAATAATGTGGTTTTTTTTACCAATTCAAATATTTGATTCATCATAAAAAAAGACCACCTGTAAAATTTCAAGAAATTTCCAGAAATGTAAGAAAATCCAAAAAATTTGCTAATTTGCTCCAAAAATTATTTTTTTATGAAAAATCATAACAAATTCACATAAAATGCAAAATTGATGCAAAAAATCTAAAATTTTACTAGACAGTCCCAAGGGTCTTCCAAACCTGCATAAAAAATTTCATGCAACAAATCCAAACAGGTTGTGAGATATGAGCAAAATAATGCAAAACCCTAATTTTCAAAGATCTGATTTTTGAGGAATTATTTTGCATACTAATTAAAATAAAAAAAAACATAGTATGTGTATAATTATGAGATATTTTCAAAAATGTAAGAAAATCCAAAAAATTCGCTAATTTGCTCTCAAAATTAATTTTTTATGAAAAATCATAAAAAATTCATATAAAATGAAACCTTGTTCCACCAAATCTAAAAATTTTACTGAACACCTCTGATAACTTTCCTGACTTGCACAAAAATTATGATGCCAAAATGCAAAGCTTTTTGTGAGATCTGATCAAAATAAGGAAAAACCCTAATTTTTAAAGATCCAATTTTTAGGGAAATATTTTTCATCAAAATTAAAATTGCAAACAATAGATCATGTGTAAAAATCAGATATATTTTCAAAAATATAAGAAAATCTGAAAAATTTTCTAATTTGCTCTCAAAATTAATTTTTTATGAAAAATCATAAAAAAATCATGGAAAATGCAAATATGCTCCAAAAATTATGAAGTTTGGAATGAAAGCTGCTAATACTGTCCTCAACTTGCAAACAAAATTTGGTGGAAAAATTATTAGCCATTTATGAGATTAGATCAAATCTCTCCAAGATCTTGATTTTGTGTCCAAAACCCTAGCTGCACAAGGTTATTCTCCAAATTGTTTTACAAAACAGCAATATAGGGTTAGAAAAACCCACAGAAAACATAGATCTAACAAAAATTCATGTCCCACGGGGTGTGCCAAAATGTTTATGGTGAAAATGGATAACCACAATAATATTGAAAGACTATAAGGAATTCAACCACAAAATCTTAGCCTAACAACAACAAAGATCCACCATAGCATATGATGATTACCTAAGACAATGCAAATCAAATGAAATCATAAAGATTATACCATCACATGTCCAATAGGGTTTGAATCTCCATTTTTCCTATCTCCATTGATCTTGCTTGATATATTTTCTCTCAGATTTTATATGTGCACAAGAGCTCAACAAAGAATGGAAATGTGGTTGCAAGTAGGCTTGATTGCATATGCAAGTTCGAAAGCATAGTTGGAGCTAATTGCTTAGTGAGTTAGGGTTTATAATGAAGGAAGCATCTCCTTATATAGAAGACACTATATGAAATGGAGGGATAAGATTGAGAGGTGTAAAAGATAAATGGTTGGCTATGATTAGAGGGTAGGTAGTGTAGGAATTAAGAGATGAATGACATGTGTCATAGGTAGAAAAGGCTAATGAATTAATTAAATAAATAAAGATTTATTTAATTAATAGAAGAAGTGGGATCAATTAAATAAATAAGATATTTATTTAATTTAGGAAAAGGATAATTTAAATAAATAAATGTATTTATTTAAATGAGAAATACGGCTAGAAAAGTATATATGAATTAATTAAATAAATAAGGATTTATTTAATTAATAGAAGAATTAGGATCAGATAATTGAATAAATAAAGATATTTATTTAATTAGACAGGATTATGAACTGATTGCGCTGAGGTCTAGATTAGGGTAGAATCGACAAACTGTTCCTGGAAGCTGATCTCTTATGTGGATGATTTGTAGATATTGTAATTGTGTTGTATCAATCAATTGTATCCTGGACTGTGATCCAACATGTGGCATATATAATTCTTCAGACTGTAATAAGCTTCAATCATATTTTTTACCGGTTATGTATACTATGTCGATACCGATTGTTCTTTCTTTTATCTATGGCATCTTGTTACCGATTACTAGTATGTTTTACATGGATTATGTGTTTAGCTATAAGGTTGGTCTTTCCTTCATTGGATTTCCCTTCCTTGACTATGTCAAATGGTATCAGAGTTGGTTCGTGAACCTGTTGTTGGATAGAGTATTTTTTGTGCACCGGTTGGTTGGAGAGAAGATTCAGGCAGCTTGTGGACTTGTTCAGATCACTAAACGTGAGGTAGAGAAAGGTTTGTAGGTAGACCGCCAATCCTAGATCTTGAGCTTGAGGCAGTTAGTAGGTGGAGACTTAAACATATTGCCTATTGAGGGAGGCCGCAATTTAGACTGGTAGATCACCGTGGAGAGGCAACCAAAAGATGTACTCAAATCGCCAAACCATCTGAAGCACTTGAAAGTACCTACTAATAGATCGCCAAACTAGATCAAGTGATGGGACTCACTTTTCATTTAACCCAAGAGTTTGATGCTAGAGCATCGGTCTATTTCTTACCGGTTGGGCAATTTTCAGTGGAATTGCTTGAGAGTATGGCATTTCTTCATATTTGAGTGTTTTTGCATTGTGGTTTTGGATTTATTCCCTTGTGTTTGTGATCCTTGTTGTGGTCGAGTTTCATGGCATTTGATTTTGTTCCCGGTGATTTATCGTTCCTCATATTGACTCGGTTGATATGTTCTTACCGGTTAGCCCAGTATTGACCTGGTTGATATTTTCTTACCAGTTAGCCCGAAAATATGTTGAGAGAAGTTGGATCACCTTACGGTTGGTCTCCGTGACTTATGGATTATTGGAGATGTTGCTTTGGGCCTTGGTTGGTATTCTCAGTGGTCCATACATCATTTTATGTTTTGGATTTGTTCTTAATGATTTGAGCCAACATGTTACCATTGCACGTTTCATGAACTAATTGGTCTTTGGGTGGATTTGATTGAGCTGTAATTAATTGTGGATGGTATATATGGAGGTTTTTGAATCATTTGAGAATAGGTAGAAGTTAGAAGATAGAAGACTTTGTTTTGAGATAGTGCGAAGATGTAGATCTGGGAGGATTCTGAACCAGTTGGGGTGAGGCCGAAAGGCTAAGGTCCAGATAGGGTAGAACCAACAAACTGATCTCAAAAGTTGATATGTTATGTGGATGATCTGTGGATCTTGTAATTGTGTTGTAAACATCAATTGTATCTTGGACTGTGATGCAACATGTGGTATGTATAATTCTTTAGATTGTAATAAACTTCATTCATATTGTTTACCGATTGTTCTTTCTATTGTTTCTAGCATCTTGTTACCAATTACTGGTATGTTTTGCATGGATTATGTGTTTAGATACAAGGGTGGGCTATCCTTCATTAGATTTCCCTGCCTTGACTATGTCACTTGTGCATGATAGTGCAGTTCTCTTTCTGATAACCATCCTTTTGACCCTAATCAACCCAAACCCCGATGGTGCATTGAGAATGAATATTGTGATTATCACTGTGTCAATGGTCATGATACATGAAAAATGTATGAAACTCAAGAACTATATTTAGGACCTAATTAACAAGGGTGACATTGAAGTATCCATTGTTCACCAAAACTGGTTAACCCAAGTTCACCTGCAATTGATCTATAAAATAGTCAATTCAATCTATGAAGAACCTCATGACTTGGACAACATAACAAGGATCTAAATCCTTCTACTCTTCAGGCTCTACAAAACCTAGGTGGGTGTACCTTTGATGCATTGAATTAGACCCATTATACATAAGACAACATCAACAAAAGAAGATGAATCTCAAAAGGTTCAAAAACAAGGAGGGTACTATATATGGCCTAGATCCACAATTACAAATCAACAATGTTTGAATCATCAGATGGATGGAACACTTCCACATAACAGAAAACAAAAGATATTCTAATTTTGGATTTTAATTTTTTTTGCAAATAACTTCTAATTGTAATAGATTAGTGCCTTCATCTGGGCATAGACTCAACATAAATGGCCACAAATGAAATCCAAGCTGTAGATCAGATTCATTGAAAATATGTCCCTGTATTAATGCCTAATATTAACACATTCTAAACTCAATCAAAGGATCATACATATCCAAACAGTAATTTTGATTCACAATTTATGCTCATAGAATTTAAATCCTTTCTATAAAGGATGCCTAAGAACAGAAATTACACTCTCACTTAGGAGGATAAACCAAACTCCCTTGAAGACTAGATTTATTGAAATTAAAGAATGCTTGAATACAATCCAATGGACCTGCATATATGCCTTACATATATGTGACCTGCAACTAAGAATATATAGGTAAATGTATCTATTCAATGACAGAAGAATCAGAACATAACCAATTACAAGCCAGAAAATTAAAATGCATAAGACTGGAACCCCTCTTGGAAATCTCCCCTAGATAATTTCTCAAAAATTGGAACCCTTACAATTGAGAAGAATTGAGAATATAAAGAAGAGGGAAAAGACCAGATTTCATCAAAAATTGCCATGTGTCCTCTTTCCCGAACTGAAAAATATTTCCTTCATCCTTCCAGTGGAAACTGCTCTCAAAATATTTGAGATGTGTTGAAACTAATTGTAGAACTGAAGTCCTCATTCTGAGAGATTTCCAATGGTATATAATACTTGCATATTTGGGCAAACAATACCCCTCAAGTGAATTAATCTCTCAATGTGGACCCATCATTTAAATTTATGGATTTTGACCTATAATCAGGACTTTATTATTAATTTTGATTTTTCGCCAATTTCTAGACCCACGACCTGCCACGTTGCAACCTTTGATTCACTCATGCTCCACTGGGATAACACCTCATCGCTACCTCAACACTTTTTCCACTTGTCGGCCACTTGGACCTACCACCTTAGCTCCATTTCACCGATACCCGCTAGTTGGACTGCCACCTATACCTGCCAGCTCACTTATCACTAGTTCGCGAAGAGTAATGGTTGAGAACCTTTGCATAGCGACTCAACGATGCTCATCCAATCATCCTTAACTTGCTCAATCTTTAACATGCCCTTTTCTGCATGTGCTTTGTCACTGGTTTGCAAAGGGTAACTGGCGAGCAACTTGTTTTGTGAATCAATGACCACCGTTTGATTGACTCCTGTAGCATAGGAAATAGGAAATCATCACAAGCAATATAAAAACTAATCATTGTCTAATCACAAAAAGCTAGAATGCAATGAATCTATCCTAAGCACACTCAATAGAGACATGAAATAAAAACATTCAAAAGCAAAGATTATGCAAACCAAAGATGTGATTTGAATGCTCCTTCATGCGGCTCCATTGTTCTTCTTTCCTCTTCAAATGATTTGATTGTGGATCTCACCTACAAGTGCACATACATGATTGAAAGCAAGTAGACAAGATTTTTTTGATCAAGAGTACTAGAAATTCGATAGTCTGATTAAGGATTAAGAATCAAGAATCAAGGGATTTGATTGAATAAATTCATCCAATTTATAGAGAAATTGGAGAAAAAGATCAAATTAGCATGAAATGGATATTAGAGGCAATTGATTTCAAAATGGGAAAATTGAGTAGAAAGAAGAAGGTTATGACACCTTCTATGTCACGAATTATGACATATTGCCAATGCAAAGCTTAGAGAACTAGAACCTTATGACATCTTGCTATGCCAAGAGTATGACGCATGAAGCACAAAAATAGGGAGAACTAGAGACAAGTTAATTAGGTGGAAATTAAAATTAGGAAATTAGAAAATAGGTGGAAATTAGGAACTAGGAAAATTAGAAATGATGGAAAATTAGAAAATTAGGTAAATTAATTAATAATTTGTCATTATTAATTAATTCACAAAAAGAGGAATAAGTTAGCTAATTAAATAAACATTTAATTGTGACAAGAAGACTTAGGATAAATAAATAAATTATTTAACCTAGAGGAAGAAATGACAAACAAGATTAAATGAATAAATCATAAAACCTTGGAAGATGAATTAGAAATGCAAAGACGACAATTAGGTCTTGACAAAGGATAGTTGATATCGATTCGATCATGATTTTGGATTGATAAATGACCAGTGTTGATAAATGATTTGATTGAGATTGGTTGACAAAAATCAATGACAAATTGACCAAATTGACATGATTGAAAAGGACAAGGATCGATGATGAATCGATCGCAATATGACAAGATTGACAAGGACAAAGATCGACCAAAATCATGATTAAAGATTGTTGTCGACAAGACCTAATTCGAAAGCGAGACAAATGAAGAGTGTAGAAGAAGGACTCGATGCTCACAAATGTTAAAGACCAAGTGCGAATCATAGGAGAAATGTTAATGCGACGCAAAAACCTAAAATGAGGCAATGCGCAAATGTTAAAGTATGACTCCGCAAGCGTTGACCATTTTTAGGTGTCTACAACTCCAACTTGCTCACCCATTAACTCATCCTCTTATTGCAAAATTTTGTTGCCTCAAGAATCATGCACATGTGGGTTCCACCTAGTCACCAGCTAGCTCTTTGCCAGCTCCTGGTTCATGCATGCATGCATGAGGTCCACCTGGGTGTCGAGCTTGCACTTGTGTCAAAAGCCTCAAGGATTTGACACTATGGTTATGTGTGCCTTTGCTTTTAAATACTCAAAAATCCCTCCACCCAACCAATATGGGATAATGGCCTTATTGCCTAGAACTGCATTTTGCTTGAAAGTTTCTGAGACTTGCCAATTAAAATTGCTTGAAAGACTTTTTCAATGCCCCTTCACCACTACACAGGAGGACTTGCTTTGGCAATTTCTTAATAGTTTAAATGCCCCTTTACATATGTGAAAAGAGGAGGGAGGACTGGTGCTTTTCCAGAGAATTGCACTTGATTGGAAGTTTCTATTTTAACCTTGCCCCTTACCACACCATGTAGGGAGAGATGGGCAAAGGTTGTGGAATCTGGCTTACACTTGTAGATTGCATTTGCTGGTAATTTTCTATTTAACCTTACCTTTTTTCATGCCACGATAGGGAGGACTGGGCAAAGGTTGTGGAATTACATTTTCTTGGAGTTTCGAATGCCAATATTCTCCTAACAGACAGGCTTGGGAGTGCATTACGCCTGCCATTGCATTTTCCAAAGACTCTAATGGCCACACCTTCCAATTTCCACACCATGCAGGGAGGATATTTTGTAGCAAGGGTCATGGAGTTTTCTTTAACCCCTAGCAATTTTCCCTTTGCTTGGAATTTTTCTTAGGCGTTGCTCACACGTGGGGGAGGGAAGGAGGCAACACCTTCCAGTTGCATTTACTAAAGGGTTTTTTTCAAATGGCCACTCCATACCATGCAAGGAAAAGATGCTAACAAGGACTTGAATTTTCATTTACATATGCCAATCACATTTGCTAAAATCTTCAATCCCCTCTCCATTCCACACCATTTGCCAGGTGCATTTGCATTTTTTTAATGTCTCTTCTTTGCCACTGAAGGAGGATTTGGCAGTAAACTCGCCAATTTGAAATTTCCTAGAGTTCTAGTAGCATCTTTAACTCTTATGAAATGCCTTGTGATCACAATCCAAATTTAAATATTGTAAAAGTCTCTCAGTGAACCAAGTCGCAAAACAAATAATATTGCAAGGGCATGAGCCAGATCGGGCCCCAAAGTGGGCCTGACTAATTTTTTTTTTGTTTTCATGCAATTGACCTTTGAAAACACCTTAGAAACCTTGAACATGCCTCTGGAATAGGCTGGCACCATTTTTTGATCATTAAACTGAGATTTGCAACTTTTAAGCGCTTGCGCCACATTTTCGCATTTAAATCCAAAGATGCAATTTTAAAACTGGTCAAAACACCTTTCTGGACTTTGCAAACCGACAAGTGTACTGTCTGATATATAAGAATTCACTTTGTCAAACTGTTTCTCAAGACGAATCCCGGGTGAAGAAATATTAATGGTCAAAGATGACCAAATGGCTCTGTCAGCACTTTGAACCTAATAAAATCAATGTGCAAGGACCTCAAAATGCCTTTACTAAAAATATCAAACGATCTCCACAGACCCCCAAATTTTGGGAATAGGTACCTTGAAGTACAGAGAAAACCTTGGAATACTCAGTTAAATCAAGAAGCTGATAGGGTACAAATAGTGAGCTTATGAAAATAGGCACTTTAATAGGTGTAACCACGAAAGTGCAGAAAACTCAATAAAATGGCTCAAGAAACCCTCTTGGCAAACTGATCAAATGGATTGGCTATGACTTGAAACTGGGCATGTAGACTCACCTATATGCATAGAACTCAATGCACTTTTAATTTCAACATGATGATCTACTGGTCAAAAGTTATAGGTGCTCAAAGTAGGCCACTTAATAAAATCTGAATATGCACACAAAACAACTTTCTGTCCACCCCTTGAAATGGGTACTTGATAAAATGATCTAAACTAAAATCTAAAAGTTTCCAAACACTTCATAGGCCAAATGAAAGGTTCACAAAAATTTTCCAAAGCCTTACCCCTTGATAATCAACTGACTCCATTTTACATGCCCTCAAACTAGACCATTCAAGTTGATTCACTAGGTATTCATTTGAAAGTGTAGATGCAAAATTTTGAAATGTGCCTCTCAAAATACTCAAATTTTATGAGTCCCAACAGTGGCTCTAACTGGGGATGGTTGATTACAATATCACCACAAGAATTCGGAGTCTATGGTAGAGCAGACCACCCAAAAACAAATCACTTCTCTTCTCTTCTCAAAAACAAAGGGTTCCTTATTCCACCCAAACAACAAGGCTCCTTATTGAAAACCACACAACTGAAAGAAAAGTGACTATATGAAATGTACAAACATATTTACAACTAATTATAAACTGCCCCAAACAATCTCAACATTTACCTGTGTGAAAAATCCGATTCTCATCACCTGATGTCATGATCCAAACAGAGGCACCTTTCACCAACAACTGAGCATAATCCTTATAATCAACCTCTTTCATCTTATTACTACAATAGCTGGTGTGCACACCTTTTGCTTGATTTTGAACTTTATAACCACACACTACTTCAACAAAAGTAAAAACACGAGACAAATTACTATAGAGGCCTTCCCACAAGCTGCCATACATTTCACTATCCCAATAAACTCTATCCTTTGCAAGGGCATCATCATGCTGAATTTCAAAAATAAAAAATTCATTTTCACCATTGTAGTTCTCATCAACACATACTTTGTTAACATTTAGATTCATAGAATGCGATACATTAATAACTGATTGATATAAATAAGGAACATAAACATTTTGGTCCGGATGTGATACTTTACTATGTTGATCACACTTTATATTATCCTTATTCATCAAACTCAATACATCAACATTCTCAATATCCCAATGACGGAAAAGAATGCATACTTCTAGCTAAAGTAAATCCTCAGCTAAGTCTTTCTCATTTAGACTTACATCCACCTAAAAAAATTCCATTTGTGGTCTGAAATAATCTTCACACAACTCATGCCTCTTATCTTCATCATGAAATAACTTTTCACAACACATGCTACTGTTGTTGGCAATTTCATCAGCACCAAAAAAATTTTCAACACAAGGGGAAACTTCAACATTTTCATCAATGACATCAACACTATAAATATTTATATCAAAGGCAAAGAACTCCATATCCGGTTCAAGCATACCATCAACATTCACATCCTCTTCATGGTATGTCAAACCCTGAAAACATTCAAATATAGGTTCATTTAAATCTGAAAATGAATCATCATCTGCACTTTCACATATGTTTTTATCTTCAAAAATACTTTCATTTTCAGATTCATGACTAGGATATACAACTTGGTCTCCTCTTATATCATCTTCATGAGATGAATAATAGGAACTCTCATAGGTATCCTCGGCTACATGATTGGAATTCATTTGCTGATCATAAGAAAATGAATAACTTGTGTCAAGATCACTCTTATTCTGAAATTGATCTCCATTGTTCATTTGTACATCCCCAAAGTGCTGAAAATTGAACTCAGTGTTCTCATAATTAGCAACATCACTCCATTTTGAAATAAATTCATCACTTGATGTACATGTATTGGGAGCTTCACTAATATCAATTACAATTCCACTTTCAACTTTGTCTGACTTCATCAAATCTTGATTTACATCATATTGCATATCCTTTTGTGACAAAATCATGGGTTGATTGACAACTTCTTTGTTTGAACAAATTGTGTCATTATCATCCTTACTTGCATAGTCAGCAACACTTGGTGATACCTCAGTATTTGGTACTTCAACATCAAATACATTAGCAATATGTAAAGATCGGTAGACATCACCATCATTATTTTCATTATCATTATCCTTGGGAGATACATGATTAACTTCATAATTTGCAGCCACATAATCAGCATAACCAACATATAAATCAAATGGTGCATATCCTTCATATATCTATATATGTAACAACATTGTCACAAAATTTCCCACTGATTATTCCATCACTACTGTAAGAGACAACCGACATTGACATAAAAGATTCTTGGCAAAGAATGTTTTGCTCAGCTTCACATTTACTTTCACCATTGAAGATATTTTGACAAGAAATAACAGTAGATGAAAATCTCTTTGAGAACCCAAATTTTAAATTGTTTTCAATGTCCCTAGCCGTGTTAAAAACTTCATGCAAAGTTTTGGGTTCCTTGTCTCTTAATAACAAACCCATCTTCTTGTCAAAAGAACTCATATAAATTTCCAAGCATGCTTCATCACTAAACTTATACTTGTTGGAAATTTTAGACAGTATTTGTGAAAATCTAATATTAAATGCTGATACCAATTCATCTTCCCCGATTTGTATGTACATGAATTCTCTTAGCATATCATAATCACTCACCTTTTTAGAAAATTGGGCCATAAAGTCAGCTGTTAATTCATCCCATGAGGAAATATAATTTGCTGGAAAAAAAGAGAACCAATATCTTGCATCCTCTTTCAGTGACTGGACAAATAATTTCATGCACACATCTTCTTGACAAACCTCAAAATCTCCCATTAGGTTTGAAAATATTTTCAAATGTAGATGTGCTGATTCTTATTTCTTCCCACTAAATATTGGCAAATGCTTTCTAATTTCCATGGGTATGGGATTTGGGTAACCTAGAATACCTTCAAAGTTCAGAGTAGCATGATAGTTTATTTTAAAACTTCTCTTATAACATGGTTGTGACATTTCACAAGTTATGGCTATATGTGGATAAAATTTGGGCTGAAATCATTGAATGCACATTGTGACTTCTCAAACTTCATACACAACCCCACACAAAAATTCAACAACTTACAAATATGTCAAGCTATAGATTTATCTTCTTCACTTTTTGACACAAAGCTCATGGATATTTGTATATCACAAGAAAACATATAAGATTGAAACTTACAACACTTTGAATGTGCAAATATATTTAATCTTCTTCCCTTTCAACAAGTGGAAAACACTAGATAGGGAAACTGTTTTGCTCCTTTCAAATATCCCAAAACACGTTTAATGTATTGAAATATTTGATTGTACCTGGATAATTTGTAGCCATAAACTCTTGTAGATTTGAAGATTGACTTCAACTTTTAGCATGGTCTTTTCCCTCAGAGTCACCACCTCTTGCATAGAGGAACAATTTTGAACAACAAAGAGTTGTTCTCCTGCAATTCATTACTTACCCTTCTTCAAATTTGCTACAATAAACACTCTTCCAGGCCACAAACATATAGATTTGGGAAATTAACACCAAATCTATGTGTATCTTTCTACTACACTTTCTTATCAAGCTTCTAGGATGAATAATTTATGTGTAAACCTGCATTAGTAGTGATAACCCATATATCTACACTATATATAAAACCATAAAAACCTTATACAATACTAATTGCATGGACATTCAGCACTGGTATGAACCATGGAGTCGCCACCCAATAAGGAATTGGGGAAAAATTTACATACAACTACAAGGACTTGCTCACAACTCAGCAACATGAATTTATTGTTACTCCTTCATAAAATATGACATGAAATAACATATCATTCTATAGATCCAGAACAAGGAAACACTCTTCACTATAAAATCACTTTCAACTCTATGCATATACAATGGACAGACTGGTTGGATATGAAATTGACAAGACGAGGCATAAATTCAACTTCTAACCTTATCAATCAAACATTTATAAAAATTCGATCCCCAGCAGAGTCGCCATTTTTGTTCTTCACCAAAATTGGTTAACCCAAGTTCACCTACAATTGATCTATGAAATAGCCAATTCAATCTATGAAGAACCTCAGGACTTGGACAACATAACAAGGATCTAAATCTTTCTACTCTTCAGGTAACCTAGGTGGGTGTACCTTTGATGCATTGAATCAGACCCATTACACACAAGACAACATCAACAAAAGTAGATGAATCTCAAAAGGTTAAAAAACAAGGAGGGTACTGTAGATGGGCTAGATCTACACTTACAACTTAGCAATGTTTGAATCATGAGATGGATGGAACACTACCAGAGAACAAAAAACAAAAGATATTCTAATTTTGAATTTTAAATTTTTTTCCAAATAACTTCTAATTGTAATAGACCAGTATCATCATCTAGGCATAGAGTCAACACAAATGGCCACAAATGAAATCCAAGCTGCAGATCAGATTCATTGAAAAGATGTCCCTGCATTAATGCCTAACATTAACACATTCTAAATTCAATCAAAGGATCATACATATTCAAACAGTAATTCAGACTCACAATTTTTTCTTATAGAATTTAAATCCTTTCTATAAAGGATGCCTAAGAACAAGAATTACACTCTCACCTAGGAGGATAAACACAAACTCCCTTGAAGATTGGATTTATTGAAATTGAAGAATGCCTGAAGACAATCCAATGGAATTGCATATATTCCTTACATATATGTGACCTGCAACCAAGAATTTATAGCTAAATGTATCTATTCAATGACAAAAGAATGAGAACATCAACAATTACAACCCAGAAAATTAAAATGCATAAGATTGGAACCCCTCTTGGAAATATCCCTTAGAGAATTTCTGAAAAATTGGAATCCTTACAATTAAGAAGAATTGAGAAAATAAAGAAGAGGGAAAAGACCAAATTTCATCAGAAATTGCCATGTGTCCTCTTTCCCCAACTGAATTCTACTCTCAAAATATCTAAAATCTGTTTAAACTAATTGCATAAATGAATTCTTCATTCTGAGAGCTTTCCAACGGTATATAACACTTGATTATTTGGGCAAAAAATACCCCTCAGGTGAATTAATCTCTCAATGTGGACCCATCATTTAAATTTTTGGATTTCGACCTATAATCGGGACTTTATTATTAATTTTGATTTTTTTACCAGTTTCTTGACCTGTGCCCTCCTATGTGGCAGCCTGTGATTCATTTGTGCACCACTAGGATAACACGCCATCGCCACCTCAGCATTTTTTCCACTTGTCCACCACTTGGACCTGCCACCTCAACTCCATCTCATGGGGACCCACCAGCCGGACTGCCACCTGTACCTACCAACTCACTTGTCACTAGTTCATGAAGGGTAATGGTCGAGCACCTTCTCATAGCGACTCAATGATGGTCGTCCAATCATCCTCAACCTGCTCAATCTTTAACATGCCCTTTTCTACACGTGCTTTGTCGTTGGTTCATGAAGGGTAACTGGCGAGCAACTTTTCTTTGTGAATCAGCGACCACCATTGGGTCAAATCCAACTTTCTCACCTATTAACTTATCCTCTTATTGCAAAATTTGGTTGCCTCAAGAATTGTGCACACGTGGGGTCCACCTAGTTCCCAGCTAGCTCTTTGCCACCTTTGAGTTCGTACACGCATGTGTGAGGTCCATCTGGGTGCCAAGCTTGCACTTGTGTCAAAATCCTCAAGGCTTTGACACTATGGTTTTTTGTGCCTTTTCTTTTAAATAGTCAAAAATCCCTCTGCCCAACGAAAATGGGATAATGGCCTTATTGCCTGGAAGTACATTTTGCTTGAAAGTTTCTAAGACCTGCCAATTGAAATTGCTTGAAAGACTTTTTCAATGCCCCTTCACCACCGTGTAGGAGGACTTGATTTGGCAATTGCTTAATAGTTTAAATGTCCCTTTATATTATGAGCAGAGAGGAGGGAGGATTGGTGATTTTCCAAAGAATTGCATTTGATTGGAAGTTTCTATTTTAACCTTGCCCCTTACCACACCACGTAGGGAGAGATGGGAAAAGGTTGTGGAATTTGGCTTAAACCTATAAATTGCATTTGCTGCTAATTTTCTATTTAACCTTTCCCTTTTTCATGCCACGATAGGGAGGACTGGGCAAAGGTTGTGGAATTACATTTTCTTGGAGTTCTGAATGCCAATATTCTCCTAACACGTGGGATTGGGAGTCCATTAAGCCTGCCATTGCATTTTCTGAAGACTCTAATGGCCATGCCTTCCAATTTCCATGCCATGCAGGAAGAATTTTTGGTAGCAAGGGTCATGGAGTTTTCCTTGAAACCCTAGCAATTTTCCCTTTGCTTTGAAGTTTTCTTAGGCGCTGCTCACACGTGGGGGAGGGAAGGAGGCAACACCTGCCCGTTGCATTTACTAAATGTTTTTTTTTAAATGGCCACTCCATACCATGCAAGGGAAAGATCCTGGAAAGGACTTGAATTTGCATTTACATGTGCCAATCACATTTGTTGAAAGCTTCAAACCCCTCTCCATTCCACACCATCTGCCAAGTGCATTTGCATTTTTTTAATGTCTCTTTTCTGTCATTGAAGGAGGATTTGGCATTAAACTCGCAAATTTGAAATTGCTTGGAGTTCTATTAGCATATTGAACTCTTATGACATGTCTTGTGATCACAATCAATATTTAAATATTCTAAAATTCTCTCAGTGAACCAAGTCGCCAAAAAAATAATACTAAAAGGAGATGAGCTAAATCGGGCCCCAAAGTGGGCCCGACAAATTTTTTTTTTGTTCTCATGCAACTGACCTTTGAAAACACCTCAAGAACCTTGAACATGCCTCGGGAATTGACCGAAACCATTTTCTGATCATTAAATCAAGTTTTGCAACTTCTAGGTGGCTTACGCCACATTTTCGCATTTAAACCCAAAGATGTAATTTTAAAACTAGTCAAAACACCTTTTTGGACTTTGCAAACTGACAGGCATATTGTCTAATGTATAAGAATTCACTCTTCCAAACCATTTCTCAAGACGAATCCTAGGTGAAGAAATATTAATGGTCAAAGATGACCAAATGGCTTTGTCAGCACTCAGAACCTAATAAAATCAATGTGCAGGGACCTCAAAATGCCTTTACTAAAAATATCAAACGATCTCTATAGACCCCCAAATCTGGGGCATAGGTACCTTGAAGTACAGAGAAGACCTTGAAATTCTTAGTTTGATTGGGAAGCTGATAGGGTGCAAATAGTGAGCTCATGAATATAGCCACTTTAATAGGTGCAACCACGAAAGTGCAGAAAGCTCAATAAAATGGCTGAAGAAACCCTCTTGGAAAACTGATCAAACGGATTAGATATGAATTAAAACTTGGCATGTAGACTCACCCATATTCATTAAATTCAATGCATTTCAAATTTCAACATGATGATCTACTGGTAAAAAATTATAAGCACTCAAAATAGGCCACTGAATAAAATCTGAATATGCGCACAAAACAACTTTTAGTCCACCCCTTGAATTGAAATGGGTACTTGATAAAATGATCTAAACTGAAATGTAAAAGTTTCAAAACACTTCATTGGCAAAATGAAATGTGTACAACAAGTTTCCAAATCCTTACGCTTTGATAATCAACTGACTCCATTTTACATGCCCTCAAACTAGACCATTCAAGTTGATTCACTAGGTATTCATTTGAAAGTGCAGATGCAATATTTCAAAATGGAGCTCTCAAAATACTCAAATTTTATGAGTCCCAACAATATCAATTTCTAAACCTAGTAATTCCAATGATAAACTCAAGATGTACTAGGAAACGTTCCCTAAACATTGCAAGGACAAGGCCTCATCATCTCATGCTATCAATTATGGCTACACTAACTATGTCGTTAGCTTTGACTCCCTAGTAGGTCATATAGAACCCACCAATACCCATGTTAATAGCATCACAATCTAAGGATTTGATCCCCCTCCCACCCCTCATAGACCCAGGGTTACCATCCAAGGTGTCCCTGCTTCGCAATCTTCCAGTCAGTCCTCTCAAACCAAAATAGTCCGTCAAGGTGTTGCACCTTTGAATTCCCAGAATGACTGCAATGTGACCACCCACAAAGGAAGAGTGATTATCTAAGGAGTTTCTCCACCTCTCTTGCAACCACCTATGTCATCCACCTACTGATATGATATCCTTGATCATCTTGGGAAAACTTCTGCATAGATTTCCATCCTTGAGCTCCTAAAAACATCTCTCATCCACAAAGAGATCCTTGAGAAATCCCTCTTAGAATCTCATGTTCCTGACAATATCAATGTAGCCCAATTCTAAGCCCTCATTGATAACCTTACTATGTAGCACCACCTTAGATTCACATCCAAGGATGCTCTCATTGATGACCCATCTCACAATAAGCCCCTTCACATTGAATCTATCATACAAAAACACAAAGTTAAGTGAGTCCTTATAGACAATGGATCTAGTTTAAACCTATGTACATATAAGTTAATCAAACAAATAGGAATCTATAAGGACCTAGTAGACTCATCTAGAAAGATCACAATCAAAGCCTATGATGATGCAGAAAGGGTTTAAAAAGCTACAATCATGTTGCCTCTTCAAGTGGGTCCTGCTATTATGGAAACAACATGCAATTTCTTGGACCTTGACCTCCCATATAACATCTGTCTTGGCCATCCATGGATCCATTCCATTCAAGCCGATCCACCTACCATTAATGCCTCAAATTTCTATTCAATGGTAGATAAATCACCATTCACACTGACTTGCAACCCTTCCAATATTGCAAAATTATTGAAAGGATGCACCCCTATCATTGTCCACTCATTTCACCCACTCCACTACCCCCATCTGATCTCTCAAATGTCACCTCCACTTCATCCCAACTCAAAGTCAAGGTCAAAATCATTAATACTAGTTGTTGAGAGTATACCCTTCAAAATTCTCTCTAAGTAGGTCTACTTCTGCCTTCTCCCAAGAAATATGGAAAACCAAAGGAAATCAAGAATAGAAAAACCCACAATAAAGTGCAAGAAAACCACCTTCTAGTAGTAGGGCCCACTCAATGAAGAAAGCTTAGAAACTGACATCACTTCTTGGTTGTATTGAGAGGAAGATGAAGATCTAGGAGATATTCCAAATAAGATGTATCCTAAATCCTCTGCCATGGTAGATAAGATGGGTTACAAAGGACATGGTCTTGGACAAGAAGAAAAAGGCAAAAAAGCACCCATCTCTCTTATTTCCTATAAGTACAATAGAGGCTTTAGTTACTCTCCTATACCTAATATCATTGTCACTGGTGCTCAACCAGACCCTCTTACTGAAGTTGAAGATTCTAATGAAGAGGAATTCCATGAAATTCCTTTTGAATACCTTGACCATATATTTGATCATGCCTATTGTTACCCCATTATTTGTTTTGAACAAAATAAGGTGTATTTAATTTTGTTTCTCTCATTCGGCTTGATCCATCTTTAATCATGCACCTTTTTTTCCTTTATGTTTCACCTTTTCTATCCCATTGAACCTACCAATTGAACTTGCAAGTTGGTTCAAGTTTCAAGGTTCAACCGGTCCCCTTGCGCAGGTCATGACTTTGTAATGTTGTTAAGCAAGTGAGTGTGAATGTGTTAAGTCGGCCTTGAACTTTAACTTTGAACCATTCCTAAATCAGTTAAAGATTCAAGGTTCAAAGTCTTCCTTTATGTTTGTTAAGGGTCTTTGCTCGTTCTTGGTGTTGTGTTGAGCTGCAAGTTGAGAGTTATTTTGTTTTTCTTTGGATTAATCTTGAAGCATTGAACTCCTTGCGAGTTGGTTCAAAGTTCAAAGGTTCATTCCATGTTTGGCCCCAATGTCATTAATCAGAATAACAGTGGTGCAACAAAAGGAATATTCTCATCATCTTATAATTTAAAATTCTAAATTTGGAATGAAATCATGAAAACGTAAACCGTTTGTGCAGAGTTTATGTGTAATTAAGAAAGTTGTCAGGTTCCTATCAAATCATAGGTTATCTCACATGTTCAAATGAATCATTATGAGGCATGTGTAGATGTTACTCAGTTGTTTTCCATTTCTTAACATGTGAATTCTTAAAATTGTGAAAGTAGTAGTTGTTATCGCTAAATGAGAAAAAGATGCCAAAGGTAATTTCCACTCCATACTTCCAAGGGTTTCATAGATTTCATGGTGGTAACAGGCAATTTTTGATAATTTCCCTCCACTATGTTACTAACTCAGAAGGTGAGTCAGTGTAGGAAAATTCTTTTTATTTTGGAATAGAATTATGTCCTATTTAGGAACTGTTTGATAAATGTAAAAGTGGCCATTATGAGGCTGACTCTTCTAAAACTTGGTCGTCCATGATGCCTAGTTAGTATACTTCTAGAGCTGAGTGACACCTCTTTGGCCCAAGCCGACTTGGGAGATTTCTTAGAAAGAGATAAAAACCCTTGGGCAGATTCAATGGTGGAGAGAATAGTTAGATGTGGCCCAATTGAAGCTACTGCTTTCCCAACTACCACTCCTTGTCTAGATCTAGTAATAGCATGTATGAACAGATATGATGTTGATAGCAGGTGCATTAGGACCAGCAGTGGTGAACTGTTAGTGTAAATTAACAAAGAGACGGTGATGGCTGCAATGAAAATCCCTCATAAGGAGTCATATGAAGACTGGTCAATTGAAACCTCATATGCGTTTTTCTCTGAGAATAAAAACACATATAGAAGTGTCATTGCAAGGAATTGGCTTCTGAAAGTTCAGAAAGAGGGGTCCCGGTTACCTAAGCCTCTTACCAAAAAACATTTCATCACAAAGGTGTGAGATATTTTCATATTGTTAAATAGACTTAAAGAGAACTCACACTCTTTCTATTGGGAAGATTGAATGTACTTTTATATCTAGGTGTTGTTAGCTGGCGAGAACTATTTTGACTGGGCCCAGGTGATTGTTGAAAGGCTCCATAAGGGTTTGAGAAACTTTGTTGGAATGTCAAGCTTTTACATATCCTCATATTTATTCTATATATTAGCCTATAATAGAGAATGGCAAGGATTACATAATGAGCCTTGGGTAGATGACATGAAGGTTTATGATTATTACCCTTACCTACAACAACATAAACATGCAGATTCACTAGATGGAATGATGTTTTCACAAGAAGGCTTGCCTTTGAGTTGTAGGGAGACATTAATAAAAGAATGTCAATCGAGGCCATGGAGCTGATTAGCATATATGGAAGCTATTTCATTCAGTTTCCCAGATTTACTTATATTCAAGTGGGGGGTTTTGAGGGTGAACCATTCAAATTGCCCAGATATACTTTTTATAGTCATGTGCTTATTGAAGCAAGTAGATAGTTAGCTCATATTGACAAAAAGTTAGGAATAAAGGATAAATCCAGAGTTGGCTTCCCGATTGAACTTGGTTACTACAGTTGTAAATATGTATCTAATTCCTTGAACCTAGAATTAGAGTTCAAGAAAATGAATTTGTAGCCCTACATTGCTAGACAAAAGTTTGATAGCAGGGGATATGTTGTAGAAAATCTTAATGTTGATGACCATTTCTTCCATGAACCACAATTAGAAGACTACTAGGAAAATTATTGTAATGAATTTGAAGTGAGGAGGAGATTATGGTCAAGATTCACTTTACAATAGGTTATTACCATGAAGCTGCCCATTAATGTGTCTAGAGTAAAAGAAGAGGAAGGGGAAGATATATTGGATTCTGAATTCAATGAAAGGATTCAAGGGCAACCTGTTCCTGAGATTGGCTGGGATAGAAGAGAAGAGGAAAATATTCAAGCCAAGTCCTTCAATGTCATAAGAAGGATGAAGAAGTGGTTAAGAGAACAAAAATTTAGAAAGGAGTCGATTGTCACTCCTCATGAATTAATAGTTGGTCCACTTGCTACAACTCAGATTCCCACATCCTCCTCTAACAAAATTGTTGATGTTGTAGGTGATACAAGGTCTATTGTTGTAGAGGTTCAATCCAGAAGATCAAAGAGGTCCCCACCGAGCTCTTCAGCAGTTTGAGTTACTCTCTCAAGGAGTAAAAAGAAGAACATAGAACCAACGATGAAATAAATTAATGTCAATTTGGATTCAAGTGAAGAAACTTAGGTTACGATGGATCAACAAGTGGAGTAACCTTCCAGTGTAGGATGTGGATACAAAGAAGGAACTTGAAGAAGATCCAAATCTGATGAACACTATGATTGTTGTTAACACACCAGATGATCAGATACCTCCACCCAAAGAGACTTCTAGTACTTCTCGATGGGTTGGAGCTTCAATTGGGAAGAAACACAAAATTGTTCCTATTAGAATTCCCATGGAGGATATGGTGAGTGAATTCCTTGGGAAAATATCTAAACCTAAGAAGCTCAAAACACAAGCAATGATGAAAGTTGATGATGAAACAGGTCATTAGATAGTGGAAGTGGCTAAGCCCATCTCAGATAGAGATCCATAAAAGGCCATGGAGAGTGATTTTATGGTTGAAAAGATCGACCTGGGAGTTGCTTCAAGGGATGTAGATGCTAAACATTTAGAATCCTCCACAAAGAGAATGAGATTGAGGACCTAGAAAGATGAAAAGGACAAATGGGAGTTGAAACAAGTAGTCACCTAGATGGTAAAGTATATCAATGCCATACATCACCCGAGTACTCATCCCCTGACATAGATGACATTGTCCTTTGATCCCAAATCACCAGTAAATCAAAAAGTGTTAGATCGTCCAGAGAAGCCACATGATAGCTGAAGTATTTGATGAGTGGCTTGATTCTATACTGCAACAGGGTACAAACTACATTGCTAGCCTAGTCAAGGTATATGACAATGCCATAACTATGAGCAAAGAGTTAGAACTAGAAGCTATTGCATGGGAAAAAAAAAGAACCAAATTAGTAGCGGTCTTGGCACAAATGAATGATGTGCAAAAATTTGGCGTTGTGAAATTTCTAACTGAGAAGCCAGTAGGAAACCTGGATGAAAACATGTTGTATGTGTCAAAGAAGAATGTTGAATGGAGAAATTGTATCATTAAGCAAGATCATGAAGAATCTACCAAATTAATAAAAGGATTAAAGAAACTGATTGATACAATGAAGAAGGATCTAAAATGGATCAATATACAACTCTTGAAGGAGGATGGATAGATAATTGAGCCTGTGGAAGATATGGCCAAAATATTCAAAGAAAGAGTGCAACTTGTTAAAGAGACGAAGTCTCTAACCACAGACAAATTTTATAAAGTGGCAAGGATAGAATCGATGCTAATAGTCTACTTTGATCACTTGGAAGCGCATAAAGAAAAAGTTATGCAGGTGAACATGGATAAAGAATTTTGGAAGCAGTGCATCCTACACATTGGACTCCCGTACTATAAGGTTATCTTGAATTTCTCAATAGTGCATCTGGAGTGGTGAAATGTGTGTGGTTCCATGATAAACCAAGACAAATCAACAATCATTTCTTCCACGATGGAGTCGACCAGTATGGATGAGCTGTCATCATGTCTATGGTCATTGCTCATTTAAGTTTTATTCTATTCAAAACAAACAATTTCTTTTAACTCTAGGGTAGAGTTTAGGGTTATTTTTCAAACAAACTATTGGCTTGGGGGCTATAAATGTAATTAAGCAAGCTTTGTTTAAGGTCCAAAAAGATTTGATTTGAAAATAGATTTAATTTTCTTTGAATTTCAGTGTAGACATTTCTAGTACATGAATGGAATGATATTTTGATGCGATCTTCAAATCTATGTGTTTGAAAGATAGAGAAATCTCTGTTGGGATGTATGCTTATGTTTAGAATATTTTATTTCATTACCAGTTCTTTCTAAGTTTGTGAATTCATTAATCTTTTATTTTTAAAAGAAAAAGTTCTACATTGTTGTTTAAATGATTCTGATCCCCCTTGTCCCATGAGGCATGAGAGAGTATCGATTAGCATTTATTCTACATTGAGTATTTTTGGTGGAATAAGTTTTAATATTGAATGGATATGTCCAAGAGTAAAGTCTGTGAGCTTTACATTTATTGATAATCATCTTGTAGTGTTATTTTGTGTTGACAAATGAATGTGAAAGCCTTTCTCACTTTCTAGTGAAAAGTGTGTTTCTATCTAAGTTATTTGCATAAAAATTCATTGAAAATATTACAAGGAGTTGCACTCTTATGCAGAGGCTAAACTGAAACATGATTCACCTAACTGTTGGTTCATTTTCTTTTTCATGAAGGGTATGCATGAGTCATTATTTTAAAATATATAAATATTAAAGGAAAGGCAAATCTATTAACCAACACCTATGTAAACACCATCACCCTCATCACCACTCCCAATCCATCTAAGCTTAAACTTGTAGACCCTAAACTTATTGATTGGGACCAATGAGGACAACCTACCTTGGACATCTGTGCTGATGAAGATGCCCTCCTAGCATTTCTGAACATGCAAGACCTTGAAAATCACACTTCGGTCAATGGGATTCATCTTCATCTAGAAGCTTACTTTGGTAGTCAAGTCAAATCCCCCAATCACAAAAATGGAAATAAAAAGAAAAACAAGAAGTCTCATGGTGAAAACCTCTCCAAGGCACCTTTGGACATAGATAAAATAAAAATAAAGAACACATATTCTAGCAAAAACCTAGATTAGGTGTTATAAGATGAGGGACTTGACCTCCCTACCATGGTTCCACCAGATCAGGAAAAATCCCCTTTACTCATTGAGGAGACTGAAAAAATCAATTTGGGTACAAAAGATACTCCAATGAATGTGCTCATATCCAAGTCTCTAATGGATCAAGAAAGAAAAAACTTCATGAGATTTTTAGAGGAGACAAAAATCAATTTCACTTTGTCGTATGTTGATATACCAGGACTTGATCTTGACTTGGTAGTACACAACCTTGTTGTTCATCTAGATGCCAAACTAGTCAAGAAGAAGCTACATAAGATGCATCCTCAGATTTCTCTCCTGGTCAAAGCAGAATTAAAAAAGATGTTGGATGTTGGTATCATTAAACCCATTGATTATCTAGAGTGGGTTTCTAATATTGTACCTACTAGCAAGCCTACTGGGAGCATCATAATTTGTACAGACTATAGAGACCTCAATAAAGCACATTCAAAGGATTAATTCCCATTTCCAAACATAGATATGATCGTAGATCTCATAACCGTACATGAGATTCTTTCCTTGATGTATGGTTTTTCAAGATACAATTAGATAAGGATCACTAAAGAATATCAACACAAGGAAAAATTAACTATACCATGGGGAACATTTTGTTATCAAGTCATGCCCTTTGGCCTCAAGAATGCAAGAGCAACCTACAAACATGCAATGACAACTATCTTCCATGACCTCTTGCACAAAATAATGTAAGACTATGTAGATGATCTCCTAGGCAAGTAAATAACAAGACATGAACATATTCGAGTCTTAAAGAAAATCTTTGAGAGACTCAAGAAATATAAGTTGCATCTAAATCCTAAGAAATGTGTCTTTGTGGTCACATCAAGAAAAATCCTAGGGTTTATAGTTTCTCACAGACGCATTGAGGTAGATCTCACAAAAGTGAAAGCTATCATGGAAATGCCACCTCCAAAGACATTGAGACAACTTTGCAACCTTCAAGGGAAACTATAGTCTATTCATAGGGTCATTGCATAGTTGGCAAATAAGTGTCACCTATTTGCACACCTCCTATGCAAAGATACCAAATTCAAGTGGGAATATATTTATCAAAATGCCTTTGACAAATGGAAAGAATACTTGGCCTCACCTCCAATTTTCATGCCTCCTATTTTAGGAAAATTTCTTCTCTTGTGCATATCAACAACCATAGTGGCACTAGGAGCATTACTAGCATAGACAGATGACCAAGGCAAAGAGCACACAATCTACTACATCAGTCAGACACTTGTTCGATACGAGCTAAATTACACTCCCAAAGAAAGAGATTTCCTTGCATTAGTCTTCATCAGACAGAAACTATGACACTATATGCTAAACAACAAGACAAAGCTAACAGAAAAAAATGATCCTCTCAATTATTTGCTATCCAAGGTAGCTCTCACAGGTTGCAGAACTAAATAGGTCATGCTTTTTAATGAATTTGACATTGAGCATATAGACCAAAAAGTAATCAAAGGACAAGTTAAAGCAAATAATTTGCTTGACGCTCCTCTTCAAGGTGATCACCCCCTTATAGCAGAGTTTCTAGATGATGTCATTATGACTATCACTACATCTTCAAGATTGTAGTTGTATTTTGATGGCTCTTGTACATAAAACAGATCGAGGGAAGATATCTTTCTTGTGACACCTCAAGGAGATTGCATACCAAAGTCATAGAAGATCATTTTTGCATGTACCTAACAACATCATGGAGTATGGAGCTCTTATCATTGGGCTCTGCCTTGCTATCCAATGGAAGATAATTGAGCTATAGGTCTATGGTGACTCCCAACTTGTCATAAAACAAGTAAATGATGAGTATCAAACAAAAGACAATAGGTTACTTCCTTATCACAACATGGTAGAAGACCTCAAGCAACATTTCACTCTTATCTAGTTTGATCAGATTCCTTGAATGAACAATTGTGTTGTTGATTTTATGGCTACAATTGGTTCTCTCCTCTAGATGATGATAAATAGTCAAAAGTGTGAGTTCTTGGTTGAGCAACTCCTAATTCTGACATATGATGTCCCGGAATATAAAATGGTATATGTCCTCATTGGTTGACTCTCTTTGGTATTAATAAACCTTTTCCTACCTCTGAGACAACATAATTCCCCCACACCTCACTAAAACCCAACAACAAACCTTCATCCGTTGATCTTCCCGCTACACTATCCTTGGTGACACCCTCTTTCAAAGGCATTTTGATGTATCCCTTCTAAGTTTTTTAGATAAAGAGGAGGTTGGATGGGCACTACATGAAGTGCACAAAGGTATCTATGGAGCACACTCAAAAAGCCTCATATTGGCTATGAAGCTCTTGCATACAAGATATTACTGGTCTACAATGGAAGAAGACGCATATCACTATGTGAAGAAATGTATCCCTTGTCAGAAACACGATGACAAAATTCATGCGCCTTCATAGGACCCGCAGTCGTTCATCACACCACGGCCTTTCTCACAATTGGACCTCGATCTCATAGGAAAAATCTACCCCACTTCATCCAATGGCCACAAATTCATAATAAATACTATGGAGTACTTTATTAAGTGGGTGGAAGCCATACCCCTCACCTTCACAACTAGCAAACAAATTTCTATGTTCATCCTCAATTACCTCATCTGCCGATATGGAATCCCTAAAGTAATCATTATAGATAATGGTAGACCTTTCAAGAATTAGGATGTTAAATAATTATGCCAAAATTTCTCCATCCAACATCTCTTTTCCACTCCGTATCACCCACAAGGTAACAATGAAGCTGAGTCTTTGAATAAAACCCTTAACAAAATCCTCAAGAAAATAGTCAATGAAGCTGGCCATAATTGGCACTTGCAACTCCACTTTGCCCTCTGGGCCTACTGCACAAGCATCTGCACACCCATAGGTGCCACCCCTTATTCCCTAGTCTTTTTTTTCAAACCCATCCTCCCCCTTGAGATCGAGATCCCATCACTCAGGGTATCACTGTAGAATATTCTCCCTGAGGAAGAATATAGAGTTGCTAGATTGCAAGATCTTGAACTGGTAGTGTAGCATAGGAAATTAAGAATCATCACAAGCAACATAAACATACTAATCATTAGCTCAATCATGAAAGCACAATTGCAATGATCTATCCTAAACACATTCAATAGAGACATGAAAATTGAAACATTCAAAAAGATTATGCAAACCAGAGGTAAATCCAAATGCTTCCTTCATGCGGCTCCATTGTTCTTCTTTCCTCTTCAAATAGTTTGGTTGTGGATCTCACCTACAAGTGCACATACATGATTGAAAGCAAGTAGGTAAGAAAATTGCTCAAAAGTACTCGAAGCGTGATTGATTAGAAATTCGATAATCTAATTAGGGGATTTGATTGAAGAAATTCATCCAATTTATAGACAAATTGGAGAAATGGATCAAATTAGCATGAAGAGATTCAAATGGAAATTGCAAATCAATATGACAAATTATGACAAACTTCTATGTCAAAATTGATTGATTGTCAATTATGACAAATTATGACAAATTGAAATGTCATTCCCATGGAATTAGGAGATGAAATAGGAGGGAAGAGAAATTAGATGAATTAGAAATTAGAAAATTAGAAAAAGAGGAAAATTAGAAATTAAGAATTAGGTAAATTAATTAATAATTTGTCACTTATTAATTAATTCACAAAAAGAGGAATAATTAGCCAATTAAATAAACATTTAATTGTGACAAGAAAACTTAGGATAAATAAATAATTTATTAATCCTAAAGGAGGAAATGACAAATAAGGTTAAATGATTAAATCATGAAACCCTAGAAGATGAATTAGGTCTTGATGAAAGATAATTGACTCGATTTGATTTGATTCTGACTTTGACCTGACAAAGGACCAATGTGATAAATGATTTGATTGATAAATGTGCCAATTGATGAGGAACAATGACTAATTGATCCAAATTGACATGATTGAAGAGGACAAGGATCGATGACAAATCGATCATAAAACAACGAGATTGACAAGTTGATAAGAGATTGACAAGATTGACCAAAATCATGATTACAAATTGTTATCGACAAGACCAAATTTGAGAGCGAGATAAATGAAGAATGCAGAAGAAGGACTCGATGCTCGCAAATGATAAAGACCAAGTACGTGACATAGGAGAAATGTTAATGCGACGCAAAAACCTAAAATGAGGCAATGCGCAAATGTTAAAGTATGATTCCGCAAGCGTTGACCATTTCTAGGTGTCTACATTTTGCCCCTCTTTGAGACAATGTGATTTTAAACATTGTTTCAAAGAACAATAATGAAAATGCCCCAGACAATAATAATGACATATGCATGCCCCCTCGAGGAATTGGTCGGAAACATGTAGAAAAGAGGCCAATTGATCGATAAGAATGATAGGAGACGATAGGATCGAACAGACTGCCAAGACTGATGGAAGAAATGTTAGTAAGAAGAAATTAGATAGAGGATAGTTAGAGACGAAGAAAAACTTGCTTTCAGTAATGCACTTTGTAGGTGAGAACCTTTATTTAATGTAGCAAAATGGATGCGTAACATCATGGCATTGAAGGCCAGAGCTGAAATGCAACCCTTTTTGCAAAAGACAGACACATCACAGACAAACAACAATCACAATCAAAAAGAAAAGGACCATGATCCATCCCGGTCACTCTAAATCACTCAGTGACATCATCAAACAACATAGGAACATGATCGAAGACAAATCAATAAAAAGATAGGATGCACAAATTCCAATAAATCAAACAAACATCTTGATCTTCATTGTCAAAAGTTGAAAGTGCTGATAGGACGATCATGCTATCTGATTTCAAGGAATGTGGTACCCCGTCTAAGACAGGACACAGTCTGGTTTCAAGTATACCACACCCTGTATAAGACCCATGATAGTAGTAACAAGGACAAATGATTTTGAGGTTGATTGATATGACCATGTTGATCAGTTTGAATGTCTGAGTTGATTGAAAGAGTTCATCTGTTAAAGCGTGATTTCATTAAAGCACAGTGTATGATTGCGAGTGTCATTGGAGGGATGCTCAGTGATCTGTCTATGCACAAAGGGATTATTGAATTTTTTTGTTTTTGCTTTTCGAATTTTTACAATTTTTTTCTTTTTGTGTTCATTTTTTCAAGACTTTATATGATTTTTAGGGATTATCTCAAGACATTTTTCAGTTTTTAGGGATTTTTTAGGACATTTTTCAATTTTTTATGATTTTGCCCCCAGTGTCTAGCAAGGCAAGGAATATGACAGGTGAATAAATAGGCTTGCTGAAATGATGGTTGATAGAGGGAAGACAAAGGCCTTTTATTATGGAGACAATGGGGATGCAATTTTCAAGGGCTATTGCATGATGGGACAAGAGATTGGATATGACAATGTAAAGCAGGAACATGGCATGATGGACATGTCAAGAGGTTTTTGAAACCATGTTTAAATTTTGTGTCCTTATGTCAGATCAAGATCAAGGAATGAAAAAGAGTGTATGGATAGTGATAAGATATGGATAGGATAAGAAAGACCAATAATGGATAAGGGACATGGCATGAAGGTCAGGATAGTATACGAGATAGTGGTAGAAAGTTGCAATAAGATAGGGAATATGGATGAAAGGTTGTAATAAGCAAATGGATAAATGACCAAAAGCTATGATAGAATGAAAGCTGCAAACAAGATGCGTGATGTTCATGACAATCCTCAGCCTTGTCAAGATCAAAGGTGGAAAGAGAAACTAGACATGAGGGACAATAGGATAATGGAAGGATGAAACCTGCCCCCAACTGTGGTATGCAAGAAGTTCATAGATTACGCATGATGCTTGTTTGCCAGGTTTTCATCACGCTACTTGCCCAAGGCGCCTATTTGCCAAGTTTTCACCAGTGGATGAATTTTTTTTTGCATTACGTTTTTTTTTTTCTTTTTCTTTTTCTTTTTCTTTTTCTTTTTCTTTTTCTTTTTCACTTTTTTTTAAATTTTTTTTTGTATTTTGACTTTTTCAATAGAAGATGGACACATGATAGGGGATGGAAGAAGGACTCAAGCGTCTTTTTGATTGGATAGTAGCCTTGAAAAAAAATGGACCATGAGCTTTAAAAGTATGCTCAAAGACGTTGGTAGGATAAGGACATGGAAAATGAGATGAAACTAAGGCAAGGATTTATGCAAAGGATTGGACCAGAGGGATCGAAGGATGGAAAATATGAATTGGATAATGGATAGGGTATTGGAAGAATTGGGCTTGAGTGGATGGAAATTTTGGCAAGATCGACATTGGCACACACCTTGAGGGGTGATGGATTGATGGAGGAAAAATGGATTTCAGATTGTGAGATTTGGATGGAGGAATAGCTTGGGATTTTGGGACATAAGGGCCCAAAACGGATGAAGAAGGTGATGGAGGAATAGACTTGGAAGGTTTGGATGGAGGAATAGCAATTTTAGATGCCAAGTTGATTGTTTCTTTAGGCTTTTGTGCTTCAAGGAGTTGCTTAGGGATCCACATGGTTTTTTATTTTTCATGCTTTTGTGATTCCTTGGAGTGCATTGCTTGCACAAGGGATTTAGGAACCCATATATATTTTGACTTTTCTTTATTTTGCTCAGTGGGCCTTTGTGGCCTTTTGGATATTTCTTTTTCTTTATAGATCATATTGTTCTTTGTTTTGACATGTCGATTATATTGGACATGTTGATCCTTGAATACACATGGATTTTTAGACTTATGACTTTTATACTTGGCATCCAAATTGCTTGGAGGGGGAAAGGAATGCATGGATGGATACGAATGAAATGGAGTTCTTTTGGATGGATGGAATTTACTCAAGGATGTGTGCCTTTGCTGACCTTTCATAGAGGACGAAGGAATATAAGGACTTAAGATGGATGGAAGGTATGATGGGGAAGGGATATGTTTGGATTTTGAAGGGATGTTGGATTTAGTAGGGGTACCAACATCTTGAGGAATTTCACTAAGGCCATGACCCTTAAGATCTTCTTTGATATGGAGGAATTCTTGCTTATGGAGATCTACTCCTTTGCCTTTATGAATATCTTGACTTGTAGGATACTCTTTTCTTTGGGAAGAAGACACGAGTCCATTATGTGGTGGATATGATATGAGAGAAATAATGAGATCTTGAAGTGGATCGGATTGCACCAAAGTGGAAGAACCCATTATGCATGTCGAGGGTTCATGAACATCTTACACTGACATGTTAGAATCATGAAGAGGATTAGAATCATTAGGGCGATTAGGATCATGTAGTGGACATGGTTCAATGACAGGCTCTTCAAGAGATGGAATGGTAGAAATAATGGGATCATCAAAAGAAATGTGATCTTGGAGTGTATATGGAGCATTAGGACAAGGAGATGGAGGAACAAGTGGATCTTGTGGAGGATCTAAAGGAATAATTTGATCTTGACAAGGAGGAAGATCATTGGAATCCTCTTTAAAGGTGCTTTGCTCTTGAGTTTCAATGGGATCATCAGAAAGGATGGAAGGAATATCTTGATCTTGTTTAGGAAGTGGAATGTCAATGGGATTTGAAAGGACATTGTGTTCATGAAATGGAAGGGGATCGTTTGGGATTGGATGGATTGGGATATCTTGATCTTTCTCGGGGAATGGAGTATCAATAGGACTTTGGATAGGATGGACAAGAATAGGGTAATCATCATGAGTTTCTAGGGAAATGGGATCTTGGTCAACAATGGGATGGGATGATAAGGTTTCGAGATCTTGATCTTGATCTATTTTAAGACATGTTTCTTCATGCTCTAAATTATCCTCTTGACATGAGGTTGGACTTTGGATATGCATGGGGGATTCTGGCAAGGAATCAATGTTTTGGCATGAAGGAAATGCACTTTGAACATTTGTGATGGATTCTGGCAAGGAATCAATGCTTGAACATGAGGAAGAAGGACTTCGAATGGGGTCCTCTAAAATAGGTAATGGCAATAAAGTGCATGGTGGCATTGGGTCTTGTATTTCTGAAACACGACAAGGATGTGCATCATGAATTGGATTATCATGGCAATCAATCATGGATAGCCCTTGGCTAATTGCATCCTTGGGTGTATTGTTTGATGAGGACAATATGGAAGGTTCTTGTGAAACTTCTAAAGGTGTAGGGATAGATGCCACTGGAGAGTCAATTTTCTTGTGGGGGAATGAGGCATTGCTAGACATAAGTGTATTATCTTGATCTTCTTCAAAGAACTCACTTGGTAGGTTCCTTAAGAGCATTGCAATAAAGCCACCTTTCTTTCAAGGTTTTGACATAGTTGTATCTGGAATTTGAACTTGTTTGGCAAGGAGTTGGTTCTGATCTGATGTCATGTTTTGATATTGGACTTGGTTCAATTGTTCTGACATGTTTGAAACTTGGGTTGGTGTGTGCTGCAACCTTTGTTTTTGAATTTGTGATTGTGGTTGTTGACATTGATATGTCCATTGAGTTTGTTGTTGATACTTGATAGTCGGTTGGACGTATTGTTGAGATTGGACCATTGGTTGTGTCTGTTGGAAATGTTCGAGCTGTTGAACAATTGGTTGTGATGGTTGAAAATCTGATTGATAGTAAACACCTTCCTGTTCTTGATGTGAAGGCACATAATGTTGTTGGCTCCTTTCTTGAAATTGTTTCATCATCTCTATTTGGGAGAGGAGAGCTGGTATGTCTGATCGTTCAAGAAGAGATCTTACATCAATTGGCTCAATCTTTGGATTTTGACCTGGAAATTTTCAAAACACTTTGGACATTCGTGATCTATTCTTCTCAATGTTTTTCACTCTTTGTTCCAATACCTCTTCTTCTTGAGCTAGTTTCTCCTCTAGTTTTTGTATTTGGAGACTTGTTTCATCATAAAGAGTTTGATCGATATTGCCTTGTTGTTGGGTTGGATAGAATTGTGATTGCATTGTCAGTTGATATGTCAAACTTTGTTGCATCATTGGTGCTTGGAACCTTGTTTCAATAGACATGTCACTCTGCAAATGCAATATTTTTAGAATTTTTCAAGGATAATGTATGATATGCAACTAAATGCAAACTAAATAAATGAAGATGCAATCTATGGCAAGAGTGCAATCTATGTTTTTGGTTGTTTTGAAGATTTTGACAAACTTTTGAAATGCAAATCTAAAAAGAGACCCTTAGGAAATTGAAATGATGACTAGACCTCAAAGAACAAAAGGACCAAGTGACAAAAGGACAAAATGACAATGTCTCCCCTATATGCTTGGATACTAAGCTAGGTTTGACCAAATGACAATAATGACATAAAAAGAAAAGTTTGACAAGGTCTAGACTTCTTAACAATGACTTAGGGTTTATCAAAGATTTGGATTACTCAAGTATGACAAAACTTAGTTTTGAGACTATATGCAAAAGGACAATTACTATGCAAGTGACCTTAATATGATATGATAATGACCTAAGCTTAATGAAGAGACCTATGGTATGAATGTATGACAATGGTATGACTTTAATGCCAGAGGACACATGCAAATGAATGACCCTTATTGATATGTAAAGGAGTATGACTTAGGTGAAACCTAACCTTGGTACTTGACAATGAATTTTGCAAAATGCAACCTAGGGTGAACCTAAATGTAAGTGACATGAATGTTGAGACAAGATCTTGAACAATATTTGACAACCATGTTTGAAAGTGTTTTGAATTTGAACTTTGATGGATGAAATGTTCTTGTGTTTAACCTTGTTTTGAATCAATTTGTCTTGTTTTTGAAATGAGATGCAATTCAAATTTTGAAAAGTAAAGAAGGCAAGATATTTTAACATAGACTCAAGACAATCATGCTCATTCACACATTTCTTATGGTAGGCAAGGATATTAGGTACTTGAGAGGTAGACTCATTATGGGATTCAAGGAGAATACATAGATGCTTGACCCCACGGGCTCCCCTCCATGGCACTCACTTCTCAGGGCAGCCAAGCATCAGTCCCCATGGAAATCTCCCCATGGTGAACTTAGTATCTCTTCCAAGTATCCAAACTTGTCCTTCTCAAGCAACTAGAAGGGTTTTTGGCCTCTAAAAACAAGGTGTTTAGTAAGGATTTCTGTTAAGTGTTACTCCTTGATGTCACGCAAGCGTGATTGAGACATTAAGCCCATCAAGATACCAAACAAATGTAGTCGCGCAAGCATGATTTAGACCAAGAGGCCCTACTTAGATGTTGATATGAGAAAGAGTTCAAGGGTCATCACTTCCCAAGTAACTGCAATTCCCACGTAACCCTTCCTTCAAAGCTTTCGCTCATCAGGTATTTGTTTATAGTGAGTTAGAATGCCAAGGTATTCTAGCCATACTCACTTTGGGTCATTCCCTTCTCATGATTATCACTTGCTTGCAAAAGCAAATGGTCGGGAAGGCGGGCCCTCTAAAGGTGACACACAATCAAAACAATGAGCATGGTATCGAAGATTTGGATTTCTGATCACCCTAAGAAGGATGAGAGCATACTCTCCTACTCCAATGTCACACTCAAAAATCAAAGCAAAAACATTTTCATTCCAACCTATTTAGAAATCATACTAGGTGCCTATAACATTAATGGCAAACACCAAGTTTAGTTGTTTCTCCAAGGCAACCTGCAAAACCCAAGTTAGGAGTTTGAGATGTTTATTCTTTGACTATCGATTCTGCATAGAACATGTTAGTAGTTTCATTTGTTGTCTTTTCCATGCATATGCCAAGATGCTACATAGATAATTAGTACCAAAAACCAAAACATAGAAAGCAGAATGCAAAAACAAAACAAATTTCAAGTAAAACACTGCATTTTTACCTCTGTTCTGGACTTTTCACAGGCACAAAAGTCATGACACAGGAAGAGAAGTCATGACACAGGCACAAAATGTCTTCAACATAGGTGCAAGTTGCTTGACACAGGCACAGGTTGTCTCACACAGGCGCAAAAGTCTCCAGAAAGCCCTGCATTACCCTGTTTTTGGGTTTTTTGGCCTGCAAATCAACTCAAAAGTACTCAAAGACACAGTAAAGGGGTTAGATGGTTAGTATTCATGTCGAGTTCACCAATTAATGTAGCATAGGAAATTAAGAATCATCACAAGCAACATAAACATACTAATCATTAGCTCAATCACGAAAGCACAATTGCAATGATCTATCCTAAACACATTCAATAGAGACATGAAAATTGAAACATTCAAAAAGATTATGCAAACTAGAGGTAAATACAAATGCTTCCTTCATGCGGCTCCATTGTTCTTCTTTCCTCTTCAAATAGTTTGGTTGTGGATCTCACCTACAAGTGCACATACATGATTGAAAGCAAGTAGGTAAGAAAATTGCTCAAAAGTACTCGAAGCGTGATTGATTAGAAATTCAATAATCTGATTAGGGGATTTGATTGAAGAAATTCATCCAATTTATAGACAAATTGGAGAAATGGATCAAATTGGCATGAAGAGATTCAAATGGAAATTGCAAATCAATATGACAAATTATGACAAATTACGACAAATTATGCACTTTCTATGCAAAATTTGTTGATTGATAATTTATGACAAATTATGACAAAATTCTATGTCAAAATTGATTGATTGTCAATTATGACAAATTATGACAAATTGAAATGTCATTCCCATGGAATTAGGAGATGAAATAGGAGGGAAGAGAAATTAGATGAATTAGAAATTAGAAAATTAGAAAAAGAGGAAAATTAGAAATTAAGAATTAGGTAAATTAATTAATAATTTGTCACTTATTAATTTATTCACAAAAAGAGGAATAATTAGCCAATTAAATAAACATTTAATTGTGACAAGAAAAATTAGGATAAATAAATAATTTATTAATCCTAAAGGAGGAAATGATAAATAAGGTTAAATGATTAAATCATGAAACCCTAGAAGATGAATTAGGTCTTGATGAAAGATAATTGACTCGATTCGATTTGATTCTGACTTTGACTTGACAAAGGACCAATGTGATAAATGATTTGATTGATAAATGTGCCAATTGACAAGGAACAATGACTAATTGATCCAAATTGACATGATTGAAGAGGACAAGGATCGATGACAAATCGATCGTAAAACAATGAGATTGACAAGTTGATAAGAGATTGACAAGATTGACCAAAATCATGATTACAGATTGTTATCGACAAGACCAAATTTGAGAGTGAGATAAATGAAGAATGCAGAAGAAGGACTCGATGCTTGCAAATGATAAAGATCAAGTACGTGACATAGGAGAAATGTTAATGCGATGCAAAAACCTAAAATGAGGCAATGCACAAATGTTAAAGTATGATTCCGCAAGCGTTGACCATTTATAGGTGTCTACAGGTAGATAAAAGGTTCCTCAAGGCCTTGAACCATCTCTGGGTTTATCAAAATTTCCTATGACTAAGCTACAACAAAAATTTCTAAACCCATGAGTTTGACGTTGGTGATCTTGTGCTTATGAAAAATCAAAGAAATCTATAGCATCATGAGAAGAACGGAAAGCTTGAGCCAAATTGGTTTGGACCATATGTGATCACAGAAAAATATGGATCAAGTACCTATCAATTAGCCATTACTGAGGGTGATCATTTGGATCAGCTTATCAACATCATGGATATGAAGAGATTCTATTCCTAGTCTTCAAAGGATTCCAATTTTTTCAAAATTAAAAAAACATCAAAAAAATTAAAAAATCAAGAAAAATACAAAAAAAATGAAAAAAGAAAAAAAGAAAAGGAAAAAATAAATTCGTCCCAATGAAAACCACTTTTTGACACTATGAGAAAGTACCTCGGTGAAAACTTGGTTCCAAGTATCAAGGTAAATAGGCCAGATCCATCGCTTGTTGAGAAAACTCACTTTTTAGGGCTAAAACTTACACAAAAATCACCTCCACACTTTTGTGATTTTGTTAGTGTTTGCAAGAAAATTATTCTTCCCATCATCGCAAACCCTATTCCTCCCACCCACCCACATATTTCCCATTTTGGATAAATTGAATGGAAGAAGGTACGTAAGCCATCTCTGCAGGATGCCTCTTCATTTTGATCACTCCCCTGTCTGCTGCAGCGCCTATTCACAACGAGAATTAAAATAATATCTAGCTTACCCACTCCCACCCCACCTACCCCCACCATTTCCTTATTCTTTCTTGTACACTATGAAAGACATTAGCTTATTCCAGATCATGGTCCATCCATGCCACTGCATAAACCTTTGAACACATCACCACCAGGTTTGCATTTTTCAGATTGTTGGCATTTTGCATATAGATTGCATTAATGATATGTTGTCATTGATGTCAATTGAACCAATGAATGATACTCATGTTATTTCTGATGTTATTGTTCTTATTTCTATTGTCTTGTAACTAGTATGATTAAATTTAAGGAAGATGTTGTAAACCGATATATGGTAGTTTGTAAGTTGAATTGGTGTAAAGGGTTAAACCTTTCTATGTTATGTAGCCGATAAACCCTACCATTTGTTTTCTATTAAACCCTAACCGATCAAGTTTGTTGGTTTAAGATCTAATGTTGAGAGGTAATGATGGATATATGTGTGATCAGTAAATAAGAATTAGTTTAGATTGATTTGACGCATTTGTTATCTTGGAAAAGAGCAAAGTGGATTGCATCTAATGCATATTGGGTGATGAGTTACAAAGTCCGATGAAGCGGTGATCATGGAGCGGTTGGAATTTTCTTGAAGAATGTGAAGAGATTGTTATGATTTCTAATGGTCAATATTGTACCGACTTGTTTGTAATCTTGATTATGAGAATTAGGTTTTTGTTGTGTTACTGGCCTAGTTGATTTGTATTTAAGCTCAATGATATTGTTTTGTTAAGAGTTGGCCAAGTTGACAAGATTGGAAGAAAACCAGTTGAGTGTGTGGTTGCCTAACCAGTGGATGGATCTGTAGTTTGAGTAAAGGCAGATTGAAGCTTAAGAAGGATCTAATCAAGTAGACGTAGTGTTATTCAGACAGATCAAGAAAACCTGTTGTTCTCTAACAATTACAATAGGAATTTAAATCCCCTAACTGGGTAAGCTCTAACAAGCTTGTTTACTTTCTAAATCCTCTAACAAGGTGGTCCATTAGTTTGGATTCTCAAATCATCTAGTGAGGCTACTCCTAATAGGGTATTGCACTTTTCATCAAGGCATATTTGTAAATCCCTTAACTAGGTGATTCCTAACTGGAACTAGTTCTTAACAGGACTTATTGTAGAAGCTTTAGCAGGCTTGGCTCCTAACAGGGTGAACTTTAGAAGAGTTCAGATAGCTATCCTTGCGAGTCTCATCTCACCGTGGTTTTTATCTAGTTGGGTTTTTCACGTATAAATATTTGTGTCAAGTGGTGAATGCTTTTGTGGTTATGATCTTATTTGTTGATTTGATCAACTACTTAACTATTTTGATAAGGCATGATATTTGTAAGCATTGAGAGATGAATATGTTGTCATATGATTAAGCATTTTTTATGTTTACAAGATTGAAGTTGTTTACTATTAAGTTGTCATAACAGTTAAACCGATTGATGTTGGTAATCTTTGAGATATTATCTTGACTAAGTTACTTGTTGATAAGTTTATTTTTAAGTTTGGGAGTTTGTATCAGTTTTTCAGTATACTGATTCAGCCCCCCTCTTTCAGTATTCTACCATATACTTATTCTTTCATCAGACCATCAATTGGTATCCAAGCATATGAGGTCCTCTTTAACCTAAATCCTAATAGCTTGAGGAAAATATCTTGTAGATCATGATGAATAAAAAAGGTCTGAAGTTCAACAAAGATAACTATAGGATATGGAGTGACAGTTTGAAGATTTACATTAAGAGTCTGGGAAGTCATTATTGGGATCATATAGAAACTAAGTATATTGCACCTACTGGAAGTCTAATTGATACTCAGAAGAAAGAACAACAAGAGAATAATCAACCATTAGAGGCTATTATCAGTTCCCTGTCTGATGTTGAATATGTAGATGTTCATGGTCTTGAAACTACATATGAAGTTTGGAAAAAACTTGAAGAGATTTATAGAAGTGATGAACATGTTAAGATTTCCATAGAGGAGAGTTTAAGAGGAAAATTTGATGACATGAGAATGCCTAAAGATGATAATATCCTTCAGTATGGTCAAAGGATAAAAGAGATAGTTGGTGAAATAAAGAGTGTGGGAGGGAAAGTGGAAGATGCTACAGTGATGAGTAAGGTATTGAGAACATTGCTACCAATCTATGCTATCCGAGTTGCAGCTATTCAAGAGCTGAAATCCATTGACAAAACAAAGGTAACTCTTGACTCTATCCTTGGAAAACTTACTTCTTTTGAACTAAATAGTTCTGATGGTAGTGTACAAAAATTAGAATCGGCATTTAGAGCTTCTGTTTCTAACTCATTTGTGAGAAGGAGTATAGATATTGGCCATAGCTATGAATCTATATCCAACAGAGATGTTGATGGTGAAGATAGTTTAGTGGAGCTTGAAACATTGTTGGAAAAATGACTACTTAGAGGCACTGGGAAATACAGAGGTAAGATATCGTTGAAATGTTTTACTTGCAATAAGATTGGTCATATAGAAACTAATTTTCCTAATAGTGAAAATGAATACAAGAGAGACAAATTTAAGAAGTATAAGGGTAAAGGAAAGAGAGATTGTCTTGTAGCTATTGACAGTGGTATTACTGATGAAGAATCTGATGATGATGCTAGTGAAGATATTATGTTTGTAGCTATTAAGGAAGAGATATCAGATCAGAAAGTACTAATGTCTAGGATGGATAACTCTGATGATTGGATCATTGATAGTAGTTGTTCACATCACATGACTGGTGATCAGAGAAAAATTATTTCCTTGAAGGAATTTGATGGCGATGTTGTTAGATTTGGCTATGACTCACCCTATATGGTTAAAGGTAAGGGATTTATTTCTCTTAATGGGAAGAGAAGTATTGATGATGTCTATTAGGTTGAAGGCCTAAAGCATAATATTCTAAGAATAGCACAACTTAATGATAGAGGATACCCACTGGAGTTTAGTAATGGAATGTGCAAAATCTTTGACAACAAAGGTGAATTTATTGCAACCGGGAAACAGACCAAAGGTAATCTATTTCATCTTAATCCTAAAGCTAGAAACTATTTGATTGCAAAAATAGATGATATCTGGCTTTGGCATAGGAGATTTTGTCATGTAAACTTTGATAACATTGTTAAAGTGAGCAAGTCTAAGACTATAAGAGGTCTACCTCAGCTAGACAAACTGGTTAATGCTCTTTGTAAAGAATGTTAGTTAGGAAAGATGAATTCTTCAACTTTCAAGAGAAAGTCCTTCTCAGCAGAGAACTTGTTATATTTGGTTCATACAGATCTATGTGGACCAATGAGAACTAGAAGCATATCAAGTGATAGATATTTCATGATCTTCACTGATGATTGTTAAAGGATGATGTGGGTCACATTCTTGAAGGATAAGAATGAAGATTTTGGTAAATTCAAGGCATTCAGAGCCTTAGCTGAGAAAGAGAGTGGCAAAAAGATAAAATGTCTGAGAATAGATCAAGGTAGTGAATTTACTTTTGAGGAATTCACTAAGTATTGTGATGAGAATGGTATCAAGTGGCAACTTTCTTCACCAAGGACAACACAACATAATGGTATAGCAGAGAGGAACAACTGGCTGGTAGTTGAAGTAGCTAGAACTATGTTGATACAAGGAAATGTAGCAAAATTTTTTTGGAGAGAAGTTGTAAGTACATCAGTCTACATAATGAATTGGGTTTTGGTGAAAAGAGGTACGGACAAGACACCTTATGAGTACTGGTATGGAAGAACACCTGATGTTAGCTATTTTAAGATCTTTGAAGGTAAATTTTTTATCAAAAGAGGTGATTACATAAGAAATTTTGAAGCTAAGACAGATGAAGGCATATTTCTTGGCTATTCCACCAAGATTAAGGCCTACAAATGCTTAAAAAATCAGACACAGAGAATTGTTGAGAGTGTTGATGTTCCTGTAGATGAAAGTCCTGAAATTTTAGAAGGAACCAATTCAAAGAGAAAGGATGAAGATCCTTGCATTTTTCTTTTGGAACCTAAAACGATTAAATCAAAAACCGGAAAAGAAAATCATGATGTATTTGTTCAACCAGAACAAATAAATTCAGAGGAAGAAGACAATGAAGAAATTGAACATGATGAGAATGATCATGTTATTCCTAGGTAAGTATGACTGAATCACAGTCCTGAGCAGATTATTGGGGATAAGGATGTTGGAGTACTAACTAGAAGGAAAATTAGAGAGAAATCTTGCATGATTTCCACCATTGAACCTAGAAGTGCTAAGGAGGCATTTAGTGATGATCATTGGGTGAAAGCAATGGAGGAAGAATTGGATCAAATTGAGAAGAACAACACTTGGACCCTGTTACCTCGACTGGTAAACAAGAATGTTATAGGTACTAAATGGGTGTTCAAAAATAAGTTAAGTGAAGATGGTGTTGTAGTTCTCAATAAGGAAATATTAGTTTGCATAGGTTATGTGCAAGAAGAAGGAGAAGATTATGGAGAAAATTTTGCACTAGTAGCAAGACTGCGAGGAGTTAGAACATTACTTGCATTTGCAGCCCATAAGAAGTTCAAGGTATACTAGATGGATGTTAAGTCTACATTTTTGAATGGAATATTGGAAGAAGAGGTTTATATAGAGCAGCCTAATGGTTATGGATTGATAGATAAGGAAGACATGGTATACAGATTGCATAAAGCTTTATATGGATTAAAGAAGACACCTAGAGCATGGTATGAATGACTTCAGACACATCTAATGAAGATAGGCTTTGCAAGAACTAGTGATGACAACAACATTTATCTCAAGTTTGAAGGAGATGAAATACTGGTCAATGAAGTATTTGTTGATAACATTATATTTGGAGGTAATGATGTCATGAGCAACAATTTTGTAGATGCAATGAAGAATGGGTTTGAGATGTCATTAGTAGGGGAAATAAAGAATGGTATTTTCATTACTAAATATAAATATGTGAAAGAAGTTTTGAAGACTTTTGGCATGAGTGACTGTAAACTAGTTGGATTCCTATTCACTAATCACAACAACAACCAGAGGAGTTGATATTTGTATTGCCATTATGCCAAAGGGGGAGATTGTTGGCATTTTGCATATAGATTTCATTAATGATATGTTTTCATTAATGTCAATTGGATTGGTGAATGATATTCATGTTATTTTTGAGGTTATTAGTGTTATTTCTATTGTCTTGTAACTGGTATGATAAACTTTAAGGAAGATGTTGTAAATCGGTATATGATAGTTTGTAAGTTGAATTGGTGTAAAGGGTTAAACCTTTCTATGTTATGTAACCGGTAAACCCTACCATTTGTTTTCTATTAAACCTTGACCAATCAGGTTTGTTGGTTTAAGATCTAATGTTGAGCGGTAATGATGGAGACATGTGTGATCATTGACTAAGGACTAGTTCAGATTGATTTGGCATGTTTTTTATCTTGGAAAAGAGAAAAGTGGATTGCATCTAATGCATAGCACGCGATGAGTTACAAAGTCCGATGAAGTGGTGATCATGGAGCGGTTGGAATTTTCTTGAAGAATGTGAAAAGATTGTTTTGATTTCTAATGGTCAAGATTGTCCTGACTTGTTTATAATCTTGATGATGAGAATTAGGTTTTTGTTGTGTTACCGACCTAGTGGATTTGTATTTAAGGTCAATGATATTGTTTTGTTAAGAGTTGGAAAAGTTGACAAGATTGGGAGAAAACTAGTTGAGTGTGTGGTTTCCTAACCAGTGGATGGATTTGTAGTTTGAGTAAAGGAAGATTGAAGCTTAATAAGGCTCTGATCAAGCAGATGTAGTGCTATTCAGACAGATCAAGAAAACCTGTTATTTTCTAACAATTACAACAGAAATTGAAATCCCCTAACCAGGTAAGCTCTAACAAGCTTGGCTACTTTCTAAATCCTCTAACAAGGTGGCCCATTACTTTGGATACTAAAATGAGGTTACTCCTAATAGGTTATTGTGATTTTCATCAAGGCATATTTGTAAATTCTTTAATTGGGTGATTCCTAACCCAAATTAGTTGTTAACAGGACTTATTGTAAAAGCTTTAATAGACTTGGGTCCTAACAGGGCAAACTTCAAAAGATTTCAAATAGCTATCCTTGTGAGTTTCATCTCACCATGGTTTTTACCTATTTAGATTTTCCACGTATAAATATTTGTGTCAAGTGGTGAATGCTTTTGTGGTTATGATCTTATTTGTTGATTTGATTAACTACTTAACTATTCTAATAAGGCATGATATTTGGAAGCATTGAGAGATGAATATGTTGTCATATGATTAAGAACTTGCATATCACATCTACTCTATTTCCTAGTTAATCCTATCAGTCAACCTTGCCTATTAGGATGCATCCTTCCCATATCCGATAATACCATCCTATTCCTAGTCATACTCTTGGTAAGAGATGTCAGTTGGCCTTGTGCATTTTGTTTACATGATTGGGTTTGTTGCTTTGATTTTCATCTTTATGTACTATGACTACTCCTATCTACGACTACTAGGATCATTCTATATCTTGGTATGTGTCGAGTTGGTGTACACTGGGGCATGTTTTTGTGGTATGGCATGTTTGGGGGTCTATCTTGTATGAACCTGCATTCTCATATCTACATTTTCATGGTGTTTGTGTGATTGAATGCAAGGGATACCTATTTTCTGAGAGTCTAGTCCATGCCTTGGATCCTCACAACATTCTAATTCCTATGATAAGTGATTTAGATCATCCTTGGAAATATCAAAACTAGGTTTTCTCTCCACATATACACAACAACAAATACCCCCAATTTCACAATTTATTCATCCTCCCCCTTTCCTCTTTTATCTAGTCCTATATCATTGTATTATGATTTGCACATTGCGAAAATCATTATTATCATTTCATGTAGTTGCATGTCTTATTAAATTGCATGTTCATTTTAGGTGCATGACATTAATACCTCATATGAATGGTAAGGTGAGCCATTAATTGGCCTCCTTTATTACTTCAATCATAAATAATCACACTATTCAATATAAAACATTTGAAGATAAGTACATTTTGGTAAGTTAGTCAAGAAAAAGTTCAACACACTTTTTCTCTGTTCTACTTGTAATTATTGTGGCTGAATAAGGGTTCTCATTAGGGTTTGAAACTTGTTGCATTTTAGGTTCATTCTATTATTAATTCATATTCATTTAGATGCATTCATAATAGTAATTGCATTTATATCATTTAGGCACATTATTATTGACTACATCTCATTTGTATTTAGTAATCACATTCATTCAGTGCATTATCCCTTTTAGGTGCATTTTATTATTGTTGGCATATGGAAACTCCAATGAGACATTGTATGTGATTGAAGGTTTTGTCATTGATGGAAACCTTGCAATCCTATGGCACCGGCAAGACATTATACTGGAAAAGCATTACAAAGGCAAGACAGTGCACCGACATCAACAGATCACTCTACACCGGCACCAGCATAGAAGAAAATATGTATACCGACATAGAGGCGATAGGATTTTTGTTATGCAATATTTTGTTTATTATTGTAAGCCGACTTGGCAAATTGTAAAATGACTCTTGTATATAAAGGAGATCATTATAGCCATTTAAAAAAGTGATGGAAGGGCATAAAGAAAAATATTAGGTAGACCTAATGTGTGAATTATAGGTCAAGGATATATGTAAAGAACAGAGCAAGAACTAGTACTGAATTTGGCATTGGAGATGCTATTGTAAAGCAGTACAAGTCATTGGATTAGTATAATCCTTATTGTAAGTCGGTGTGACTTTCCATTGAGCAGTGAGCTCTAGGCAGTTGGCCTTCCTACATGTGCAGGCCCCTATTGTAAGTAATATTCTCTTATTGGCTAGTGAGTGAATATTGTGGGTCACAAATACCACCGAGGTTTTTCCCACACCGGGTTTCCTCATTAAACATCTTGTGTTATGGTGTACTTTTCATGTGGATGTTCTTGATTCTATTTATTGCATACCAGTACACTGTTATATTATGTTCTGCATGTTTTAACTTAAGAAATGCTTATTACCGGTTAGATACTGATTGAACACCCCCCCCTTTCAGTTTCTATGGGACCCCTAACAATTGGTATCAAAGCTTGGTCCTCTACTTTCAAAAGAATAATAGCTTAAGGAAGATCTTGACACCGGTAAAGATGGAAAATCTGATGAAGCAACTTGAAGGAGCTCTTACAGACTATGATGTAGAGAAATTGAAAAATATCAAATTCGAAGATGATTTGAGAGCTGTTCAGGATATCATTTAGGCACTTCAAGAAAATTTTATTGTTGCAAGAAATAAGAGAACAAAACTTTGTGAAAAATTGCAAAATGAGAATGATGAAAAAGAATCACTCAATGATATGATAAGCAAGTTGAAACAAGAGATCATGACAACAAAAAATGAAATGCAGGATATGACTATGAGATTTTGCAAAGAGATTGAGGACAGGAAGAAGAATGAAGAATAATTGACCAGAAGACTAAGTGATGCAGCAAATGAGAACACAAGACTTAGCTATGAAAATGACACATTGAAGATAGATCTGATGCATACTCAGAATGACTCAAATGAACTAATGAGACAAAAAGAAATTTTGGAAAGAGAACTGGAAACTACAAATCAACACAAAGAAAAATTCAAGAAAAGCTCAGAGGAACTTGGTACCTTGTTGAAGAATAGAAAACCTAAAGGTGACACTTCTGGAATTGGCTTTGAAGTTGGTGAAAGCTCTGGTACTACAAATACTCAAGATCACAACAAACTGGTAAGACAACCTAATGCTTATAAATTCAATGGAAAATGTTCTAACTATAATAAGTATGGTCATAGAGCAAATGAATGTAGATCTAGGAATTATCAGAATATCAATACACCCACCAGTCAATGTTCAAAATGCAACAAAGTTGGTCATAACTCTGAAAATTGCAGAATGAATGTGAGATGTTATGTTTGTGGAAGATTTGGACATTTATCAAATCAATGCAGAACACAAACCGGCATAGGTTATGGGAAAGCTATTCAAAAGAATAATGTAACTTGTTATGCATGTAACAAGAATGGTCATATTGCTAAATTTTGTAGAAGTAAAGGAACACTGGTAGACAACAAAAGTGCTAGCTTGAAAGGTAAGGAAAAAGTTGAAGAGGTTAAGCAAGAATTCTCAAAGCAATGGATTAGAAAAGCTGATCTAAATATTGGGAATACTTCTCCACTGATAGAACCAACCAATGCTTCATTGGTAGAACAAAATGATGCTTCACTGGCAAGACAGAGCAGTGCTCCACCACCACGAAGTTCTTCATCAAATTGAAGAAAATTTCCTTGAGGGTTTGGCAATCAAATGACACATATGCTAATTATTCCCTCGGTTAGAGATAAGAAGTTGAAAATTACTTATTACCGACAGACAATGTTAAGTGAATACTTAACTGAAATGCAATTAATGTGGTAGATGGAAAAAAGACATTATAAAAATAAGGTTTTGGCTCCATTTCATTTCACCGTGATTTTAAATTTTTCAGAGAGCGTGAAGATTCTGAGCTAAGGCATTCCGAGCAAGAAGCAAGCACACTCCAAGAAATCATCCACCCAAGGCAGTAAAAGGTATTTAATCATGGCATCCACCTCTGCAATTGAATACATAGCAAACCCTACTATTGTTGAAGTAATCAAAAGACCTAGGCCCATATTTCAGTTAGTCCCCGAGATAGCAAAGAAGGATGATACCTTAGGTGCTTTTTCTCAAATCCCTAAAGGTGTTGTATATGCTGAAGACCCTAGAATGTACATCCACTGCAACATTGAAGAGTTGGGAGATGAGGAAATCAAAACTATGTATAAAACCATGATATGTGATGATACCGGCAATATTAAAGATGACCACAAGGTTATTGAAACCCTAGGATTCATAGAAATCCTTAGCATTCCTGAATTCCCTAAGGATGTGATTAGGATAGTGTTAAGCAGAGTTCATGGAGAATTTGTTTGGTTAGATGCAATCCATAAGATCACCAAGGAAGCTGTGAAAGTTGTCACAGGGTTACCGACCACCGTAAGAGACTAGATAAAAACAAGAAGGTTTCCAATGATCTAGTTATAGACCTAACTGGTGCAACATTCAATAAGAGATCTCTAAGGGTTAATGATGTAAAAGATATCAATGTGAGATTCATAAGTATGATATTAGGTTACAAGGCCACTCATGCTAATAGACTTAACTTAGTTTCAAGTTTATGCATTAAGAGTGCTTATGATATGGTAATAGACAATGCAAAAATTGACATCTGTGAATGGTTAAAGGATGAATTAATAGACAACCTTGGAAAGATAAAGAAGGACAAGAAAGGAACTTTCAGATTTGGAAATTTGTTAGTATGTCTAATGCTACACATAACAAAATAGGTTCCCAGTATAGGTTATAAAGAACTTGGATATGACATATCGGTAGGAAAACAATTAACTGAACTATTGAATTCCATGGGTGAGAACAAGGAGAACAATATTCATGACTTTTTCCAAGCATTGAAGACCAAAATGAAGCAAAGAATAAGGTTATCTCAGAAAATAGTAGACAAATACAAAGATGATATATGCTTTGTTAATAAGAAAGATGAAATCTAGATGGAAGCGGTCATCCCAAGGACAATTTGGGTAACCGAGATGGGCTATGAGACAGATGATCACATAGTTGAAACTTATGCTAAAGCACTTCTGGAAGCCCCCAATGAACCCAAGGAAGAAGTATTTGGTAGTGCTGAGACTACAGAAAGCCAAATACAATCAAAGAAAAGAGTAAAGAAGGTTGAGGCATTTGTAAGGAAAGGATCCAGACAAGCAAAGGCCATTAAGGAAGATGTACTAAAGAAAACTAGCATAATAGAAGAAGATTTGGTAGCTCCACAACCTGAAGCTCATCTATCACCGGTAGGTACTTCTTTGGAAGGTGACATGCCAACTTTTAAAAGAGTTTTTAGAAAAAAAGATTCCTCACCGGCAACCACTCCTTCACCTAGAAGGACAAGGCAAAAGCAACAAGCAGTGAGATCTCTGGTTAGAAAGGTCACACCCAAGAAGAAGCTGACACCAAAGAAAAAGAAAAGGATGAACAGTGACTTGGCACCTCTAGATATATTGTTAAATGAAATCACAGAGGAAGGAAAACTGAAAAACATAAGAAAAATTTATGACACTCTATTTGCTGATGAGAAAGAGCAAGTTGAGGAAAGTGTGATACTGCATATGGACATGTACAAGAAATTTTTGATGGAAGTAGTAAATGAAATTCCTGATGATTTGTTCAAAAGACTTGAGGCCAGAAGACAAGCAGTGATAGAATTAGATAAGAAAATAAAAATATGGAAACTACTTGTTGTATATCCAGTAAACTCTCCCAAGGAAATTGAAGATTTGATTGCTCAAGCAAACCGGTCAGTATTCTCTACTGCTCACTAGCATATTTCATTGATGGCAGGAAGAGTTACTGAAGTAACAAAGGAAACAGACGATGGTTGGGATATATTCCTAGTTGACAAGGAGAAACAAGAAGAATACAAGAACCCTAAACCTATAAAGGTATATCAGAAGGATAGGGACAAGGGGAAAGGCAAAGTGGGTGGACCACCAAGCATCAAATTTAAAGACAACCTACCCCCACCGGTGAAAATAACAACTACTGAAAATCAACTAACAACAGAAAGTATGGATGTAGAGGATAGCAATCCTAATTCTGAAGTCCTATATACTGTAAATGTTGATACCTAAAAGATCAACATAATAGTTGATAAAGATACAACTGAGAAGTCAGATATGGCTAAAGAGCCTCCGGTAGTAGGGGAAACAAAGAAACCGATAGAGGACATAGAGAAAAAGGCAGAGACTGAGGCAACACAACATACAAAGAAACTAACTGAGCTAAAGGTTCCGGAACAGGTTCATAAGGAAATAGTGCCACTGGTAAGCAGTGAAGTGGGGAAACCAATGCTAAAAGAAATGCAAACATAAACTGACCTGCCAGAGGTCAATACAAGCATGGTTACTTCCACCGGTACTCAGATTATTGGATCATCATCAACATTTAAGTCAACAAATGTGACTGAGGTACTACTTGACTCCATTAAGAAAATAACTGACTGCAGTTCACAGGCTTATGAAGCAATAGATGATTCTATACCAATTTTGAAGGCAATAGCTCCAAACTGTAATATAGATAATAAAGATTCTTTAGGACAATTGGACACATTGTGTAAATATATTTCTGAAAACATTGAGAAAATAAAGGAAGAATCAGTAAAGGACAAGGTAGAAAAAGAAAAAGAAAAATTCTTTGATGAGGAAATAAAGAAGTGTAACAAAGATTTTGACACACTTCTACTGGAACTATGTAGTTTGTTGAAAGAATACAAAAATCTGTATAAAGATACATGTAAAACAAAAAATTTGACTATAGATATTGACAAGAAAATATGCAAGACACAAGATGAGATAAATAAGCTTGCAGATAATTTTTTAAACTCACCTGATTCATTATCAGTTTTTGAAGAGAAGATAGCAAATTTTGAGGAAGAATTGCTCAAACTAGAAAGAGAGAAAGAGAGAATAATAAACAAGGCAAAGCATTTGAGATCTAAATTGAGTCCAAGATTGGACTATTTAGCATCTCTGTGGAAGGAAATCTCAAAGGCATTAACACAAGGCAGCAAAACACCAGTAGGGCATTTGCAGCATCTCACCGGTATAGTAAAAAGAATTGAGATAGCAATAAAAGATAGTAAGAAATTTATGGATAGTTTAAACTTAATTTTGGGAGATCTTTTTCATATAATAACTACCCAGCTACAGGGTAACTGAGGATATGGATAGATGAAACTACAAACTCTATTGACATCTTGACAACCTTTGTCATTGATGCCAAAGGGGGAGTAGTGGGATGAGAAAGTTCAAAACACAGGAATCATATGCTCAGGGGGAGCTCTCACATTTTTGGTAAACATTATTGGACTACACATTTTTGGATACTTTTTTGAAATTTCTCATGAGTGTTGCCATCAATGCCAAAGGGGGAGATTGTTAGCATATGGACACTCCATTGAGACATTATATGTGATTGAAGGTTTTGTCATTGATGGCAACCTTGCAATCCTATGGCACCGACAAGACATTATACCGGCAAAGCATTACATAAGCAAGACAGTGCACTGGCATCAACAGATCACTCTACACCGGCACTGGCACATAAGAAAATATGTATACTAGCAGAGAGGCTGACAGGATTTTTGTTATGTAATATTTTGTTTATTATTGTAAGACGACTTGGCAAATTGTAAAATGACTCTTGTATATAAAGGAGATCATTATAGCCATTCAAAAAAGTGATGAAAGGGCATAAAGAAAATTATTAGGCAGATCTAATGTGCGAATTATAGGTCAAGGATATATGTAAAGAATAGAGCAAGAACCGGTACTAAATCTGGCATTGGAGATGCTATTGTAAAGCAGTAAGTCATTGGATTAGTATAATCCTTATTGTAAGTCAGTGTGACTTCCCATTAAGCAGTGAGCTTTAGGTAGTTGGCCTTCCTACATGTGTAGGCCCCTATTGTAAGTAATATTCTCTTATTGGCCAGTGAGTGAATATTGTGGGTCACAAATCCCATCGAGGTTTTTCCCACACTGGGTTTCCTCGTTAAACATCTTGTGTTATGGTGTACTTTTCATGTGGATGTTCTTGATTCTGTTTATTGTATTATTTCTTGCATACTGATACACTATTATATTATGTTCTGCATGTTTTAACTTAAGAAATTCTTATTACCGGTTAGATACTGATTCACCCCCCCTCTTAGTATCTGCGGGACCCCTAACAATTATTAGGTGCATTCATTACATCTTTGTTGCATATTCATATTTAACATCATTTATTACATTTGCATAGCACATCCATCAAATCATAAACATTAAATGTATATATGACATCTATTGTTGCATCGCATACATCATAAATATTCATATAACATAATCATTCATTTATAAACATGCTTCATGAAAAATCAAAAACTACATATCATATAGTGTGCATACATCCTGCATTCACAAATCTGTCAGAAACATCACATAGAGTACATATGCATATATATTATAAAAATCTATCCTAAAACACAAATAGGTCAGATCACATGCATAATCATATCATCAAACCATAAATCACCATCCATCACATATAAATAATAATTTTATGTATAGTCCATAATAAATACACATGCATCTCACTGTCAAAATGATATCCATCTCATATATATCTCAAAAAATTAAATGTGTCTAATCATGGTACAATGGTACATCCCTGAAGGGTCAAAAATATGTCACATATATATCAATGAGCACTATCCCATGCTCTCCCTATCTCCTCCACTTGCACCAAAGGGTCCACTTGGTGCTTGTGGCACCCTCATCCCCATGGAAGTACCTAACTATTGGCTCTGCATCATGTGGGATCGAGTGCTCTCTACATATGAGGGTGCTCATTGATCACCTAGAATGAATTGATGGTAGAGATCTTGGTAATACTAGATCTCCCTCCCCATCCTCTCTACCTATTGTCTCACCATCGTGATCTTAGTCAAGAGAGGCACCAATCCTCTGAGAGCCAACAAATGTTGGGCCACATCTTTGTCACTCCTCAACTTGGTAGTATCAGCCTATTCCCTCCTTAACTTGGCACAAAGTGTCTTGAGCTCATCATCCATTCATTGTAGCTCATCTCGCAGCAGCCTAGTTCCCTCCGCTCCTAGCCTCCTCTAGTAGCTACTCTGCCTCATCTGACTGCACTTGTAAGTTGTCCCTCTCAGAGATGGCAGTCTACAGATCCTCTCTCAATGCATCACCTTCCCTCCTTAGATGATCCACCTCCTCTTGTAGGTTGTCTTCTTGGGATTTCTCCTACTCAATCCTTTATCTCTCCACATCAAGTTGATCATCCAAGCTCTATGCCCTTTCCCTCTCTATGTCCCACTCGCCAGTAACCCTATTGAAATCATCCTGGGATACCTTTCCAACCTATCCCTCTCCCACCTCATATCCCTATGCCTCATAAATATCCATGGGATTTTCTCATCCATCCCCACCCCAATCCTATGGTGCTACTTAGATCTACCCTACTAGAACTTGTAGTTATAAAGGAACCTCTACTTGAGGTACCTGTTATCCCTATCCCGTCCACGTCCTTTGCAGTACCTATCTCCACCCTCTAGCTCCTCCTTCCTACCTTTGTTCCTACCCTCTCCCCCCTCCAGTAGCTACCCTATCTATAGGACCACCCCCCTCACCTCCCACAACCTCATCAACTGATGGCATTAGCTCATCCTTCTTAAGTTCCCCTAGATAGTTGAGTTGCATCAGTTCGTGGGTCTCCCACCAACATGTGTATGCAATTATACAACCTCGATCCTCTCCTGCCTGTAACCACTCATCCCATGGGATCATCTCCACATCAGTCCAACTGAGCCTAACCTTAAGTTACCCCACTGCATGTCCCCATGTTCCTATCTCTCGTGTGATGCGTGGGTGGGTGCACTTATGTCCAACAATATCCTGTACATGGCTGAACTATCGCATTACCTGGTGAGGAAAATACTAATCAATAACATGGATGTTGTGCCCAAATAACCAACACTCGGTTTGAACAAATGCTAGCTGCCAATCCTCACTCCACTTCTTGCTGTCTAAGAAAGGGTCACCATGTGAAGAACATGAGCTCATAAAAAATCCTCCTCTAGAACCATAGTGCAATAGGCCTCTATAGAGATCTACATACAGAAATAATCATCGACCATTCTAAACTCCAATAGGTTAGGTAACTAAAATATGCTCCCAGGCCTAGATGTGTAATAAGGTGACTCCTGTACCAAGGTTGTTGTAACCCTTGTAGATACACATATGCATGTCATGATACAACTGGTCGAGAATAGCGGCTCCCCATGCATACCCTGCGTAGTCCTCCAACATGTAGTATATACATTGGTCCCATCCAATTGAGCATCTATGGCCTCTCAGGTAAGGCATCATGCACTTGCTAACCAATCCAAAAATGAAAAATACCAAGCATGAAATCTGTCAAATTGACATAGCCTCTATTAGCCACATCCTCATCCAGTCTATAGGCAATTGGTCACACTTGCAAATGTGTTGTAGGTACTAGTCTCCATGATCTAGCTAGTACTACAGGATGACGCCTCTGATGGGGATCTTCAAGATCCTCTAGACATCCAAAGTTTAATGCTCACCTCTCCTATAGGTAGGTGAAAGGTACAGGTCTCATTATCCTAATGTTGTATGATTGTCATCATCATGTCCGTGTGCGCACAGATTCATGACCATCTCCCCATGAATCCTAATCCTAGTGCATTGAGCATCTCTTTCTCATCTCTCCCCAACTTCCTATACATCGCCATCATCAGTGACCAATGCTCTTGAGAGGTAATTAGACCAAGGTCCACCTGCGTCTAGCAGAGTCATGTCATTTACCTATTATTCTAGCCTATTCTAGCTAATTTCTACCTTATTCCACCCCTAAGGCATACATGTGATCCCCTAAACCCATTCCCCTTCCCTTCCTATCCTCCTTTTTATCCCTTTCTACCTTTTAGTGGAGATTTCAAAACCATGGCGAAGATGTCTCGCCATAGGCGTCGATGTTAATCAATAGTCTTTTCCCCGTCTTCTTCCCATCCCTGCAAACCAACATCTGTGCAAAAGGTTTTTTCCTGCATGAGTGGGGATCATCTCCTTTGAGCACATTTAGCACATGCACAGATTGTAATCTCCTGTGCAAGCATCGATCCCCTATGTAGACGCTGATTTGATGATCGATGTATAGATCCCAACTGATTGTCCCCCCATTTATTGCCCTAATAAATGCCCTAACCTACTAAATGACAAAGTGGGTTTGGGGTATGTACTGGTGGGCCATACTCGACTGGCTATTGGAAGTGTCTGACCCTCTCCATGTGGTGCTTATGGTGTGGGATGCATGCCATCTCTCTCCTAGTGCTTTGTGCTCTCTAAATCTCCAAGGTGTGTGTGACAATGACCCCTCCTTGGGCCCCGTGTGGCTTATAAGGGCCCCCCTTTGCCATTTTTCTTTCCATTTCTCTTCAAATCACTCTTCTTCTCCTATTTTCTCTCCTCTCTTCATTTTAACTACTATTTTCTTATTTTCAAGAATTTTCCCCAAAAAATTAAAATTTTTTGGTTAAATTCTTAAGGGGGCATATACTACCCGCGTCTTCACGCTAGGGCATCCTTTTCTGTCTCTTACCTGCCACCAATTTTGTTGTTGCGTAAAAGAGGGGCAAAATGTAGATGTCTAAAATTAATTAAATTAAATATTTAATTAATTTATCCTTACTACATAATTAATTAATTTAATTATGTTATTCCCTTTATTCTTCTCAGAATTAATTAAATTAAATTAAATTAATCCTATCACTATAGCCCTAATTATTAATTTATCAAATAAATAAATTATTTCTATTCTTCTAAAGTCATCCAAGTAATTAGTTCCTCTAAAATCTCCTTTGGTTAATTAACTCTAATTAATTAACTAAATCATGTGATTCTTACAAATCACCTTCTTCTAATCCTTAATTAAACTAATTAATTCTTCTAGAAGCCCCATTACCATTATTCTCGGATTTTTAACTCATCCACTCATTCTATCTCCTCTTGTCAAATCCTCCTAACTTGTCCACTTGTCTTCTAATCCAGCACTAACCTTCTCAATCCCTGTTACTAATCGTTTTCTCATGTCCAATCCCCATGATTAGGCACAAGTTTGTTAGCAACAATGTAGCAAACTTAGAGGGGGGGGGGTGAATCAGTTTGCTCTCAAAATCTACACAAATCAAATTTAAATTTAGATTTGATAATAAATAGTAAAAGCATAAAACAACAACACATCAATAACATGCATAACACCAATATTTTTGACATGGAAAACCCAGTTAAGGGAAAAATCATGGTGGGAACCTACCCACAATGAGATAATACACATGCATTTAGGTACACTTCCTAGAGATCACTACTCAAATTATTATAAGGCCTACAACCCTAGGGAAGTCTCATTGCCTTATAGAAACATTCAAATTACATCCAGAGAATCATGAGTTGATAAAATAGCATCTTCTCATGCCTGGTTACAGTTCTAGTTAAGAACATATACTCAAACTCTGCTTGTCCACACTTCTTCGCACTTCTCCTCTACTATTAAAAGATAAATTCAATGTTCACACATGCAAATGCATCTCTCACATGGATATTACATATATTGATACAAACCATCAACCTATATTTCAAGGTCAGATAAACCCTCAACACAAATTACAAAATAATAAACTCACACGTTACAACAATACATGTAGACCAAAACAATATCTAAAAAGACATAGTTTGGACCTAAACCAATACCACAAACATGCAACACCTCCAACAATTACACCTTGAACATCCACAACACACTATAATCATCATGAATGTCACATAACATGAAGAACACCACAATATCAAGAAAATGATCAATAACATGGAGAACAATCAATGCACACCATCAACATGAAGATAACCCAATCTAGAGACATCCACAAGCAATGTGAATCACCACAGCAACAAGTGCAATATCACCTCTTACTAGAATATTCATCATCATTATATTGAACCTCAAGAGCACACACTAAACTAACTATCAAACTAAAAGATTAACTTGCGGATCTCCAAATTGTGAACCATCTCAATTGAGGACACATATGAATGTGCAAAAGAATCTTCCAAATCCACAAACCAAGATATTATAATTTCAGAGCAATGTGGAGCACAAACCATAATACCGAATAACATAAACAATTGAATATCAACCACAATATCGAATCTCATAAATCGATCAAATAATCATGCAAACCTTTGAAACTTTTGCTAAGTCAACTAGATATAAGTATCTCTAAACCCATTAAACTACAATAGCTCAACTGCAATACACTAACCAAACTAACTCATCCAGTCTAACCACAACACTGGAATACACAAAATAATATGTTGACATGAATGACAACTCATTATTCTAGCAAACTTCTCAGTAATATCCAACAATCTCCCCTTTTGACATTGATGGCAACATATAGATGTGAAAGAAATTCAATGCAAATAAATAAATCAACAATCAACAATCTCCCATAACTCTCAACAATATCCCCCTAAGATTATGCACATGACTCAGTACAGACTCTCTCCCCCATAGGTTTTTTCACATGCTTCTCTCCCCCTTTGACATCAATGCAAAATTCATATACAACACAAATCTTTATTCTCTCCCACTTTACCAGATAATCTAACCCCCCTAGATAAATACACAAATTTGAACATATGAACAAGTGTGTGGTTCAAACATTGACTACTCCCCATCAATGACATCAATGAAAACAATGACAACAATTGAAGTGTTACTTTTTTGTTGATGAAGGTGTGACAAATGATGAGTTTGAGAAAGGAAATTTAGGAGATGAATGGATGCTCATTGCTATCAAGAAAGATGATCTGGTGACTGATGATTCTACTAGCTACATTATTAAAGAGAAAGCTTTAGCTGCTAAAGTTGAAGATAAAGATGAATAGGTTATTGATAGTGGTTTCTCTCATCATATGAATGAAGATAAGAGTAAGTTTGTGAGTATGGAGAAGTATGGTGGTGGTGTAGTAAGGTTTGGTGATGACAAAGGTGGTATAATCCATGGTAGAGGTTCTATTTCTCTTGATGCAAGCATAACATTGATGATGTCTTGTATGTTGAAGGTCTAAAGTGTAGTAATTCTACACTCTTATGAGAATAATTGATGTTGTCATTGATGGCAACCAACTGGCAACCATCTGGCAACCAACCGATAGATACCGACACTGGTAGGCACTTCACTGACTTTAGTAACAATGCATATCGATACTCATGCTGACATGGAATAAACTTTTGTTTATTCTTTTGTAATGTAATTATATTTTGCAAGCAGACATGATACATTGTAAAAGACTCATATATGTATGAGATCTTATAGGTCATTTTAATTATAGAGAGGTAAGTAGATGGATGAGAGGTATAATGCAATTTTGTATAAGGTGATATAGTTGATAGTGAAGGTTTTGGTTATTGTGTGAGCTTAAACCGGTACTGAACCTGGCATATGAGATATTGTTTTGAGCAGTACACTACATTGGATTTGATAATCCATTTTGTAGTCAGTGTGACTCCTATTTTTTGATTGAGCAGTGAGCTCTAGGCAATTGGCCTTCTTGCTTGTGCAGGACCCTCATTGTAAGTAGTATTTATTCATTGTCCAGTGAGTAAATATTGTGGGTCACAAGTCCCACCAAGGTTTTTCCCACACCTGGTTTCCTTGTTAAATATCTTGTGTTATGGTGTGTTTCTATGCTGTCTCTATTATTATTATTTACCAGTAAACTATTTTGGGATGCAAAGTTTTAAATAAGTATATATATTCTACTAACCTGTTAGACACTAATTCAACCCCCCCCCACTCTCAATGTCTTTGACACTGTCATTGAATCTAACAATTGGTATTAGAGTTTGGTCCTCTATTTTCAAAAGCCTAACAGATTGAGGAAGATTCTGACACAGTTATAGATGGAGAACTTAAGAAAACAATTGGAAGGAGCTCTTGAATATTTTGATGTAGAGAAATTGAAGAATATCAAACTTGAAGATGATCTGAGGATTGCATAAAAATTCATTAAAGGTCTTCAGGAGAACTTTTCTATAGCACAAAATAAAATAAAAGAACTTCATGAGAAGATGCAGAATGATGATGATGAAAAAGAAACTCTTAGAGACATTGCAAACAAGTTGAGACAAAAAAATAGTAATATGAAGAATAAAATGCAAGATATGACTATGAGGTTATGCAAAGATATTGAAGATGGGAAGAAGAATGAAGAAGACTTGACTAGGAGACTTAATGATGTTGGAAATGAAAATATGAGACTTAGTCATGATAATGATATGTTGAAAATAGATCTGATTCACATGCAACATGATAAAACTGAGCTTTTGAGACAAGTTGGAATTCTAGAAAATGAGTTGACTACTGCAAATAATAACAAAGACAAATTCAAGAAAAGTTCAAAAGAGCTTGATGACATGCTGGAAAGTCAGAAGCCTAATGGAGATACTAATGGACTTGGATTTGAAGTTGGAGAAAGTTATGGTACTACAAACAATCAAGATCAGAACAAACTGGTAAGACAACCTAATGCTTACAAATTTAATGGGAAATGTTTCAATTGCAACAAATTTGGTCATAGAGAAAATCAGTGTAGATTTAGAAATAATTAGAATATGAACTCACCCACCGGTCAATGTTCCAAATGCAACAAAGTTGGTCATAATTTAGAAAACTGCATAATGAATGTGAAATGTTATGTTTGTGGAAGATTTGGATATTTATCTAATCAATGTGGATCACAAACCGGTCAAGGATATGGAAAGGCTATTCAGAGATATAATGTGACTTGTTATGCATGTAACAAGATTGGACATATTGCAAAATTCTGTAGAAGCAAGAATGCACCAGAAAACAATATGAGATCTAGCTTGAATGAAAAAGAGAAGGTAGAAGAAGTAAAGCAATAATTTTCTAAATAGTGGATTAAGAAAAGAGATCAGAGAATTGATGGAACTATATCTTCACTGGTAGAATAGAGTAACTCTCCATCATAAGGAGATTCTTCATCTAATTGAGGCATAATCCCTTTGGGGTATGACATCAAATTGAAAAACATGCATTCTACCCTCGGTTGATGGTGAGAAGATACATTTCTTCTTTACTGGCAGGTGTGTTAAGTTTTCACTTAACCAACGAGTATTTAATGATGTTTTAGAGAACATTTGGCTATAAAGCATCGAGAAACCCTCATTCCAAACTCACATAGCATTCAAAATTTCTATGAGCACAAAATCGAGCAAAGGCATTCAAGGAGAATCAAAGAAGTGTTTTTTAAGCATTCAACAAATATTTGGATAAGAGGTATTTTTCATAATGGTTGCTTCATCTTCTGTTCTTGAATTTATTCTAAACCCTACCATTGTGGAGAATGTGAAACACCCTAGGTTCGTATTCAAAATAATTCCCAAGATTGTGAAGCAAGATGACTCTATAGGAGATTTTTCAAAAATACCTAGGGGTGTAGCATTTGCAGAAGACCCTAGGATTTACAGTCATTTCAATATAGAAGACCTAGGATATGAGGAGTTAATGAAAATGTTTAACAAGGTCATTTGTGATGAACATGGAATTTTTAAACCCAAACATAAGATTGTGGAAACTTTAGGTTTTGTGGAGATGCTGAATATCCCTCGATTTCTAGAGGAAGTGGTAAGGATTGTATTGAGTAGAACACATGGAGAATTCTTATGGTTGGATTCTATTTGTAAGATAACCTAACAAGCAATTAGGGCAGTTACTGGTTTACCCTCTATTGATACTTTGGTATGGTTTTATCATTGATGTCAGCACCTACTAAAACACTAGCACTTTGGAGATCCTGCAGCATTCATCGGCAAGCTAGTAACTATTGCATAGTTACTGGTATATGGCTCATTGACAGGATATAATGATCATCGGCACTAGGAATGATATGGAAGACACTTGGTAATGTCAAAGACATCATGTGGACAATTTATTTTGAAGAATTAATCTTTGGTATATTCATATTTGCATATTTGCTTTTATCGACAAATAGGTCCAGGGTTACCTAGGGTTACACCGACAGACTTATCTTTTCCAGATCAACATGGCACACTATTGAGATGATTAATTATTGTTGTTAATGCTTTAAGCTGACATGTTTAATTGGTTATTGCATTGGATATTATATTGTTTGTAAAATGTTTTATTGTAATATATTGTAGAACTGACCTACTAAAATTGGTCTTAGGTTATGGTATAAATGTAAGATCTTATTTGTAAGATCGAATGTGGAATGTGAAAAAGAATTGTGAGAAGGTATATGTGAGATTAAGCAAAGCTATACACGAAGACATCATTTGAAGGTGAAGCTAGGTTTTTGTGGAAGCATATTAGCATTACACTGGTACTGAATCCAGCATATGAAGATGCTATTTTGTGCAGTACATTCTTATTGGATTTAACCATCCAACTGTAGTCAATGTGACTCCCTTTTTGTGATTGAGCAATGAGCTCTAGGCTGTTGGCCTTTCTGCATGTGTAGACCCCATTTATGTACACTTACTATCTACAGTAGTATCATCTGATTGTGGGTAAGGTTTCCCACCATGGTTTTTCCCCTTACAGGGTTTCCACGTACAAATATTGGTGTTATGTGTTGTGGATGACTTTATGTTTCTGTTTTATGCATTAATCTTTACTGGTATAGCAATTAATTGTTAACACTGTCTACCGACATACTTAACTGGTTTATCAGTATTAAGCATTAAGTTCGTTAAGTTGTTTTTGGTTTGAATTTATTTGACAACTAATTCACCCTCCCCCCCCCCCTCTCAGTTGTCTCTGGGCCCTAACAATTGGTATCAGAGCATAGTCCTCTTTTTGCAGAAGTTTAATAACTTGAGGAGATCCAATGTCTACTTATTATTTCAGGAAGGACAGTCCTAAACTTGATGGAACCAAGTATGGGATATGGAAGATCAGAATGGAGACACATCTGAATTGCATTGGTAAAGACATTTGGGAAGTTACAAAGAAAGGTTATACTGCTACTATAGCTGGTCAGACCAGTCCAACTACCATAGCTAAAGATGAGGAAAATGATTAAAAAGAAAGAGAAGCAGTTTTGCGTGCATTATCAGATCAACAAATCATGGGATTATCAAATAGGTCTACTACTAAATCTATTTGGGATCATTTGGAAACATTGAATGAAGGAGATTCCACAGTCAAAATTACAAAACTTGAAAGCTTCCGAGTCAGGTATGAACATCTGAAAATGGAGGAAGATGAAAGGATTTATGCTTTTATGGAAAGAGTAAATGAAATTGTTTCGGGTATTAAATGTTGTGGAGGAACCTTAAGTAAGGATGAAATTGTTTCACAAATTTTAAGAGGATTGTCATCGGCATATAAAATGAAGGTTACTACTATAAATCAGTTGAGAACAATGCCTAATACATTAGTAACTAGGGATATATTGATTGGAAAACTTTCAACTTTTGAAATTGAGAAATTTGGTCCTTTTGCTACTATAAAGACATATTTGACCTTTAAAGCATCAACATCATCTGCTCCATAATTTGACAAATCAGATTGGAAAGCCTTTTATGCAAGAGAACTTGAAGAAACTAGGAAGGAGAATGAAGAGCTTGAAGAACTTGAAGCACTATTTGCAAGGAAAATGCCTAAAGGTCCAGTTGGAAGTAAGTATGAAGGTGAAGCAGCCTTTAAATGTTTTAACTGCAATAAGATTGGTCATATGGCTTCGAGATGCCCTGATAGACATGCTAGACTAAGAGAAGAAGCTAGAAGAACATACAAGCCTAATCCTGAATATTAGAGATATAGATTTAAGAAGAACAAAGATGAATCTTATTACATTGCGGATGAAGGTGTGATTGATGATTCTAATGAGGATCTAGCAGACAATGGATGGGTTTTTGTTGCTATAACAGAAGATCAACCGGCACCTACTGCTCAACTAGTAGAACAATCCCTTGCAACTAAAGTTGAAGTAAAGGATGAATGGATCATTGACTTAGGATGCTAACATCAAATGACAAGAGACAAAGGTAAATTCTTGAACTTTCAAGAATACAATGGAGGTTTAGTAAGATTTGGAGATGACAAAGCTTGTTCAATCAAAAGTAAAGGTACAATATCTCTTGATGGTAAGCATAACACTGACAATGTCTACTATGTTGAAGGATTAAAGCATAGTCTTCTAAGCGTTGGTCATTTGGTTGAGAAAGGATTTCAGTTACAATTTAAGAATGGAAAATGCAAAATCATAAATAGAACTGGTTTAGAAATTGCAACCGGTAATCAGACTAGAGGTAATATCTTTCATTTGAATAACAGTGAAAAGGCATGCTTGATTGCACATATAGATGAAAGTTGGTTATGGCATAAGAGACCCTGTCATGTAAAATTTGTTTTCATGGTAAAGATCAGTACTTCTAAGGTATTTAGAGATCTACCTAAAATTGTCAAACCTCATAATATAATTTGTAAGGAATGTCAATTTGGAAAACAAGTTAGAGCTAGTTTTAAAAGTATTCCAGAAAAATCCAATAATTCTCTTGATTTGATTCACACTGATTTATGTGGTCCAGCTAGAACTAAAAGCTTCCAAGGTGATAGATATTTTATGCTAATTATTGATGATTATTCTAGAATGTGTTGGGTTACTTTTGTCAAAGAAAAATTAGAAGCACTTGGAAATTTCAAACTATTCAAAGCAATGGTTGAAAATGAAACCGGTAAGAAAATCAAATGTTTAAGATCAAATCAAGGAGGAAAATTAACATCTAAAGACTTTAATACATTCTATGAAGTGAATGGAATCAGAAGATAGCTATCAAGACCTCAGACACCACAACAGGATGGAGTTGTTGAAAGGAAAAACATAACTATCTTGGATGCAGCAAGAAGTATGTTATCTGAAGAAAATTTACCACATGTGTATTGGAGAGAAGCAGTCAGCACAATGGTCTATATATTCAACAAAGTTCACATCAAAAGTGAAACCGGTAAGACCCCTCATGAACTATGGTTTGGTAATACTCCTACTCTTAAGTATTTTAGAATTTTTAGAAGTAAATGTTATATTAGAAGAGATGAGTATATTGGAAAATTTGATCCTAGAAGTGATGAAGGAATATTTCTTTGTTATTCATCTAAGAGAAAGACATATAGATGTTTTAACAAGAGATTGCAAAAAAATGTTGAAAGTACAAATGTAAAGATTGATGAACAATTCAGAGGAACTTCAAGGTATATAGACTCTGAACTGGCAACAACAATTGTGACAAATGAACCTATACTAAATCCACGAGTACAGAATGAAGATCTAGTTACCCCGGTACCATCAAAGGATTCCATAGTAATTGAAGAACAACAACAAACTAAGACACCCCGATATGTAAGATTGAATCATTCTGAAGATCAGATAATTGGAAACAAATTTAAAGGAGTTATGACAAGAGGAAGATTGACAAATGATGAGGTATGTCTTATTTCTCAAATTGAACCATCATCTGTTAATGAGGCATGTGAAGATAAATTTTGGATTAAAGCTATGGAAGAAGAATTAGAACAAATTGAGAAAAATAATACTTGGACATTAGTTCCCCGACCTAAAGATAAAAATGTAATTGGAACAAAATGGGTATTCAGAAACAAACTTAATGAAGATGGTAAGGTTGTCAGAAATAAAGCAGAACTAGTGTGTAAAGGATATTCTTAGAAAGAAGGAGTTGATTACAATGAAACCTTTGCATCGGTAGCTAGAATTGAGGCAGTCAGATTATTTTTGGCTTTTGTAGCACACAAGAACTACAAAGTTTATCAAATGGATATTAAATGTGCATTTTTAAATGGAGATCTTGAAGAGGAAGTATACATTGAACAACCTGATGGATTTTCTTTGACAGATGACAATGATATGGTTTGCAGGTTAAGAAAAGCTTTGTATGGATTTAAACAAGCCCCAAGAGCTTGGTATGCAAGGTTGGATAAGTATCTTTTAAAGATTGGTTTTACTAAAGGAAATACAGACAACAATTTATATTACAAAATAACTAATGATGATATCTTGATTATAGAAGTATTCATTGATGATATAATATTTGGAGGAGAAGATGGATTATGTAAGGAATTTTCTATTAAAATGCAACAAGAATTTGAAATGTCTATTTTGGAGAAATAAAATTCTTTTTAGGATTGCAGATTTCACAAACTGACAAAGGTATATTTTTTAGTCAATCCAAGTACTTGAAAGAGTTACTAAAGAAATTTGGGATGGAGAACTCTAAACCGGTAAGCACACCTATGACTACAAATGACAAATTATCTCAAAGGGATGAATCTACACCTATTAATCCAACAAGATACAAATCTATGATAGGAGGTTTACTGTATTTGACACAAACCAGACCTGATATTATGAATGCAGTATGTATTATTTCTATATTTCAAAGTAATCCTAGAGAAAATCATGAATCAATAGTAAAAAGTATTTTCCGGTACTTACAAGGCACTGCAAATATTGGATTATGGTATCCTAGAGATGAAAATTTTGATCTATGTGCATACACAGATGCAAATTGGGTAAGAGATGTGGATGATAGAAAAAGCACCATTGGTGGAGAATTCTTTCTTGGAAAGAGATTAGTTTCTTGGTTGAGTAAGAAATAGAGTTGTACATCTTTATCAACAACAGAATCAAAATATGTTGCAACAACAACTAACTGTACACAGGTACTATGGCTTAAGCAAATGTTGAAAGACATAAAGGTAAAATGCAAGGAACCTATTACTATATATTGTGATAACACTACAGCAATTGATATATCTAAGAATCTGATATTACATTCTAAAACAAAACATGTTTCTATCAAACTGAATTTTCTAAGGGAAAAAGTTGAAGAAAAAGAGATAAAACTAGTTTATGTGAATACTAAAGAACAACTTGTAGATATTTTCATAAAACCTTTGCCTAAGGAGACTTTTGAATATCTCAAAGATCAGCTTGGAGCCATACCACCACCAGTAGAGACTTAGATAGTTGATGATTGTCATCAACTGGCAGAATTTACAGAGAAATCTTTTACTCCGGTCTTTGACGAGGAAGCTACTTCTTAGGGGGAGTAGTTGGTATATTGAATTGATTGGTATTTTGTATATGAACTTGGTATTATTATAACTTTGGCATTTGATGTCAAAGGGGGAGAGATATCTATGGAAAAACACATTATCTTTTAAGAGAACTTTGGATAACACATGTTGCTCCCAGGGGGAGAGATTGTTGTTTGGGAGAGAATATTACTCTATGTATTCTAGTTATGATCTTTCTGGAGATTGTTGGTTTTTGGCATTTCTATTTTGGCACTTTAATGGTTTTTCCATCTTGTGTTGCCATCAATTCCAAAGGGGGAGATTGTTGGTTTTTGGTATGGTTTTATCATTGATGTCAGCACCTACTAAAACACTAGCACTTTGGAGATACAACAGCATTCACCGGCAAGCTAGTAACTATTGCACAGTTACTGGTATATGGTTCACCAGTAGGATATAATAATCACCAGAACTTGGAATGATATGGAAGACACTTGGTAATGTTGAAGACATCATGTGGACAATTTATTTTGAAGAATTAATCATTGGTATATTCATATTTGCATATTTGCTTTTACCGACAAATAGGTCCAGGGTTACCTAGGGTTACACCGATAGGATTATCTTTTCCAGATCAACATGGCACACTATGGAGATGATTAGTTGTTGTTGTAAATGCTTTAAGCCGACATGTTTAATTTGTTATTGCATCGGATATTATATTGTTTGTAAAATGTTTTATTGTAATATCTTGTAGAGTCGACCTACTAAAATTAATCTTAGGTTATGGTATAAATGTAAGATCTTATTTGTAAGATCAAATGTGGAATGCAAAAAAAATTGTGAGAAGGTATATGCGAGATTAAGCAGAGCTATACACAAAGACATCATTTGAAGATGAAGCTAGGTTTTTGTGGAGTTTTTGTGGAAGCATATCAGCATTACATCGGTACTGAATCCAGCATATGAAGATGCTATTTTGTGTAGTACATTCTTATTGGATTTAACCATCCAAGTATAGTTAGTGTGATTCCCTTTTTGTGATTGAGCAGTGAGCTCTAGGCTGTTGGCCTTTCTGGCATGTGTAGACCCCATTTATGTACACTTACTATCTATAGTAGTATCATCTAATTGTGGGTAAGGTTTCCCACCATGGTTTTTCCCCTTATAGGGTTTCCACGTACAAATATTGGTGTTATGTGTTGTGGATGACTTTATGTTTATGTTTCATGCATTAATCTTTACCGGTATAGCAATTAACTATTAACATTGTCTACCAACATACTTAACTAGTCTACCGGTATTAAGTACCCTCTCAGTTGTCTCCAAGACCTAACACCCTCAACCGGTAGTAGACCTGATAAGACAAAGAAGATTCCCAACAAAATGGTGACAAGCCTAACTGGAGCAACATCTTACAATAGATCACTTAGAATGACATTAAGGACATTAATGTGAGATATATAAGTATGGCCCTTGGATATAGAGCCACACATGCTATCAAACTCAGTTTTGTTTCTAGTATTTATATTTATAGTGCTTATGAAATGATAAAAAACAATGCTAAGATAGATGTGTGTGAATGGTTAAACGATGAGCTTATTGATAACCTGAAAAAGATTAAGGGAGACAAAAAGGGTACTTTCCGCTTTGGAAACCTTCTGGTATGTTTGATGTTATATTTCACCAAAGAGATCCCAGGTACAGGACCCAAAGAATTTGGTTATGATACACCAGTAGGGAAACAACTACAGGAAGATTTTATCGGCATGGAAACTAATAGAGGTAATAACATATTAGTTTACTTCAAAACTTTCCAATCTAAGGTGAGAGCTAGGGAAAGGATTCCTTGGAGTATAGTTGAGAAATATGACAAACAAATCTATTTTGTCATTAAAAGAGATGAAACCTGGATGGAAGAAATTGTTAGGGGTCCCACAGATACTGAGAGGGGGGGGGTGAATTAGTATCTAACCATTAATTAGAATTTCTTAACTTAAAACATGTAGAACATAATATAACAGTGTACTGGTATGCAAGAAATAATGCAATAAACAAAATCAAGAACATCCACATGAAAAACACACCATAACACAAGATGTTAACAAGGAAAGCCAGTGTGGGAAAAACCTCGGTGGGATTTGTGACCCACAATATTCACTCACTGGCCAATAAGAGAATATTACTTACAATAGGGGCCTGCACATGCAGGAAGGCCAACTGCCTAGAGCTCACTGCTCAATGGGAAGTCTCACTAACTTACAATAAGGATTATGCAAATCCAAAATTTTGTACTACTTTACAATAGCATCTTCAATGCCTGATTCAGTACAGGTTCCTGCTCTATTCTTTACATATACCTCTTGACCTATATTTCACACATTAGGTCTTCCTAATATTTTCCTTAATGCTTCTACATCACATTCGTTACCTTTTCAAATGTCTACAATGATCTCCTTTATATATAAGAGTCATTTTACAATTTGCCAAGTCGGCTTACACATTTTTATAATAATAAACAATATGTAATATAACAAAATCTTGTCGGCCTTGTTATCACTTTTTTAAAAATGGGTTTTTCCCTTTCCCATAAATCAGCTAAATTTTGAAATTTTGATTTAGACATGCTACCAATTGCTCAGCTCTATGTTAGGTCCTAGGGGTTTAGGGTTTTAATCTTAAATTGTTCAATGTTTTATCAAAAACCCTCTGGTTTCTATTTCTTCATTACTTTATCCACTTAAGTAATGGGTCTCGGGTTCGTAGGAAGTGTCCCCCCTTGTCATTTGTCTAGGTGGTCATTTGAATTAATCATAAAATTTTACGCCTTATATATTTTTTCCTCCTAATGTTGTTGGGCCCAGTAAGTTGTGTGCGCATCTCTGAGGAAGATCTATGGTTTTCGCTATTTCATTAGGTGAAGTTGTGCATGGTTTAAGACCCGCGAAATGGCGAAAAGGAAATGCGTTCTAAATGGCCATTTTTGGTCCGGTTTAAAGAGGTCTCATCTTGTCCAAGATCCAATGGCTGGCATTATTTCACAGCCTAAACTTGCAAGCGAAATACCTTTCACAAAATGGCGAAAGCATTTTGTAGGACTCTGCATGCGAAGATTTTCTAAGTGATTAAAAGGTGATCAAGTCAGATCTGATCTGATAGTTCACACTATTTTGCAGAATGAAAATGTTGGATAGTTATCTTTCACAAAGTGGCAAAATGACATGGCACTCTAGGTAGACGGTCTAGCTACTCAAGATGGTGAGTAAGGCGGTGGCATGTGGCAGAGGCCACAATAGTCAGCGAGGTGGGTCTAAGGGTTAAAAGAAAGTGGGTCCCAGAAGTGAGTCATGTCGTGGGATAAGAGGTGACCTAGCAGATACAGGTGGCAAGGATGAGGTGGAACCCAGTGTTTTCTCTCAGCAAATGAAAGACTAACATGTCAGCGTTGAAAGTGACTAGATGCCAGGTGTTTGACGTTGAGTATGAGGGCCCACATTTGCTAGAGTTAGTTTAGATGGTTAAGCATCGAGCAAGTAAAAAATAATCTAATGACCTATGTGAATTCGCAAATGTAAAGTGCTCATGCTTTATGCTCTACGAAATGGCGAAAAGGTTTTTCGTCCCCAAAGGCAAATAAAACATAAGGTTAAAGGAGGATCAACTTCATTTTGATCCAACGGCTGGCGTTATTTCATGGTTACGAGATGCTAGAAGGATATGGTTTGTGAAATAGTGAAAGTAAAACTAGTTCGTCCAGGTGTCAAGCTAGATAGTGACATGTCTATGTACACGTAGTTTTAGAAGAAGTTGAGGGCCCACCAAGGTGTAACTGGTGGTAAAAGGGAGAGACACGTGGCTGACGTTGAACTAGGCTTGAACGGTTTTCTAAAACCAATGGTTGAGTGCCACATGGTAGTCAGTAACCAATTAAAAAGTCACATAAGCAAAGTAGGCATAAAGAGTTTCCCTTAAAGGATGGTCATCTCCAATATGATCCAACGCCTTGCATTGTTTCGTGGCCTAAAGTTGAAAGATGTTTAAGCTTTGCGAAATAGCGAAAGACTGCTAGTAGTCAAGGTAAAGGCATGGTTAAGGAGTAGTTTGAATTCCATCTAACTTTTGGCATGGCTTCACGAAGGAGAAGTGCTCGAAAGATAAAGTCTGCGAAATGGTGAAAAGGACATGGGGCTAGTGCAAAGGAAAGACTATTAAGTCAGTTTAACGACCGATCAAGTTTCTTTTGATTAGATGGTTGGCGTGATTTCATTTAATGAAATTGCCTGAAGGTTATGCTTCCTAAAATAGCAAAAGAGTGAAAGGAAAGAATTGCAGGAACGTTGTGATCAGGTTTTCTTGTACTCTTGTGTGGCAATTTCTTTGTTGTATTTTAATTAAGGTCTTGATTTGTCGTTGAACCATTTGGGGGTAGTATTTTGATTGCTTGAATTTTCAAAATGGCACCTAAGAGAGAATTTTTTAGGAAAGTCAATTATCAGGAGAGGGCCATTTGTGATGATTTTCTTTAGCAATTGACATTGTCAACTAATCAGGCATCAAAGGTAAAAGAATTAGTACCTAGAGCTCCTCGCTTGAAGATAGGAGAAGAGCTATATGATAAGGGCAATTGGTTGAGAGATCCATAGGTTGGGTTATCTAGGTTGGGGTTATTTAAAGTTGGATTCAGAATGAGAAATTCTGCAACCCCATAGAATAGCATCTAGGTGTTAGATGTAGGGAAGTTGGTAGTTCCAGAGGTATTCATGGACATGGATCTATTAACTCAAATTGCACATAATTATGACCCAGTCACAAGAAGCATTAGAGACATAAATGGGAAAGCCCTTATTGAAATTAATAATGAAGAGTTTAGAAGTGCTTTTGGGCTGAATGAGTTTACAAATTTTTTGGAACCGATTAACTTCAAATCATAGCTCAAGTATACTATGCACAGAGGAATCACCTTAGGAGTGGGCCTCTTAAGGAATTTTTTGTGAAGATAGGTGGGTTGATAGTTGTAGGACCCAACACTGAAGAGCCCTTCTCATTAAATCTGTTCACCCTCAGGGCTAAGGGAATGTATTGGTCACTTTGCTAGGTTTTGGGAGAAGATGCTAAAGCAAATATGCCTAATCACTACTTGCTAATGATTGCTCAGATTTTGAATCCTTCCCTTGTAGTAACATTTGACTATGCTTCTTTCATTATTGGTGCTATCCATGGAGGGTTAGTAGGAATAAAAAATGGGAAGGTGGATAGGCCTTTCAGATGGTATTCACTCCTCATGCATCTATTTTTGTTCAAAGGTGGTGATTACTTTGCCAGTGGATTGGACCTCATAAAAGAGAAAGAGGGAGAAAAGATGCTAGTGCAATTATGGAGTATTGTGTTGTCATGGGACAGAGAGGATGCCAGTTTCTTAAAATTTGATAAATATTTTGCATCAAAGATTAGGACTCTCCTCTTCTTAGAAAACCCAAGAATCCCCAAGGTTCTTTTGGAGTTTGTCAGACCAAAAGAATTTGCAAAGAGTATAAAGATTGTTGATAATTGGGGTGATATTTACCTATACCCAGTCTCAACAGTTTTCAAAATTTTTGGTTTCAAAGGAACTCCATTCTTGCTGCCCTGTCAGGTCCCTCTCAAAGTGGGAATTGCAGAAGTCCTCAGATAGATTGGTAGTGTACACAAGGAAAAGCTAACAGGAGGGGGTAAAGGGACTATTTTCCCTATGGTTACCATAGCCCATCAATTTATAATAACCAAGGGAGGTTGGAATTGTTTTGAAGACTTTCTCAAACCTTATCATTTGTCAACCATAGTATCTAGGTGTGCCGATCCAGAAGACTTCTTCAATGGCATGTTTAGAAAGAGAGCAGTGTGCAGAGGTAGACCCCATCGATTTTAGTTTCCTAAAGACCTCATTAGAAATGAGTTTGATTTGGATGAGCAAGAACTAAGGAAAAAAAAATGGGTGGCTAATAAGAAAGCCTTAGACTTTGTACATTAGTTTGATGCCAACTATGACCCATTATCTATCTTTTTCCCTCTTGAGGAGAAAATAAAGTTTTTAATTGTTTTCTTTGAGGATGTGATGCAGACCTTGAAGGAAAAGAGGGAAGCTATGATTAAAAGCAACCTTGAAAAGGCAAGAATGATTCTAAGTAGGTCTGCCTCCACCAAAGCAATCCCTCCCGGTGACTATACACTGCACAAGGAAAGAGGAAGATACAAGATGTCATTGACATCCAAGAGAGCCCTAAGAAGCAGAGAGTAGGAAAAGAAATACAATCTGATACACCTTTGTACTCTCCATCCCAATCCCCTATTCACATAGGAGATGAGAAAGCAGGAGCTGAGAAGTTGATACAGTTAGGCAATCTAGGAGAAATTGCCTATACATATTGTGAAGTAGAGGAAGGTATGCTAGAAGAACCCCTTGCTACTAAAATGAACATTACTACCACTAAAATTAAAGGCCAGGAGTGGGATACTGAGATAAAGCAGGCCAATGATGACTTCTTCACATCAGGAGCATTTATGTAGTTTGTATGGAAACAAAATATAGATAAATACAATGCAAGATGTGAGAAGAGAAAAGGTGAGCAGCCTAACAAAGATCCAGCTCTATTGGAGGAGGAAATAAAACAAGAAATGATGGAATAATTTAAGACCATCACTCCTGAGCAAGGAAGAGATATGGTGGCACAAGCTGGAGTGCTTATTCTCCCTGAGTGGGACATAGCAGATGCCCTGTTACTAGAGGCAGTGAGGAAAGAAACCAAGCCCATGGAGGGAATTACTTTCAGCAAAGATAATGTTGCACTCATCATGTGGTCTCTCAAGAGAGATGAAAATAAGAGAAGCAAAGATACCCCAAGGTCAAGTTACCTTGGTGGAATGATAGTGAAGAGAGTGCAGAACATAGGGATGGTAGAAGCTGCTAGTGCTATGCTAGAGACTGCAAAATTTAGTGTTGCAGTAGTAGAAAAGGAGGCTAAGGAAAAAGCAGACCTCCAAGTAAAGTTGGAGACAATTCTAAAGGCCTATAATAGTGCTAAGGAGGAGGTAAGAGGTAAGGATAGCATCATTGCTAAGTTGCAGAGCTAGTTGATAGGACAATACCATCAAGGTGAGTCTTCAACATTGATGATCTCCTCCTCTCCTACAAGACCTCCACCTAGCAGCCCCATCATTGAGTTCCCACCATCTCCAGTACCTTCCAACTCCCAAATGATTGAGATTACTCCTTAAGAGCTAGAGAATTTGAAACAGGCTTAGGCCCTGTATGCAAAGAAATATGAGGAAAGAGTAAGGGCTACTATTTTGAGTTTTGTAGATACAACGAATGCCTCGCTACTATATAATAATATAAGTAAGGTTTTGGATATGTGGAATGAGCTCAATGGAGATAAGGCCATTTTGACACCTATTTTTGACAAGTGGAGGCCTAGAGAGCAGGACTTGGAGCTTATTTGTGCATCTTATGATGAAGCAGGGGCCAATCCTATCATCAAATCCACTTGTGACACCACCAAAGACCTAGTAAAATTATCAGAAGGGGTGGATAATGCTAATAGGAAAATTAACTTGTAAAAAAAGGAGTATGCTGATCAGGTTTTTGAGTTGCTCCCAAGAGTTTTTGCTAGCCCAGATCAACTGAAGGACAAACAAGTGTGGCTCAAAGAATTAGAGGCCAAACTGTTAGCGAGAATTAAAGGAATTGTTGATTTAGATGATGCTTCCTTCTTTGTTGTGACAATTCAGAAGATAGAGAAAATCAAATCTCATTATGGTTTTCTCAATTCAAAAGTCAACAAGATGAGAAATTCTTGGAAGAGGTTGACCAAGGCTAAGACAAAAGTGATTAATTTTGCATGGCCAACTGATGATGTGTACAATGAATGGACAACAAAATATGCCATCCAGGATGTAGAGCAGTTAGAGGGCACTCCTAAACAGTTAGAAGAGGTTGCAACTGGACAACAAGTTGAAGAAGCTGCAGAGGTCGAAAAGGACTTGTAACTATTTTTGTAAAAGGCTTTGTAACTTCTTTTGGAAAAGAAATGATTGTAACAAATTCTCCTAGGAAAGTCTGAAGCTATGTGCATCCATATTGTTATAAATGGATACTAGGACTAAGAGTAGATTGATCACAAAGAATTGTAAGAAAACGTTGCAGAAATTTATATCTGATCTTTTCTGAGTTTAATGGAGAATATTCCAAAGTTTTTGTAATACTTTCTTGAAGAATATATCAATATACAGACCATCAACTTTGAGTAAAACTTTGTGTCATCTTCAAATGTGTTTGCAATTTTTTACTATTTCATTCTAAATAATCCAGGGTTATTTTGTTTGAATAGGGTTGTAAGGCAACTTTCAGTAGATGTGTTAGCTAACTTTTCTCTTTAGAAGGGAAATTAAATATGTGGGATCACTTCTACCAGTAAATTCTCTGTAGGATACTTTGAATCTTGATGAGCATAGTTTGATTTGGTATGCATAAATTCTTATGTGTGTTAAGCATATATAAAGATTAACAGAAGCCGAGACCAATGGGATGTGTAGAGATATTTTGTTTGGGGAGTATTGTTTGAATTTAGATGACTCTGTGACCTTGGATAAGGCACTGGTATAGATCAAAGTTGTCTATTACATGTTTTGTAGGTCAATATAATTAATATGAGTATAATTTTTATTCCTTTGTTTTAGTTAGTTTCAGGGTGATTAGATCCACTGGTTTTTTGGACTGGTTTGTTGTGGATTTATCTTTTGAAAGTGTGAATTTAGTAAGGTATACCCGCCTAGACTCTGAGTAAGTCTAAACTGTAGAAGGTTAAATCAAACCTTGTCATATGTTTCCCAAGGAGTTTCCTTCTCTTTGATATCTCTTCTGCATAGAGTTTAATTATTTTATTGTAAGGATGTTAAAGTGAATCAGATTTGGAAGACAACAAAAGTGGCAACTCTGCTGGGGAGAGTCATATTAGGGATCCAGATGTAGATTTGTGCTTAATTTGTAAAGAAAATTAGTGTGTTTGTGAAATTTCTGCGTATTATTCTAAACCTTGTTTTCATAATTCCCATATTCTTGTGGGTGGCGACTCTGATATATTGGAACCATTCCTTGTGAATTATAAATCATTCTAAAAGGAAAACAAGCATAATGCAAGGAGGAAAAAATACTAGATCATTCATGAAGAAGCATCCTTGTGAAACTTTGCAAGAAGGTTTACCAGAGCAGTCACGAAGGGGCCAGAAGAGATCAATGTTACATGAGCCATCAAATGCTGCTTGGGTACAAAAGAATAATAATATTGGTAAGATGCCTGATCCACCTATTTATACAAAGTCTAATTCTTCTTCCAGAGATTTTGAACAAGATATACTAGGTTTCCATTCTGGATTGTTTGGAAATATTGATAATGCACATGTTTTAAATCAAGATCTATCCCATGTTAGTGTCTCTGCAAGAGATAGGACTAGTTCAAATGCAATTAGACAATCTGTGCCTAGAACAATTGATAGGAACATTAGTTTGATTGACATAGATCAAGTTAATATATCAGATTCTGAGGAAAATTTCCCTAACGAAGATAAAGTATCCCAAGAAATTGAAGATCTAAATAAAAGAGTTCACCATCTAATTTCCCTAAGAGCCCAAAAGGAAGCAAATAGGGAGAAGGAAGTCAAAGCTAAACTAATGGAGAGAGATAGGTTTCTTAGACAAATAGCTGATCTTGAAGTGCTAGCTAAGGAGAAAGAAAAGAGTGATGAGGAAGGCCTTGTGATTAGAGAAATTATGATCCCCAAAGCCAAGCAAGCATATAGGTCAATAGTCCAACCAAACAGGGAAGTGTTTAGTAATTCTCATCTTTCTACGACCAATGTGGATAAAGGAAAACATAAATGGGTGGATGATGGAATTGAATCTAAAACTGCAAAGGAGATTTCTCATAGGTTGTCAGCACATGAGAGAGAAATGGAGAGAATGAGGAAAGAAAAAGAGAATCTCCAAATGGAACTAGAGAAGGCTAAATTAGAAGCAGCAAATCAGGAAGTAAAAAGAAAAATCAATTACTTAAAGGCTCCCCCTATCACATTCCCATCAGAAGACCCTAGTAAGCCTGATCCTCAACAATTTTTCCTTCCCCCGATTAAGATTCAACCTATAGTATATAGCCTAAGTGAGCCAAATCCCTGTGAATAGTCAGTACACCCAAGTATCTCAGGCTCCAATTCCAAAAGTTAGGATGACCATGGGAAACAATAACTCTATTACTCCTTTTCAAAGGAGATCAATCAATTTAGAACAATATAGACAATTGTTCTTTGATGGGATCTCAGGTTATCCCAATCATGTTCCTACTGAGTTAAGAGACAGACTCCATAAATTTGCTAGGAATAATGCAATTAGTGCTGAGGAACATCTGAAATCTTTTGGGGACCTAATAAATGATTATGAGATAGTGGATGAAGATGTTATTATGAAACTGTTTGTCCAATCCCTGGTTGATGATGTAAGAGATTGGTACAGAGGTCTTCCAGTAAACAGCATAGGGTCATGGGAGGATTTTAAAAATTGTTTCTAAGAGCAGTATGGTGACAAGACTAATGTGAGCTTCATGCTTGGATTCAATAACATCAGAAAGTCTGATAATGAAATGGTCACTGACTTTAATGCCAGATTCCAAAAGGTCATGCATAGATTGTATCAAGTGATGAGATTAGATGATAACATGTGTTTAAATACCTACTAAAACGCATTTGATTCTAAGATGGCCTATATCCTGAGAGATAAGAATCCACATAACTTGAGAGATGCTTTTAAAATTGCCATAAATGTAGAAAGTAATAGAAAATCATCTAGGAAGTTAGGAAGAAGAACAAATGGTAGATTATGGCAGGAAACAAAACAACAACCTAATAAGATAGAGAAATTGGTTATTGCAATGAAGGATCTAACTGCCAAGGTAAACAAAAATGACAAACCTCATTATAAATGGCAAGATAGAACCCCTAGATTGCATGACATGCCATATAATACCAATTGGAAAGATGGCAAATGCCAAAATGAGAAGCCCAAAATTGCCCAAAATCAGGACACTCTAGATCCCTTGAAAGGGAAAACTGTCTATAATATAGAAAATACTCCATGGTGTATTGCTTGTAATGGATCACATTCTCCTCATCAGTGTGTAGTGGCTCAAGCTCTTGAAGAATCTATGAGACAAAAAGCTCAGCCTGACATCAATATGTTTGAAACCATCATAGAAAGTGATGAGGAGTCTGTGCAAAGTGAATACAGTGATGTGCTAGATAATGAAAGGTTTGTTCAAGGACAACTAACCTTAGATTGGCATCCTACATTGAATGTGGTAACAATTGAGGATGAAGAGGTTCATCTTAGAAGGCCTAGTGAGGAAGAAGTTAAAAATCTCACTAAAGTTGCCATTGCCAAAGCAAAACATAACTATAACTTGAGGAGCACTAAGAGAGACACTAATCAGGGTGAACTGGGTTCCATGTTCATAAAAGAGGTCACTCAAAAGGGGGCAGCAAGTAGTGCTACTACTATTCCTAAGATTGGTCAAGAAAAAGGGGAACAAGTTAAAGATGTACCCAAGAGTGCAAATGATAAAAACACTGGTGGTATACAAGGAGCTGCCACAGTGAAAAAGGCAAGTCAGCTCAAGACAGAAAGAGTTACAGCTAGTACTGAAATAAGCAATAGTTCTACATTTGACATGGCTCAAGCTCTTACTCAAATGAAGGTCACTGTCCCATTAGTAGAATTACTGAAGATTAAAGAACATAGGGATGCAGCCTTGTCTTTATTTTCTAGTATATCTGATAATGACACATTCTTACCCACCGGTTCAGCTAGAATTGGAAAGGATCAAGAGTTCCAAACCCTAGAGGTTTATGTTGGAACCACTATCACTCAAGAGCCTTCACATGTAGATCCTTTCTATGTTACTTTGTTAGTAAACAATCAATTAATTAAAAACTACATGATAGATTCAGGAGTTGTTGCTAATGTGATGCCCTATGGTGTTATGAAAGAATTAGGACTATCAGTAACTACTATATAAGGAAAATGCTATGCTATGGATAACAGGGAAGTACCTGTGATAGGTACAATGAAAGATGTTGAGGTAAAAATAGCAGCATTCCCTGAGGCAACTTATAAAATGGATGTTATTTTTACTGATACCAAGCCCCATTATGGTATGTTACTTTCCAGGCAATGGGTAGCAATAGTAGGAGGAAATGTTCAACTAGACTTATCCTATGCCACCATTCCAATCAATTGAAATCAGGTCAAATTGTACAGAGAGCCATGAGCTCCTAGGGTAATAGAAAATGTAAACCCTAATATGTTCAATTGTACGATTGATGTAGATCTTGATAATTTTAGACTCCAACCAATTTTACCCCAATTGAAGAATACTGACCCCATTGTGGTCGAATTAGAAGCACAAGAGTATGGATTGTGGTAGATGTATTTTGATGGAGCTTGTTCCAAAGGAGGATCTGGAGCAGGGGTTCTTTTTGTATCCCCATCAGGTATAACTTTCAAGTATTCATTCTTATTGGCCTTCCAGTGCATAAATAATACTGTAGAGTATGAAGCTCTATTGTTGGGGCTTGAAGTTGCAAAGAAGCATGGAATCCAAATGTTGATAGTCTTAGGGGATTCAAAATTGGTTGTATCTCAGGTAAGATCCAAATATACATCCAAGAATGATAGGTTAAAAATATATAAACATGCAGTTTGGGATGTGATTGAGCATTTTAGTGCATTTTTTATTAATTGGATAGAGCGATCAAAGAACATTATGGCAGATTTCCTAGCTAATTTTGCCTTGAAAAATGATGATGCAACACTGACCGATTTTTCCACTGTGGAAATAAAATCTAGGCGTGCTATTCCTAATAATGTGTACAATTGACAAGTTTTTGCTAATGATGAAGACATTCTTAGGTTCATCCAATGTGTTAATGATTATGATGGACAGAAGATCGATTGCAATGCACTGGTGGAGGTGGTTGATAATAGAGAAATAGTGTTTGGAAATGATCTAGTCCAGTTGGAAACCAATGAAATACCTAAAGGGCTGGTAGAGCTGGAAAGCATGTTCAATTACAATGACAGTCACTTACATCAGCAGTCTACCACCAAGTTGGAAGAACTAGAGGAGGTAAACCTAGGGACTGAATCATCCCCTAAGTTAGTATACATTAGGAAGAAATTACCCCCTCATGTCAGGACTAACCTTATTAATTTATTAAGTATAAACATGTTTTTGCTTGGTCTTATGAAGACCTAAAGGTGTATAGACAAGATCTTTTTCAGCATGAAGTTCCTTTACTTCCAGATGTTAAGCCTTTCAGACAAAAACAGAGACCCATTAATCCCTTATTAGAAACTAAGATGCAGCAAGAGTTGACTAAATTAAGAGAAGGGGGGATTATTAAACCTATAAGACATTCTTCATGGGTTTCCAATCTTGTCCCAATAAGAAAGAAGAATGTTGACATTAGATTGTGTGTAGATTTTAGGAATTTAAATGTTGCTTCTTTGAAAGATAACTACGCTTCCCCAAATATGGAAGCCATGCTACAAAGAGTGATAGGATGTGACCTTTTATCCATGATGGATGGTTTTTCAGGATACAATCAAGTGTTAGTGAAAGAATCTGAATAGTTTAAAACTGCCTTCACTACTCCATGGGGAACATATGTTTATGTGAGAATGCCATTCTGTTTGAAAAATGTTGGAGCTACATTTCAGGGAGCCATGGATGTAGCCTTCAAAGAATTCATTAATATCATCATAGTGGTTTATCAAGGTGATCTAACCTATTTCTCTAAGAAGGCTGATGATCACTATGGACATTTAGAGAAGGTGTTCAATAAAGCTTTGGAATTTGGTGTGTCACTAAATCCCAAGAAATTTCATTTTGGAGTCACTGAGGGAAAACTACTAGGACACATTGTTTGCAAGGAAGGGGTAAGGATATACCCTGAAAGAATTGAAGCAATAAATAAGGTGTCTGAAACTAAGAATGTAAAAGGTATTCAATCCTTTCTAGGCAAAGTAAATTTTGTTAGGATATTTATTGCAAACTTTGCAGAGATAGTGAAGCCTATTGTCAAGTTGCTCAAGAAGGATACCAAATTTTGTTGGGATCAAGAGGCCTCAAAGGCTTTTGCTGAAATTAAGAAGGCAATTCAGGAAGCACCAGTGTTAAAATCTCCTGATTACATTAAGCCCTTTTCTCTATTTTCCTTTGCTTCATATGATACAGTAGCTATAGTGTTATTACAAAAGGACAATGAGGGATATGAACATCCCATAGACTTCTATAGCAAGTCTTTGTAGGCGGCAGAATTAAAATATGGGACCATGGAAAAAACAAGCTTATGCTTTGGTCAAAGCTGTCAAGGCTTTTAGGCCATATCTGGTAAATGCAAATATCATTGCCTATGTCCCTCATGTTGCAGTTAAGGATATTTTGTCTCGGTCTGAGGTTATAGGGAAAAGATGTAGATGGATTAATAGAATTCAAGAATTTGACTTTGAGATAAAGATCACCAAATTGGTGAGAGGTTTGGGTCTGGCTAAGCTCATGACTGAGTCTAATCTTATGAATGTAGAAATACATAATGTTGAAGTTAGAGATGCTTCAATCACTAGCATTGAAAGACAACCTTGGTACTCAAAGATAGTCTGATTCCTAAGAGATGTTGCATTCTCAGAAGGAATGACACATAATCAGAAAAGAACTCTGAAACTCAAGTCCCAAAAATATGTATTCATTCAGGGTGATCTGTTTTAGAGAAAAAGAGATGGAGAGTTACTAATGTGTTTGGATGAATTCCAGGCTAAATAGGTATTGACTAAAATGCATGATGGAGTATGTGGGGGTCATTACTCTGCTAAAACAACTGCTGGCAAGATAATCTAGGCTGGATACTTTTGGCCTACCTCATTCAAAGATGCTTATGCATATGTTCAGAAATGTGACCCATGTCAAAAATTTTCATCCAAGCTGAAGTATGAAGGAGCCTTACCCCTAAATCCAATCTCTGTGGAAGCTCCTTTTGTCCAATGGGGCATTGATTTTATTGGAGAGATTGTTGAGAGGTCAAGGAGAGGTCACAGATGGATCATAGTAGCCACTGACTATTTCACAAAATGGATAGAAGCTATTCCTACAAGAAGAGCTACAAGTAAGGTTGTCATTGATTTCCTGATGGATAATGTAATAACTAGGTTTAGAACACTTGCTAAAATGGTAATGGACAATGCCAAGAGTTTCAGATCGGAAGAGTTTGTACAATTTTGTACTAGTCATGGAATACTCATATCTTACTCTTCACCTTATCACCCTCAGGGGAATGGACAAGTAGAATCCAGCAATAAAAGCCTTTTGACTATCATCAAGAAAATCTTGGAAGAAAATAAGAGATCTTGGGATCAAAAATAGAAGTTAGCTCTGTGGGCAGATAGAATAATAGTAAAAAAGGCCATTGGAATGTCACCTTTTGAACTAGTTTATGGTACCCAAGTCAGATTGCCAGTGAATAATCTTCTTCCAGTTTATAAATTCTTGCAAAATGAGAATATGGAGTTATCTAAACCGATGGAAAATAGAATGATCTAAATTGTGGAGGTGGAAGAGCTTAGGGCTTTGGCTCATAAGAGAAATCAAAAAATCCAATTGCAGTCCAAATACCTTTTTGATAAGAGGACATCATTAAGGAAGTTTCAAATTGATGACATTGTTCTTCAATGGAATGCAAAAGGACAAGACAAGGGGAAGCATAGAAAATTTGAATCATTATGGATTGGCCCTTTTGTGGTCTGTGACTTAAATGGTAAGGATTCATATTTTCTAAAGAATATGAATGATGAAATATAGGAATTTCTAGTGCATGGACAATTCCTGAAACATTATTTCTCTTGATGTCCTTGCACAATAGGTCCTTTGTTTGTACATATTTTGTTTCTTTCCTGTTTTTCTATTTTGGTCTGTTTCTCCAGAGTTTCTAAGTTTTCTTGTGTTGACCTTGTGATCAACCATCCCCAGTCAGAGCCGCTATTATCACTTTTTAAAAAATGGGTTTTTCCCTTTCCCATAAATCGGCTAAATTTTGAAATTTTAATTTAGACATGCTACTAATTGCTTCAGCTCTGTGTTAGGTCCTAGGGGTTTAGGGTTTTAATCTTAAATTGTTCAATGTTTTATCAAAAACTCTTTGGTTTCTATTTCTTCATTACTTTATCCACTTAAGTAATGGGTCTCGGGTTCGTAGGAAGTGTCCCCCCTTGTCATTTGCCTATGTGGTCATTTGAATTAATCATAAAATTTTACGCCTTATATATTTTTTCCTCCTAATGTTGTCAGGCCCAGTAAGTTGTGTGCATCTCTTAGGAAGATCTATGGTTTTCACTATTTCGTTAGGTGAAGTTGCACATGGTTTAAGACCCATGAAATGGCGAAAAGGAAATGCATTCTAAATGGCAATTTTGGTCCGGTTTAAAGAGGTCTCATCTTGTCCAAGATCCAATGGCTCGTGTTATTTCGCAGCCTGAACTTGCAAGCAAAATACCTTTCCCAAAATGGTGAAAATGTTTGGTGGGACCCTACATGCGAAGATTTTCTAAGTGATTAAAAGGTGATCAAGTCAGATCTGATCTGACAGTTCATGCTATTTCGCAAAATGAAAATGCTCGACAGTTATCTTTCATGAAGTGGTGAAATGATGTGGCACTCCAGGTAGACGGTCTAGCTGGTCAAGAGGGCGAGTAAGGTGGTGGCATGTGGCAGAGGCCACAATAGTCAGCAAGGCGAGTCTAAGGGTTGAAATAAGGTGGGTCCTAGAAGTGAGTCATGTCGCGGGATAAGAGGTGACCTGGCAGATATAGGTGGCAAGGATGAGGTGGAACCCAGTGTTTTCTCTTAGCAAATGAAAGACTAACATGTCAGCTTTGAAAGTGACTAGATGTGAGGTGTTTGAGGTTGAGTTTGAGGGCCCACATTTTCCAGAGTCAGTTCAGATCGTTAAGCATCGAGCAAGTAAAAAATAATCTAATGGTCCGCGTGAATTCGCAAAGGTAAAGTGATCATGCTTTATGCTCTGTAAAATGGTGAAAAGGTTTTTCATTCCCAAAGGTAGATAAAACATAAGGTTAAAGGAGGATCAACTTCATCTTGATCCAGTGACTGGCGTTATTTTGTGGTTGCGAGATACTTGAAGGATATGCTTCATGAAATAGAAAAAGTAAAAAGGGTTTGTCCAGGTGTCAAGCTAGATTGTGATGTGTCTATGGACACATGGTTTCAGAAGAAGTTGAAGGCCTGCCAAGGTGTAACTGGTGGTAAAAGGGAGAGACACGTGGCTGACATTGAACTAGGCTTGAACGGTTTTCTAAAACCAATGGTTGAGTGCCACATGGTAGTCAGTAACCAATGAAAAAGCGGCATAAGCAAAGCAGGCATAAAGGGTTTCCCTTAAAGGATGGTCATCTCCAATATGATCCAATGCCTCGCGTTGTTTTGTGGTCTAAAGTTGAAAAATGTTTAAGCTTTGTGAAATAGTGAAAGATCGCTAGTACTCAAGGTAAAGGCACGGTTAATGAAGATGTCCGTGGTCCCGGTGAGAGTTAAATGCCGAGCAGTTAGAATTCCATCTAACATTTGGCACGGCTTCGCGAAGGAGAAGTGCTCGAAAGATAAAGTCTATGAAATGGCGAAAAGGAGGTGGGGCCAGCGTGAAGGCAAGACTGATAAGTCAGTTTAATGACCGATCAAGTTTCTTTTGATCAGACGGTTGGCGTGATTTCGTTTAAAAAAATTGCCTAAAGGTTATGCTTCGTGAAAGAGTGAAAGAGTGAAAGGAAAGAATTGTAGGAATATTGTCACCCGTTGGAGCGAAAATTTGAATTCTCTAAGGAATTCAATTCTAAAGGGATGACCGAAGCATGCGGAATCAATGTCGTAGTTAAGACCTTGGGTACCATATATGATCTCCTATCAATTGAGTAAAGGTATCATTCAAAAGAATTGTTGTAGAAGAGCAGATACAAAGCTATTGTCTTCAAATATAGAGTGAGTCAATTCAGTTGCAGAGAAGATTCCTTCGAGCTAAAATCAGGTTTTCTTGTACTCTTGTGTGGCAATTTCTTTGTTGTATTTTAATTAAGGTCTTGATTTGTCGTTGAAAAATTTGGGGGTAGTATTTTGATTGCTTGCATTTTCAAAATGGCACCTAAGAGAGATTTTTTTACGAAATTCAATTATCAGGAGAGGGCCATTTGTGATGATTTTCTTGAGCAGTTGACATTGTCAACTAATCAGGCATCAAAGGTAAAAGAATTAGTGCCTAGAGCTCCTCGCTTGAAGATAGGAGAAGGGCTATATGATAAGGGCAACTGGTTGAGAGATCCATAGGTTGGGTTATCTAGGTTGGGGTTATTTAAAGTTGGATTCAGAATGAGAAATTCTCCAACCCCATAGAATAGCATCTAGGTGTTAGATGTAGGGAAGTTGGTAGTTCCAGAGGTATTCATGGACATGGATCTATTAACTCAAATTGCACATAATTATGACCCAGTCACAAGAAGCATTAGAGACATAAATGGGAAAGCCCTTATTGAAATTAATAATGAAGAGTTTAGAAGTGCTTTTGGGCTGAATGAGTTTACAAATTTTCTGGAACCAATTAACTTCAAATCATAGCTCAAGTATACTATGCACAGAGGAATCACCTTAGGAGTGGGCCTCTTAAGGAACTTTTTGTGAAGATAGGTGGGTTGATAGTTGTAGGACCCAACACTGAAGAGCCCTTCTCATTAAATCTATTCACCCTCAGGGCTAAGGGAATGTATTGGTCACTTTGCTAGGTTTTGGGAGAAGATGCTAAAGCAAATATGCCTAATCACTACTTGCTAATGATTGCTCAGATTCTGAATCCTTCCCTTGCAGTAACATTTGACTATGCTTCTTTCATTATTGGTGCTATCCATGGAGGGTTAGTAGGAATAAAAAATGGGAAGGTGGATAGGCCTTTCAGATGGTATTCACTCCTCATACATCTATTTCTGTTCAAAGGTAGTGATTACTTTGCCAGTGGATTGGACCTCATAAAAGAGAAAGAGGGAGAAAAGTTGCCAGTGCAATTATGGAGTATTGTGTTGTCATGGGACAGAGAGGATGCCAGTTTCTTAAAATTTGATAAATATTTTGCATCAAAGATTAGGACTCTCCTCTACTCAGAAAACCCAAGAATCCCCAAGGTTCTTTTGGAGTTTGTCAGACCAAAAGAGTTTGCAGAGAGTATAAAGATTGTTCATAATTGGGGTGATATTTACCTATACCCAGTCTCAATTATTTTCAGAAGTTTTCATTTCAAAGGAACTCCATTCTTACTGCCCTATCAAGTCCCTCTCAAAGTGGGAATTGCAAAAGTCCTTAGATAGATTGGTAGTGTACAAGAGGCAGAGCTGACAGGCAGGGGGAAAGGGACTATTATCCCTATGGTTATCATAGCCCATCAATTTATAATAACCAAGGGAGGTTGGAATTGTTTTGAAGACTTTCTTAAACCTTATCATTTGTAATCCACAGTATCCAGGTGTGCTGATCCGGAAGACTTCTTCAATGGCATGTTTAGAAAGAGAGCAGTGTGCAGAGGTAGACCCCATCAATTTCAGTTTCCTGAAGACCTCATTAGAAATGAGTTTGATTTGGATGAGTAGGAACTGAGGAAAGAAAAATGGGTGGCTTATAAGAAAGCCTTAGACTTTGTACATCAATTTGATGCCAGCTATGACCCATTGTCTAGCTTTTTCCCTCTTGAGGAGAAAATAAAGTTTTTAATTGTTTGCTTTGAGAATGTGATGTAGACCTTGAAGGAAAAGAGGAAAGTTGTGATTAAAAGCAACCCTAAAAAGGCAAGAATGATTCTAAGTAGGTCTACCTCCACCAAAGCAATCCCCGCTAGTGACTATACACTGCACAAGAAATCTAGTTATAGTGTACTGATGCCTACAATAGGGGAGCCCTCTACCTCCAAAGGAAAGAGGAAGATACAAGATGTCATTGACATCCAAGAGAGCCCTAAGAAGCAGAGAGTAGGAAAAGAAATATAATATGATACACCTTTTTACTCTCCATCCCAATCCCCTATTCACATAGGAGATGAGCAAGCAGCAGCTAAGTAGCTTATACAGTTAGGCAATCTAGGAGAAATTGCCTATACATATGATGAAGTAGAGGAAGGTATGCCAGAAGAACCCCTTGCTGCTGAAATGAACATTACTACCACTGAACTTAAAGGCCAGGAGTGGGATCCTTAGATAAAGCAAGCCAGTGATGACTTCTTGGCTAACAACAATTTTGTCACATCAGGAGCATTTATGTAGTTTGTATGGAAGCAAAATATAGATAAATACAATGCAAGATGTGAGAAGAGAAAAAGGTGAGCAACCTAACAAAGATCTAGCTCTGGTGGAGGAGGAAATAAAACAAGAAATGATGTTTTGTAGTTCAATATACTGAATATGAGTATAATTTTCATTCCTTTGTTTCAGTTAGTTTCAGGGTGATTAGATCCACTGGTTTTCTGGATTGGTTTGTTGTGGATTTATCTTTTGAAAGTGTGAATTCAGTTCACAAAGGTATACCCGCCTGGACTCTGAGTAAGTCTGAAGTGTAGAGGGTTAAATCAAACCTTGTCATATGTTATCCAAGGAGTTTCGTTCTCTTTGATATCTCTTCTACACAGAGTTTAATCATTTTATTTTAAGGATGTTAAAGTGAATCAGATTTAGAAGACAACAGGCCTCTATGCCGACATACTTCCTTTCTTCTGTGCCAATGTCGGTGTCCTGAGTGCCGATGTGGAGTGTGATCTGCTGATGCTGGTATAATGTCTTTGCTGGTGTTATAGGATTGCAAGGTTTCCATCAATGACAAAACCTTCAATCACATACAATGTCTCATTGGAGTGTGCATATGCCAACAATCTCCCCCTTTGGCATTGATGGCAACACTCATGAGAAATTTTAAAAAGTATCCAAAAATGTGTAGTCCAAAAATGTTACCAAAAATATGAGAGCTCCCCCTAAGCATATGATTCCTATCCTATGATTTGAATTTTCTCATCCCACTACTCCCCCTTTGGCATCAATGACAAAGGTTGTCAAGATGTCAGTAGAGTTGGTAGTTTCAACTATCCATAAACTCAACCTTGTAGCTGGGTAGTTATAATTTTAAAAACATCTCCCAAAATCAAGTTTATACTGTCCATAAACTTTTTGCTATCCTTTATTTTTGTCTCTATTCTCTTCACTGTACCAATGAGATGCTGCAAATGCTCTACCGGTGTTTTGCTTCCCTATATTAATGCCTCAAAAATTTCCTTTCGTAGAGATGCTAGATAGTCCAATCTTGGACTTAGTTTAGATCTCAAATGTTTTGCCTTATTTATTATTCTTTCTTTCTCTCTTTCCAATTTGAGTAGTTCTTCCTCAAAATTTGTTATCTTCTCAAAAACTGATAGTGTATCAGGTGAGTTGACAAAGCTGTCTGCAAGTTTATTTATCTCATCTTGTACCTTGCTCATTTTCTTGTCAATATCTATAGTCAGAAAGTTTGTTTTATAGGTAACTTTATACAGATTTTTGTGTTCTTTCAACAAATTAGATAGTTCTGGTAGAAGTGTGTCAAAATCTCTATTACACTTCTTTATTTGCTCATCAAAGAATTTCCATTTTTCAATTTCTACCTTATCCTTCACTAAATCTTCATTTATTTTCTCAATGTTTTCTGAGATGTATTTACATAGTGTATCCAATTGTCCTAAAGAATCTTTGTTATCTATATTATAGTTAGGTGCAATTACATTCAAAATTGGTATGGTATCATCAATTGCTTTGTAAGCCTGTGAGCTGCAGTCAGTTATTTTCTTGATAGAATCAAGTAGTACCTCAGTCACATTTGTTGATTTGTATCTTGATGATGATCCAACAATTTGAGTACCGGTGGAAGTAACCAAGCTTGCATTAACCTCTGGTAGGTCAGTTTGTGTCTACATTTCTTTAAGCACTAGTTTTCCTACTTCACTAGTTACCGATGGCACTGTTTCCTTATGTACATGTTCCAGTTGTTGTTGTTCTAGAGCCTTTTGCTTTGTTTGTTTCTCTATAGGTTTCATTTCCTCAGTCCATGTCTTAGTCTCTACCTTTTTCTCTTTATCATCTACCGATTTATCAGTTTCCTCAGTCACCGGAGGCTCACTAGCCATATCTGACTCTTTTGTTGTATCTTTGTCTACTACTATGTTGATCTTCTGAGTATCAACATTCATAGTATATAGGACTTCAAGATTAGGATTATTATCCTCTACATCCATACTCTTGGCTATCGGTTGATCTTCATTAGTTGTTGATTTTACCAGTGCAGTATTTAAAGAAGGTGGGGGTAAGTTGTCTCTAACCTTGATACTTGGTGGTCCACCAACTTTACCTTTCCCCTTATCTCTATCTTTCTGATATACCTTTATTAGTTTAGGGTTCCTGTACTCTTCTTGTTTTTCTTTCTCAACCAGGAATATATCCCATCCATCTTTTGTTTTCTTTGTCACTTCATTAACTCTTCCTGCCATTAGTGAAATATGTCGGTGTGTAGTAGAGAATACTGACCGGTTGGCCTTTGCAATCAGATCATCAATTTCTTGTGGAGAGTTTACTAGATATACAATAAGTAGCTTCTCAATTTTTATTTTCTTATCCAATTCAATCACTGCCTATCTTCTTGCCTCTAGTCTTTTGAATAATTCATCTTGTATTTCATTGACTACTTCCATCAAAAATTTCTTGTACATATCGATGTGCAATATAACACTATTTTCAACTTGTTCTTTCTCATTAGCTGTTAGAGTGTCATATATTTTCTGTATGTTCTTCAGTTTACCTTCCTCTGTGATTTCATTCAGCAATATATCAAGAGGGGCCAAGTCTTTGTTTATCCTTTTCTTCTTCTTGGGTGTCAGTTTCTTATTTGGTGTGGCCTTTCTAACCGGAGATCTCACAGCTTGTTGCTTTTACCTTGTCCTCCTAGGTGAAGGTGTGGTTGCTGGTGAGAGATCTCTTTTTCTTACAACTCTTTTAAAAGTTGTAGGAATGTCACTTCCTGAAGAAGTACCTACCGGTGATAGGTGAGTTTCAGGTTGTGGAGCTGCTAACTCATCCTCTGTTATGCCGATTTTCTTCAATACATCTTCCTTAAAGGCTTTTGCTTGTCTGGACCCTTTCCTTACAACTGCTTCAACCTTTTTCACCTTTTTCTTTGATTGAATTTGTCTTTCAATATTCTCTGCACTACCAAATACTTCTTCCTTTGGTTCTCTAGGGGCTTCTAGAAGTGCTTTAGCATATGTTTCAACTATGTGATCATCTATTTCATATCCCATCTTGGTTACCCAAACTATCCTTAGGATGACTACTTCCATCCAGATTTCATCTTTGTATTTGTCTACAATCTTCTGTGATAACCTTACTCTTTTCTTCATTTTGGTCTTTAATGCTTGGAAAAAGTCATGAATATTGTTTTCCTTGTTCTCACCCATGTTATTGAATAGTTCAGTCAATTTTTACATCATTAACCCTTAGAGATCTCTTGTCAAATGTTGCACCAGTTAGGTTTATAACTAGTTCATTAAAAACTTTCTTGGTTTTATCTGATCTTTTATCGGTGGTTGGTAACCCTGTGACAGCTTTCATAGCTTCCTTAGTGATTTTATGAATTGCATCTAACTAGAAAAATTCTCCATGTACCCTGCTCAAAAATATCCTAATCACATCCTTTGGAAATTCAAGAATGCTAACAATTTCTATAAATCCTAGGGACTCAATGATCTTGTGTTCATCCTTTATATTGCCAGTATTATCACATATCATGGTTTTAATTTCCTCATCTCCTAACTCTTCAATGTTGTAGTGAATGTACATTCTGGGGTCTTCAGCATATACAACTCCTTTAGGAATTTGAGAAAAAGCACCTAAGGTATCATCCTTCTTTGCTATCTTGAGAACTAACTGAAATATGAGCCTAGGTCTTTTTATTGCTTCAATAATAGTAGGGTTTGCTATGTATTCAATTGCAAAGGTGGATGCCATGATTAAATACCTTTTATTGCCTTCGATGGATGATTGCTTGGAGTGTTCTTGCTTCTTGCTCGAAATGCCTTAGCTCGGAGTCTTCGTGCTCTTCGAAAATTTGAAATCACAGTAAAATGAAATGGACCTTAAACCTTAACTTTATAATGTCTCTTCGCCATCTGCCACATTAATTGCATGCTGGTTAAGTGTTCACTTAACATTGTTTGCCAGTAATAAGTAATTTCCAACTTCTTATCTCTAACCGAGGGAATAATAGCACATATATCAATAGATTGCCAAACCCTCAAAAAAAAATTCTTCAATTAGATGAAGAGCTTCCTGCCGGTGGAGCACTGCTCTATCCTTCTAGTGAAGCATCACTTTGTCTTGCCAGTGAAGTATTGATTGATTCTACCAGTGGAGGAGTATTCCCAATATTTAGATTACCTTTTCTAATCCATTGTTTTGAGAATTCTTGCTTAACCTCTTCAACTTTTTCTTTACCTTTCAAGCTAGAACTTTTGTTGTCTACCGGTGTTCCTTTACTTCTATAGAATTTAGCAATATGTCCAATCTTGTTACATGCATAACAAGTTACATTATTTTTCTGAATAGCTTTCCCATAACTTATGCTGGTTTGCGTTCTACATTGATTAGATAAATATCCAAATCTTCCACAAACATAACATCTCACATTCATTCTACAGTTTTCAGAGTTGTGACCAACTTTGTTGCATTTAGAACATTGACCGATGGGTGTGTTGATATTCTGATAATTTCTAGATCTACATTCATTTTCTCTATGACCATACTTATTACAGTTAAAGAATTTATCATTGAATTTATAAGCATTAGGTTGTCTTACCGGTTTGTTGTGATCCTGAGTATTTGTAGTACCAGAGCTTTCACCAACTTCAAAGCCAATTCCAGAAGTGTCACCTTTAGTTTTTTGGTTCTTCAGCAAGGTGCCAGGTTCCTCTGAACTTTTCTTGAATTTTTCTTTGTGTTGGTTTGCATTTTCTAGTTCTCTTTCTAGGACTTCTTTTTGTCTCATTAGTTCATTTGAGTCATTCTGAGTATGCATCAGATATGTCTTCAACATGTCATTTTCATAGCTAAGTCTTGTGTTCTCATTTGCTGCATCACTTAGTCTTCTGGTCAATTCTTCTTCATTCTTCTTCCTATCCTCAATCTCTTTGCAAAATCTCATAGTCATATCCTGCATCTCATTCTTTGTTGTCATATTCTCTTGTTTTAATCTGCTTATCATATCATTAACTGATTCCTTTTCATCATTCTCATTTTGCAATTTTTCACAAAGTTCTCTTCTCTTATTTCTTGCAACAGTAAATTTTTCTTGAAGTGCCTGAATGATGTCCTGAGCTACTCTTAAATCATTTTCTAATTTGATATTTTTCAACTTTTATGCATCATAGTCTGTAAGAGCTCCTTCCAATTGCTTCATCAGATTTTCCATTTTTACCAGTGTCAAGATCTTCCTCAAGCTGTTAGGCTTTTGAAAATAGAGGACCAAGATCTGATACCAATTGTTAGGGGTTCCACAGATACTGAGAGGAGGGGGTGAATTAGTATCTAACTGGGAATTATAATTTCTTAACTTAAAACATGTAGAACATAATATAACAGTGTACCGGTATGCAAGAAATAATGCAATAAACAAAATCAAGAACATCCACATGAAAAACACACCATAACACAAGATGTTAACAAGGAAAGCCAGTGTGGGAAAAACCTCGGTGGGATTTGTGACCCACAATATTCACTCACTGGCCAATAAGAGAATATTACTTACAATAGGGGCCTTCACATGCAGGATGGCCAACTGCCTAGAGCTCACTGCTCAATGGGAAGTCTCACTAACTTACAATAAGGATTATGCAAATCCAATATCTTGTACTGCTTTATAATAGCATCTTCAATGCTTGATTCAGTACCGGTTCCTACTTTGTTCTTTACATATACCTCTTGACCTATATTTTGCACATTAGGTTTGCCTAATATTTTCCTTAATGCTTCTACATCACATTCGTTACCTTTACAAATGTCTACAATGATCTCTTTTATATATAAGAGTCATTTTACAATTTGCCAAGTCGGCTTACACATTTTTATAATAATAAACAATATGTAATATAACAAAATCATGTCGGCCTCTGTACCGGTATACTTCCTTTCTTCTGTGTCGGTGTCGGTGTCCTTAGTGCCGGTGTGGAGTGTGATCTGCTGATGCCAGTATAATGTCTTTTTCGGTGCCATAGGATTGCAAGGTTCCATCAATGACAAAACCTTCAATCACATACAATGTCTCATTGGAGTGTGCATATGCCAATAGAAATAAGCCCTAAAACTATTTGGGTTACTGAAATGGGTTATGAGGTTGATCTACATGTTCTGGAAATGTATGCAAAAGAACTGCTTGAAGCACCTAGAGAACCATTAGAGGAAATATTTGGAATTGTTGAAACCATAGCTAGTAAAGTATCAATAGAGAAAAATAAGAAGAAAAGAGACAAATTCATTAGGGATGCATCTAAAAAAGTACAAGGAATCAAAGAAAATGTCATGAACCTTAGTGGCATATCGGCTAGTGAGCTTGAAGGACTTGAACTAGAGGCACATATTTCACTAGTTGACACATCTTTTGATAGTGATAGTGGGAAGGTTACTGAGTTCAAAAGAGTGGAAAGGAAAAGGAAATCCTTACCAGTACCTTCTCCTACTTCGAAGGAAACAAGAACTTTAAGAAAGAAATAGTAAGCAATTAGGGAACCCAAGAAAAAGCTTACTCCAAAGAGAAAACAGATACCGGTTACCCCTTCATTGAATAATTTCCTGAATGAAATAATAGAGGAAGGTAATTTATCTAATGTGAATAAATGGTATGCTTCTTCAAATGATACTAACAAAAAAACTATTGAAGAAAGAATTGTTCTTCATTTAGACATTTATAAGAAAGTTTTGATTGAAGTTGTTGATGAGCTACCAAATGATCTCTACATGAGACTAGAAGCTAAAAGCCTATCAGTGATGGAATTAGATAAGAAACTAAAAGTTGAAGCACTCTTGGTTGTTCACCTAATTAACAACAAGGAATAAATAGATGAACTTATTTATGAGGCTAACTGATCAATATTTTCTAGCAGACACTGACAAGTGAGCCTAATGATAGGAAGAGTGAAGGAAATTGTAGAAGAAACAATAGATAATTGGGATACATTCTTTGTAGAGAAAGAAAAACAAGCAGAAAAGAGCAGACCCAAGAAGACATTTGAGGTTTAGCAAAAGGAAAAAGGTAAAGGAAAAATTGGTTGTGTTCCAAACATTAAGATTACTAACAATCTTTTTGTTGTTCTCAAAAAAGAGAAACCCAAGTTCACCTACAAACTATCTATAAATTAGCCAATCTCAATCAATGAAAAGCTTTAGGGCTTGGACAACATAACATAGGATCCTAATAATCCTCCTACACCTCAGGTTCTGCTAGACCTAGGAGGGGACACCCTTTTGATGCATAAAATAGAACCAGTTACAAACATATGACATCAGTAAAAGAAGATGAATTTAAAAAAGGCTCAAGAACAAAGGGGTTACTGTAGATGGGATAGATCTACATTGACATCTCAACATGATTGGAGCATGAGATAGGTGGAACAAGAAAAATAAGAAACATAAAAGAAAAAGGATATTTGATTATTAAAACTCTCTACGAATCACCAAAATATGCAAGATCAGTGCCTTATCTAAGGGCATGGAGTCATACATCAATCTGCAAATGAAAACCTCTATTGCAAATCCAATTTATTGAGAAAGATATCCCTATATTAATGCTTGACATTAATACATTCTAAACTCAAATAGAGGATCATACACATCCAAACATTATCCTGAATCCAAAATGATTATTCATATAATTTAAACTCTTCCTTGAAGAGTACCTAAGAACAACCATTACACTCTCACTTCGATAAGACAAACCCAAACTCCTTTGAAGGCTAGATTTATTGAAAATAAGAGAAGGCCTAAAGACAATCTAATACACTATATATATGGCTTACATATATGTGACCTGCAACAAAAAACATCTACAACAAGAAGATACTCTATTACTTGAAAGAAGACATTACACTGTATAAACTTGGAAAAAATTAGAAGAATGGAAACCAATATTATGCAGTCTTTCTCACCAAAAATATGGAACCTTTACAAAATGAGAAGACCCTCGACTAAAAAGGAAGGGAGGAAAAAATTAGATTTCATTCTCTGACAATGGAAATTGCCTTATCTTTCAGCATTAACTATTTTGCACAACTCGGCCTGCAAAAAACCTTTCTAACAAACTGAAAAAATCCAATCTAAGATCCTGAGGTAACTAACCCAAAAGTACTTGTTGTGGGTTGCACTTGACTGCAGAAAAGGATTTCTTGAATTGAGAGATTTCCAACGAGATACAATATACCTATATTAGGGAAAAAGAATAATCCCTTAGTCATCAATCCCTCTATAGGTATGTCACTTAAGTTTTTGCCTTTTCACCACAATCTGAAATTATATTTTAAATTTTGACTTTCCCGTGCAGATCTCCACCACATGTCTCCTCTAGTTTGGCCTTGGGGGTCCTTATCCTACCACCTCAACACTACCTAGACTCACCACCAAAATTAAGCACTTTGTTTCTTCCTTGTCGCTGATTCGCGATGGATATTCATCATGCATCTTCGGACCGAGGTCAGCAACCACTGTCGATCTCCCTCAGACCTACTTGTTCTTTAATTCCTCCGAACTGCTCTTCTTTTCTATCGGGCCCCACCACTTGGTCGCCAAGTTACGGCTATTAGCCATTGAGCTACTTTTTGTTGTGACTTGGCAATATTCATTGATCTCCCTCAGATCACCATTGATCTACCTCGACTTGCCTGACACTTATCTCACCTAGGCCACTTTCTCCTCTAGAGGGCCCACCATGTGTCACATCCTGATTCATCTACTTGCCACTGGACTTGGGCCCACCCTGATTCTTCTTCTACTCCCTACCACATGGAACAACCTGATTTGTACTGAGCTGACTTGGACGGCCACCTCAACCACCACATGGCTAGTCTCCATGTCGCATGGGATAATAATCAAGCTTCTTCACATGGTGGTATAGCGACGACCATAAATCTTCCTTCAACCTACTTGATTCTTAATGCTTAGGCCGCTTTCCATTTCTGCATGTGCTTAGTCACCAAGTCCTGATGATAAGTCAGCAGGTATGTTTTCATCGTGGTATAGCGACCACCGTCGGATCTTTTGCATCACCATATGATCTTCCCTGATCTGTCTGACCATTAACCTTAGCTGATCTTCTTCCTTCTTCCGCATGTGCTTAGTCACCAAGTCCTAATGATAAGTTAGCAGGTATCTTTTCATCGTGGTATAGCAGCCACCATCAGCTCTTTTGCATCACCATCCAATCTTCCCTAATCTTCTTCCTTCTTCCGCATGTCACCACATGGCACTCCTTGTTTCTCTTATGAGATTTACCTAGGAACCACCTATCTATAAGGCCTACCATGCATCATCCTCTAGTTTGCTACCTGACCCACCTAGACTGCCAAGTCATCTTTGGTTTTGTTGAATACCATTCTTTTGGCCAAACTTCCTCTTCAGCTAGCCATTTTATTGTCACATTGAAACCTTGGTTTCATCGATGCCTTCACTTTATCAGCAAGACCGGTTTGGGTTTCTTTGATGTGCCTTTGTCGATGGAAATGAGCTTTTGGTGAAACCATTTAGAGGTTCATCACAACCAAGGTCTGCTTGACATTCACGTGCCACCTGTTCTGTCGCATGACTGCAACTTCACCATTGTCGAACCCACCACTTGGACCTAGGCCCACCACCTCACCAGCCACTAAACTACCACCTCATCATTCACCAAGTCGAGGTGATTAATAGTTGAGCACTTTCATATAGCAGTATAGTAATGGTCGTCCATTCTTCTACAACTTGTTCGCCCATTAATTTCTTTTACTACAAAATTAGGCCACTCTGAGATGCAAGTGCATGTAGGAGGGGGCACTGAGCTGAGCTTCCATTTTTTTAAAAGCCCTTAGGCTTTGACACCTGATATGCATGGAGCTTTCTAGTTAAATACCAAAATACTCCTCCATGTGGCCAATGTGGGATAAAAGGTTCTTCGTGCGTTGAAAGTTCATTTTGTTTGTAAACCCAATTTGGCACCCAAGTAGAAATGACTTACATAGGCTGATTGCATCTGTATTGAAGTTTCTTTTCTCCACATGTGTGACGTAGGGGATTTGGTGATACATTGGCCAAAAGAGTTTGCCTCTAGGTTTTAATTTTTAACCCCCTCACATTACAAAGCTACGACTCATGCAAAAGAAATGGTTGAACCTTGAACCAAAAAGGTTTAAGGGTTCAAGTTCAAAATAAATTACAATAATGTTCCTGCCTTGTCATAAAACAAAGTTGCGATGAGAAATCCCTAAAGCAAGGCATCATTGGGTCACCAAATTTAGCATGATTTTTATGAGTCCCAATAGTGGCTCTGACTGGGGGGTTGATTGCAAGATCAACACAAGAATTTCAGAAATCTTGGTAGAGCAGACTACCCAAAAAATAGGATCACATCTCTTCTTTTTAATTCTTCAATGAGCTTCACTCTCCAAAATAGGGGTTCCTTATTGAAAACCACACAACTGAAAATAAAGCGACTGTACAATAGAATTTATTTACATATGGCCCTGGGCCATCAAAATTGGCATCAATACTTACCTTTGTCAAACACATAATTCTCATTTCCATGAATCAAGGGTAAGTTGGAAGTTTCATTTACATTTGCTTGATCACAAACTCTACAACTTCTCATCAGCTCATCACATAAAAGATAATCAGCATGATGGTAATCATTCAATCTTTGAAAAATAAAACCCACCTCTAAGTATTGATTATCAAATGACATATAACTATCATATTGTTTACAATTATTTCCCAGCTGAAAAGAAAAGTAACCCTGCTCCATCTGATCACTGGCAACATCAGGCACATGCTGATTGCTAGTTTGCACAAATGGACAACACTCATCCATAATACAGGCTTGCAAAATAGAGAGAAACATTTCCTCATAAAATGGCTGCAATTTAGCATATTGATTACACCTAATAGCAGCCTTTTGCAAACATGAAAATGCATGATCATCTATCAATGGTTCATTTACTACTTGCAAATCTAGGAAAACAACTTCAGATTTGTCTTTCTCTTTAACACCAAGATCCACACAATGCATATCAAATTCTAATTTCATATCAACATATGAATCCACATTATTACATTTATCAACCTTATATGCATTTTCATCTTGTCCATTATTCAAATCAAATGTAGGGAAAAAAATATCATATGTATCATACCTCACACCCTTAAGAAAATAATCAGTATCAAAACACATACTAATTGGGTATGAGAGATTGGGATTTTTCTGGATGTATACAGGTCTTAAGATCAACAGCTACGAGTTCTAAGACTTGTTCACTACTTAGTGAATCTTCTCCTTCATTTTCATTTTCCTTGGCTTCATCTTTTGTGCTGTAAACCTTGTCCCAATCTGATGCATGCATTAAATCTGCAGTACTCATGTCTTTGTGCACATTTATTTTGTCATTACAACAACTTCCATCTACATCATGACCTTTATCATGCTGATCATAAAGTGTTGCTATATGTTGCAACATAGTTTCATAACCTTGGTTGCAAACACATTGTGGATTGATATTAACAACAAGGTGATCTATATTATTCAAATCTAAAACCTCAAAAGGATTGTGACTATTTGAACAATAACGTATGCTCTCACAATTTTCATCTTGCTCTAAATACACATCTACACTGTCATGCTGAGAATAGGAGTCACCTTCAACATTATAAGAGGTATATCCACTCACGCATTCATCTCCATAACCATACTCAATCTTGTGTACATTTTCAAATTTAATCATTTGAATCTCATCTATCCATTCTTTAATATGTGCAACACATTCTTCCCTCAAGGTTGAAGACCAATTAATTGAGTCAGGCTCATCAAGCTCTAAAAATAATTCAATCCAAACCGACTCATGTGGTCTAATATCAACTAGAAGCTCATTTAATATAGCAATAAATCTTTCATTAAAAAAATATGATGATTCAACCTTTATCTTCCCTACCTTCCTTCTTAAAAACAAGATGCACCTATCTTGTATCTTTCGAAGATGTATTTCAATCTCCCTATCAATGTCATTCAAAATTGAAAAAGAAATTTTAGATCTAGGAACCACATCTAGATCCATCAAATTTGAAAAAATGATTGAACCATTACCATGACAATGCATCTTACTATTTTACTATCTTTTCAAAACATATGCAGTCATTAACTTCATAACCAGACATACTTATCACCATATTTCTGACTGAAACTTTTCCAAAACAAGAAGTATGTAACCTTAGAATCAATACTCCTTTTCCTGGTGACTTGCTTCACCTTATAAGGAACAAATAATTATCTCATGAATGGGAAATACCTAGAGTAAATTTGTTGTTGTTGTTCACTTCACCTCTAATTGAAAATTTAAAGAGCATCTCCAAATCTCATGTTCATTCTTACAGAGTCACCACCTCCCTGAAGAGGAATGAAATTTAACCACTAATCTTTACGCTGAAACACTTTCAGATTTCTGGGTCTCACACAACAGAGTCACATAATATTTTTTTTTTAAATTTCTCAGCAAAAAAATCTCCATGACACACACTTTAAAATCTGAAAAAAACTTTCAGATTTCTAAAGTTTTGAGACTCTTCCCTCAAATGAATTTTGGCCAGACTCATGGGTTTGAATTGACAAACTTTTTTTCCATCATTTTCCCCAGTAGAGTTGCCATTTTTGTTTTTCTCAAAAAAGAGAAAGCCAAGTTCACCTACAAACTATCTATGAAATAGCCAATCTCAATCAATGAAAAGCTTCAAGGCTTGGGGAACATAACATAGGATCCTAATGATCCTCCTACACTTCAGGCTCTACTAGACCTAGGAGGGGACACCCTTTTGTTGCATAAAATAGAATCAGTTATAGACATATGGAATCAGTAAAGCAGATGAATCTCAAAAATTCTCAACAACAAGGAGGTTACTGCGAATGGGCTAGATCTACATTGACATCTCAACTAGATTGGAGCATGATATAGGTGGAACAAGAAAAACTACAAACATAAAAGTAAAAGGATATTTGATTATTAAAACTCTCTGAGAATCACCACAATCTGCAAGATTAGTACCTTATCCAAGGGCATGTAGTCATACATCAATCTACAAATGAAAACCTCTATTGCAAATCCAATTTATTAAGAAAGATGTCCCTATATTAATGCCTGACATTAATACATTCTAAACTCAAATAGAGGATCATACATATCTAGACATTATCCTGAATCCAAAATGATTATTCATAGAATTTAAACTCTTCCTTGAACAGTACCTAGGAACAACCATTACACTCTAACTTTCAGAGGACAAACCCAAACTCCCTTGAAGACTAGATTTATTGAAAATAAGAGAGGGCCTAAAAACAATCCAATAAATTGTATATATGCCTTACATATATGTGACCTATAACAAAAAGCATCTACACCAAGAAGATACTCTATTACTTGAAAGAAGACATTACACTGTACAAACTTGGAAAAACTCAAAAGAATGGAAACCAAGATTATCAAGCCTTGCTCACCAAAAATATGGAACCTTTAAAAAATGAGAAGAATCTCTAATAAGAAGGAAGGGAGGAAAAAGTCAGATTTCATTATCTGACAATAGCAACTACCCTATCTTTCAAGATTAATTGTTTCACACAACGTGTCTTGCAGAAAACCTTTTTGACAAACTGAAAAAATCTAATTTAAGATCCTGAGGTAACTACCCCAAAAATACTTGTCATGGGTTGCACTTGACTATAGAAAAGGATTCCTTGGATCAAGATATTTCCAACAATATACAATGTGCCTATATTAGGGAAAAATAATAATCCCTTAGTCATCAATCCCTTTGCAGGTTAGTCATTTAAGTTTCTACCTTTTCACCACAGTCTGAAATTATATTTTAAATTTTGAATTTCCCATGCAAATCTCTGCCACATGGCTCCTCTAGTTTGGCCTTGGGGGTCCTTATCCTTCCACCTCAACACTACTTGGACTCACCACCAGAATGAATCTCTTTGTTTCTTCCTTGTTGCTGATCCACAATGGATATTCATCGTACATCTTCGGACTGTGAATTGGCAACCACTGTTGATCTCCCTCGAACCTACTTGTTCTTTAATTCCTCTGAACTACTCTTCTTTTCTATTGTCTCCCACTGCTTGGTCACCAAGTCTCTACTATTATCCATCAAGCTAGTTTTTGTTGCGACTTGGTGACACCCGTTGATCTCCCTGAGATCACCATTGATCTGCGTTGACTTGCTCAACCCTTATCTCACCTGGGTCACTTTCTCCTCTAGTGGGCCCACCATGTGTCACATCCTAATTTGCCTTTGGATCCATATACTCACCACTTAGACTTGCCACTGGACTTGGGCCCACTCTAATTCTTCTTCTACTCCCTGCCACATGGCATAGCCTAATTCGCATTGAGCCCACCTGGATGGCCACCTCAACTGCCATGTGGCCAGTCACCATGTTGCATGGGATAACAGTTGAGCTTCTTTAAATAGTGGTATAGCGATGGTTGTATATCTTCCTGCAACCTACTTGATTCATAACAATTGGGCCACTTTCCATTTCCGCATGTGCTTAGTCACCAAGTCATGATGATAACTCAATGGGCATATTTTCATCACGGTATAGCGACCACCATCAGATCTTTTTCATCACCGTCTGATTTTTCTTGATCTGCCCAACCATTAACCTTGGTTGATCTACTTCCTTCTATTGCATGTCACCATGTGGCACTCCTTGATTCGCTTATGAGATCTACCTATGCACCACCTGTCTATCGGGCCTTCCACGTGTCAGCCTCTAGTTTGCTATCAGACCCACCTGGACTGCCAAGTCATTTTTGGTTCTGTTGAATACCATTATTTTGGCCAAACTTCCTCTTCGGCTAGCCATTTTTGTGTCTCATCGAAACCTTGGTTTCATAGATGCCTTCACTTTATTAGTGGGACTAGTTTGGGTTTCTTCGATGTGCCTTTGTCGATGGAAATGAGCTTTTGGTGAAACCATTCAAAGGTTCATCGCAACCAAGGTCTGATTGACATTCACTTGCCACCTATTATGTTGCATGACCACCACTTGGACCTAGGCCCACCACCTCACCAGCCATTGAACTACCACCTCATCAATCACCAAGTCGCGGCGATTAATAGTCGAGCACTTTTGCACAGCTGTATAGTGATGGTCGTCCAATCTTCTCCAACCTATTTGCCCATTAATTTCTCCTTTTACTGAAAAATTAGGCTACTCTGAGATGCATGTGCATGCAGGGGGGGCTCTGAGCTAATCTTCAATTTTTTCAAAATCCCTTAAGCTTTGACACGTGATATGCATGGAGCTTTCTACTTAAATACAAAAAATGATCCTCCCCATGGCCAATGTGGGATAAAAGGTTCTTCATGCCTTGAAAGTGTTGAAATGTGGTGACTGATTAGCAAAGTATTGTACACTCAGCATGTATCCTTGCCGAGGTCCGAGCCCGGGCCGGGCCCCATGTAGAGGTGCGGGGACGACAGCCTCGAGGAAAGTGGGGGTTCGGGGACGAGAGCCCCCAAGAAATTTTTTTTGGGGTATTTTTTTTTGTTGATGAAAATCAACATTGTAATAAAACCCTAAAAAGGCCGACTTTGTTTTTGCCCTAAAAATGCATGTTATAAGCGGTTGGGATGCTTAAGGCATAGTAAGGTTGATGTAAATTTTTTGCTGGATAATAAGAAAGATTGGATGACTATGTATGGTGGACGTAACCCATTCTGGGTGAACCATGTTAAATCTCTGTGTTATCTGTGTCCTATTTTATTTCTTTATCTTTTGTATTAAAATTTGCATATAATTATTACTTCATATTTTCTTCGGATCTGCTTGAAACCCTAACAATTGGTATCAGAGCGAGGTTTTTTGTAAATTGATAGGACTCTCAGATTTGAGTGGGAGTAAATGGAGGATTCCAAATTCAAGGTCGAAAAGTTTAACGACTAGAATTAACAATTATGGAAAATGCAGATGGAGGATTACCTGTATCAAAAGGATTTATGGCGGCCGTTGGAAGGAAAGGCAAAGAAAGCGACCACAATGTCAGATGAAGAGTGTGACATTTTAGATAGAAAGGCATTGGGATCCATTCAATTGTGCCTTGCACCATCTGTAGCATTCAATATAACACAAACAAAAATTATTGTAAATTTGATAGCGACATTGGCTAAGTTGTGGGAAAAACCCTCGGCTTCGAATAAGGTATTTCTTATGAAGCGTTTGTTTAATTTGAAAATGAGTGAGGGGGGATCTATAGCAGAGCACTTAAATAAATTTAATACAATTAATAGTCAATTATCTTCAGTAAAAATTACTTTTGAAGAAGAGGTTAGGGCTCTCTTGGTTTTATGTTCTTTGCCAGAAAGCTGGAATACCTTGGTTATGGTTGTAAGTAACTCTGTCTCTAGTAAAAATACTTTGGTATTTGATGATATTGTTGGTGTTATCCTTAGCAAGGAAATGCAAAGGAAAAGCACAGGTGAGACTTCAACATCATCAAGTAGTGTTTTGAATGTGGAGAACAGAGGAAGATCAAAGGAAAGAGGAAAAGGCCCTTGGAATGAGAAGTCACGAGGGAAGTCAAAGAAAGGACACTCTCAATCTAGAAGAAATAAAGATTGCTAGTACTGCGGAAAGCCTGGTCATCTAAAGAAAGACTGTTGGTCTCGAAAAAACAAAAAAGGAGACAAAAATGAAAATGATAGTAAGGAAGCTAATATTGCAAGTAATACTTTACAAGATGCTTTAATCTTATGTTTGGATAATGTTAATGATTCCTAGGTAATAGATTTTAGGGCTTCATTTCATGCTACACCCCCTAGAAAATATTTTTTAGATTATGTTCAAGGTGATTTTGGACAGGTATATTTGGGTGATAATGAGCCTTGTCAAATTGTTGGAAAATGTAAGATAAAGATAAAGTTGCAGAATGGAAATGACTGGATTCTGCAGGAGGTAAGATATGTTCCTAATTTAAGAAGAAATTTAATTTCTATAGGGCAACTAGGTAGTGAAGGTTGCATAGTTACCTTCTCAGATAGTATCTAGAAGGTCACTAAAGGATCATTAGTAGTAGCTAAAGGTGCGAAGGTAGACACATTATATCTATGTACTGGTAACACTTACTCTACCTTAGCTACTACAGATAAAGTTACTACAGGGACATCAACAATAGATGTTGCAAGAACAGATTCGATAATGTGGCACCATAGACTTGGGCACATGAGTGAGAAAGGGATGAAAATCCTTCACTCCAAAAATCTATTTCCATGACTAAAGAAGATTGATTTATAGTTCTGTGAATACTGTGTTTATGGTAAATAGAAAAGAGACAGATTTCTCAAGGTTGGGAAAGAGAAGAAGAGTGAGAAATTAGAGATTGTGCATTCAGATGTATGGGGACCGACTTAGGTATCATCTCTTGGTGGCTCTTGTTATTAGGTTATTTTTATTGATGACTCAACCAGAAAAACATGGGTACATTTCCTAAAACAAAAATCAGATGTTTTTGAAACTTTTAAGAAATGGAAAGCTTTGGTTGAGAATGAGACAGGAAAAAAGTTGAAGTGTCTCAGATTGGATAATGGAGGTGAGTATTGCAGCAAAGCATTTGAAGATTATTGCTCCTTAAATGGGATTCAAAATTAGAAGATAGTTCCAGGAACTCCACTGGAAAATGGTGTGTCAGAGAGAATGAATAGGACTATCATGGAATGCGCGAGGAGAATGAGATTGCATGCTAGATTGCCCTTACATTTTTGGGCAGATGTTGTACATATTGTTGTCTATTTGATAAATAGAGGACCTTCAACCCATTTGGATGGTGGTATTCTAGAGGAGGCATGGACTGGTAAAAAGGTAAATTAATCTTTTTTGAAAACCTTTGGTTGTGAAGCCTTTGTCCATGTTGATAAAGAAAACAAAATCAAGCTTGATGCTAAATCTCACAAATGTACCTTCATTGGATATGGGATAGATGAATATGGCTATCAGTTATGGGATTTTGAAAATAAGAAAATAATTAGAAGTAGAGATGTTATATTCAATGAGAAGGTTATGTATAATGAACAGATGCAGGAAAAGAAGCATGAACAGGACAAACAAGAATATGTGGTATTGGATGAGATTCCTGAAAATAAAATGCCACAAGTACCTGATGCTTAGCAACAACACATTGTCCCACAAACTCTTGCAAGTGTTAGATGTTCTACAAGGTCAAGTAGACCCCCTGAAATATTTTCTCCTTGTTTGTATTCTATTTTATTAACTGATTCTGGTGAACCCAAAGAATATGAAGAAGCAATGCAGGTGGATGGCAAACAACAATGGGAGCTAGGCATGAAAGAGGAGATGGACTCCTTGATGAAAAATAAGACTTGGGACTTAGTCCCTTTACCTGCAGAAAAAAGAGCTTTGCCTAATAAATGGGTTTATAGGCTGAAGGAGGAGGAAGGAGGTCAGAAAAGATATACGGCTAGACTTGTGGTAAAAGGTTTTGCATAGAAAAAGGGTATAGATTATGATGAAATAATTTTTCCAGTTGTAAAAATGACTTCAATTAGAACTGTACTTAGTCTTGTGGCTACAGATGATTTACATCTTGACCAATTAGATGTCAAACAAGTTTTCTCCATGGAGATTTGGAGGAAATTTAAATGTTGCAACCACAGGGATATGAGGTCAAAGGTAAGGAAAACTTGGTGTGCAGGTTGAAGAAAAGTTTGTATGGCCTAAAGAAAGCAACCCAACAATGGTAGTTAAAATTTGATAGTTTCATGGCTGAACACAGTTATCATAGATGTCATTTTGATCATTGTGTATATTTTAAGAGATTGGATAATGGCAGTTATATTATCCTGTTGCTTTATGTTGATGGCATGCTTGTTGTTGGGTCTAACATGCAACATATAAATGATCTTAAATAGAAATTAGCCAGGTCATTTGCTATGAAGGATTTGGGTCCAGCTAAGTAAATTTTTGATATGAGGATTACACGGGATAGGAAAAATAGAACCTTGAATTTGTCCCAAAGTGAGTATATAAAGAAGGTGTTGAAAAGATTTAACATACAGGATGCAAAAGTAGTTAGTACACCTTTGGCTAGTCATTTCAAATTGACTAAGGAGATGTGCCCAAAGGCACAGGAAGAGGTTAATAAAATATCTAACATTCCGTATTCATCAGCTGTTGGCAGTTTGATGTATGCAATGGTATTCACAAGGCCAGATATTGCACATGCAATGGAAGTTGTGAGCAGGTTAATGAATAATCCAGGTATGGAACATTGGAATGTTGTGAAATGGATCCTTCGGTATTTGAAAGGAACCACTATGAAGGCATTATGTTTCAAAGGATCTAATGCTGCTCTGAATGGATTTGTTGACTCTGATCTGGCAGGTGATATTGATTCACAGAGGAGTACTATAGGGTATGTTTTTACTATAGAGGGAACTGTAGTCAGTTGGATTTCTATGCTGCAAAAGGTTGTTGCACTTTCAACCACTAAAGCTGAGTATGTTGTTGCTACAGAAGCTAGCAAGGAGATGATTTGGTTACAATGTTTTGTAGAGGAATTGGGTCAGACATAGGAGGATTACCCATTGTATAGTAATAGCCAAAGTTCCATTCATCTTGTGAAGAACTTTTCTTTTCATTCAAGGACAAAGCACATTTAACTCATGTACCACTTCATCTAGATTGTTTTGGAGGAGGGTCAGTTACAGCTTGAGAAGATTCACACAAGTGAGAATCCTACCGATATGTTCACGAAGGTAGTTCCATAGGAGAAGCTAATTTCTTCATTAGTTTCCGTTGGTCTTCTTGATTGATAATTGTGGAATTTATATCAGTTGAGTCCTAGTGTTTTATTTAGCGGATGTTGCATGTACAGTGGTGTCGTGTAGTATTAGTCTCCAAGTGGGATATTGTTCAGTGTGGAGCCTGATTAGTCTCCAAGTGGGAGATTGTTGGAATGTGGCAACTGATCAACAAAGTACTATACACTTAGCATGTATCCTTGCCGGGGTCTGAGGCCAGGCTGGGCTGGGTCCCAGGCAGGAGTGCGGGGGTGGCAGGCCCCGAGGAAAGCAGGGGTTTAGGGGCGGGAGCCCTCGAGAAAATTTTTTTGGGTTTTTTTTTTGTTGATGAAAACCGACATTGCAATAAAACCCTAAAAAGGCTGACTTTTTTTTTGCCCTAAAAATGCATGTTATAAGCGCCTGGGATGCTTAAGGCATAGTAAGGTTGATGTACTATTTTTACTGGATAATAAGAAAGATTGGACGACTGTGTATGGTGGACATAACCCATTCTGGGTGAACCACGTTAAATCTCTGTGTTATTTGTGTCCTATTTTATTTCTTTATCTTTTGTATTTAAATTTGCATATAATTGTTAGTTCATATTTGCTTCGGATTTGCTTGAAACCCTAACATAAAGTTTGTTTCTTTTGTAAACCAAGTTTGGCACCCAAGTAGAAATGCCTTACAAAGGCTGATTGCATCTGCATTATTGTTTCTTTTCTTCCAATGTGCGACTTAGGGGATTTGGTGATACATTTGGCAAAAGAATTTGCCTGCAGGTTTTAATTTTTTATGCCCTCACCTTACAAAGTTGTGAGTCACGCAAGAGAATCGGTTGAACCTTGAACCTTGAACCAAGGGTTCAAGTGCAAAATGAATTACAATAATATGCTTGCCTTACCATAAAATAAAGCCCCAAAGAGAAATCCCTAAAGCAAGGTATCATTTGTTCACCAAATTTAGTATGATTTTTATGAGTCCCAACACTTCCACCGCCACCATTGGATACTGCACTGGTACACTCAGAAGATCCACTAGCTACTGACACTGAAGGAATAAGACATGATGATACTAATCCTGAGTCACAAATACTTTTTACAATGAATGTGGATACACAAGAGGTAAACATTTTTGTGGATAAGGAAACCTTTGAAGTTAAGTCAGACAATGTTGACAATAGAAACATAGAAGAGGAACGGGTACAAAATGTTGAAACCGAGACATCAACCCAAACAGAGAAACCGACACAAACTGAAAAAACCTTTTGAAGATAAAGGTACTAGCACAGGGCCACTGGAGACTGAGAATCTAGAAGTAGACCTTTCAGAGAAATAAATAGATGAAGAGGTGCACACAGAGACAGAGAAATCAACAATCACAAAAACATTGCAATAGTCTGAGAAACCCTTAAAGATTGAGATGCAAACACCGACTAGTCCACTAGAAGAAAATGCAAGCAAAATGGACACATCTAATGGAAGAAAAGAGGTAATAAAAACTATTGGTCAGACATTCAACACATCTACAGGTGAATTCAGACCTACCAGTGTTATAGAGGTACTTCTGGATTCAATTAAGAAGATAACAAATTGCAATGCATTGGCCTATAAGGAAATTGATAACACATTACCTATTCTTAAGTTGATTGCACCAAATTGCAACACAGATCACATTAAGGATTCTTTAGGTAAATTGGACACATTGTCCAAATTTATTGTTGATAATGTAATAACTATTGATAAGATGAATGTGGACACAATTAAGGAGAGAGTTGAAAAAGAGAAAAACACATTCTTTGAAGAGACTATAAAGAAATGTACAGATTGTGTAAATACATTATTACCAGTACTTAACTCTACAATATTGGAGGACAAGGATCTATTTAGGGAAACATGCAAACCTCACCTTTTGATAGAGGACATAGATAAGGAGATAAAAAAAATAGAAAGAAATTGATGACATAGCAGATAATATAATTGGTTCATCCAGATATATATCAGTTTTTGAGCAAGAAACGGTAGGTTTTGAGGAGAAGTTAGAGAAACTTGAGAAAGAGAAGGAAAGGATAAGGTCAAATGCTTGGGAACTTAAAGATAAACTTGGTCCTAAGTTGGACAATCTTATCACTCAGACAATTGAAATATCTAAGGCATTAGTTCAAGGGGAGCGATCATTGGAGGATCACATGCATCATCTCACTAGCATGATCCAATAGATTGAGGCAACTTTGAATGATAGAAAAAGGTTTATGTAGAGCCTTAATTTAATTTTGGCAGATATCTTTTAGATTGTAACCAACCAGTTACAGACTTTGAGGTGAAATTTTCAAACTCATTTGATTATTTTTGAAATCCTGTGTCATTGATGCCAAAGGGGAGTAGTGGAGAGAAAAATACATGTACAGAGGAGATCACTTGCTCAGGGGGAGCACGTTTTTGTGGAATCTTTTTGGACTTCAGTTTTTGGAAACAGTTTTTGGATTTTTCTCATGAGTGTTGCCATCAATGCCAAAGGGGGAAACTGTTGGCATTCTACACTCTTATGAGAATATTGATATTGTCATTGATGGCAACCAACCAGTAGATACTGGCACTGCCAATAGATTTCTACATACACTGGCAGGCACTTCACCGACATTGGCAACAATGCATACCGACACTCAGGCCGACATGGAATAAACTTTTGTTTATTATTTTGTAATGTAATTATCTTTTGTAAGCTGACATGATACATTGTTAAGACTCATATATGTATGAGATCTTATAGGTCATTTTAATGATAGAGAGGTAAGTAGATGGATGAGAGGTATAATGCAATTTTGTATAAGGTGATATAGTTGACAGCGAAGGTTTTGGTTATTGTTTGAGCTTAGACCCATACTGAACCTAGCATATGAGATGGTTTTTTGAGTAGTACATTATATTGGATTTGATAATCCATTTTGTAGTCAGTGTGACTCCTATTTTGTGATTAAGAAGTGAGCTCTAGGCAGTTGGCATCCCTACTTGTGTAGGCCCCTCATTGTAAGTAGTATTTATTCATTGGCTAGTGAGTAAATATTGTGGGTCACAAATCACACCGAGGTTTTTCTCACACTAGGTTTCCTCATTAAATATCTTGTGTTATGGTGTGTTTCTATGTTTTCTCTATTATTTTTATTTACTGTATTAATTCTTATTTACTGGTACACTGTTTTGGGATGCAAAGTTTTAAATAAGTATAAATATTCTGCTAACCGATTAGACACTGACTCACCCCCCCTCTCAATGTCTTTGGGACTGTCATTGAATCTAACATAAAGAATAATATTTTGAGTGTTTGATAGATGGTTGATAAGGGTTATGACTTGCAATTCAAGAATGGAAAATGTAAGATCTTGAGTAGCTCAGGAATAGAGATTGCATTAGGTACAAAGACTAAAGGTAATATCTTTTACTTGAATGTTGATGGTAAAAGTTGCTTGATTGCTCAGATTGATGAAAGTTGGTTAGGGCATATAAGGATGTGTCATGAGAATTTTGACTGCATGGTTAAGATAAGTTCCACTCAAGTAGTGTGAGATCTGCCTAAGATTGTAAAGACTTTTAATCCGATATGTAAGGAATGTTAGTTAGGGAAACAAACAAGAGTTACTTTCAAATGCAAATAATATACTTCTAATGAAATATTGGATCTTGTGCATACTAATCTCTATGGTCCTTCTAGAGTGAGAAGCTTGTAGAGTGACATGTATTTCATGTTGCTAATTGATGACTATTTAAGGATAATGTTGGTTACTTTATTAAGGGTGAAGTCTAAAGCATTGGAGAAGTTCAAGATTTACAAAGCTATGGTTGAGATAGAGATAGATTTGAAGCTGAAGTGTCTAAGATTTTATAGAGGTGGTGAATTTAATTCTAGGGAGTTCAAATCTTTTTATGAAGACCATGAGGTGAAGAGATAGTTATTTGCTCCATAGACCCCTTAGTAGAATTGTGTTGTGGAGAGAAAGAACATGACAATTTAGGAAGGTAATAGAACCATTATGATTGAAGGAAATGTTCCACATATCTATTGGAGAGAATTTGTGAGTACTGCAGTATATACCTTTAGCCGAGTGCATATCAAAGGAGATACTAGGAAGAATAATTATGAGTTATGGTTTGGTCATGTTCCTATAGTTAGATATTTCATAATTTTTGGTAGTAAATTCTATATCAAAAGAGATGAAGGAATCTTTCTTCATTATTCTACTAAGAGTAAGGCCTACAAGTGTTATAACAAGAGATTGAGGAAGATAGTTGGAAGCGCTAATGTGAAGCTTGATGAAGGAAATGAGAGACAAATTAGATATAGAAGATATGATTCAATTGATCAGGATCTCAGTACAGATAAAAGAAAGCAAGTGCAAACCTAGAATCAAGTTCAGATTCCTCCAAAAAAGCCTAAGAATGAAGGAGAAGGTGCAACTGCTAGTGCAGAAGAAAGAGGTCAAGATTCTACGAATCATGAAAATCCTAAGACTCCCAGGTATGTAAGGTTGAATCATTTAGAGAATAAGATCATGGGTGATAAGAATAGAGGTGTGATGACTAGGAGAAGAATTGTTGAAGAGTATTGCTTGATTTCTAAGATTGAACCTAAGGATGGTGATGAAGCTTGTAAAGATGGAAATTGGGTTAAAGAAATGAAAGAATAATTGAATTAGATTGAGAAGAATAATACATTTGATTCTTGTTCCTATACCTAAGGATACGAATGTAATTGTAACCAAATGGGTGTTTCAAAATAAATTGAATGAGCAAGGTGAAGTTGATAGGAACAAAGCAAGAGTTATTTGTAAGGGTTATTCTTAGATGGAAGATATTGATTTTGAGGAGACTTTTGCTTCGGTAGCTAGAATTGAAGCTGTTGGATTATTTATTGCTTATTCTACTTACAAATATTTCAAGTTTTATTGGATAAGTATTTAATGAAGCTTGAATTCAATATAGGTACTACTGACAATAATCTCTCCTTCAATATTGATAATGAAAACATCTTAATTGTTGAAGTTTTTGTTGATGACATTATTTTTGGTAGAAATGATGGTTTGTGCAAGAAGTTTGTTGATGATATGCAGAATGAGTTTGAAATGTCTATGATTGGTGAGTTGAAATTCTTTTTGGTATTGCAAATTACTCAGTTGGATAAAGGTATTTTTATATCTCAATCTAATTATTTGAAGGAATTATTGAAGAAGTTTGGTTTAGATGATGCAAAGCCTATTGAGACACCTATGGTGATCGAATGTAAGTTGACAAAGGATGGTGATTCTTTGAAAGCTAATCAGACTAGATATAGATATATGATTGGTGGATGATTGTATTTGACTCAAGCTAGACTAGGTATTATCTATGTTGTTTGTCTTGTTGGTCGATTTCAAGATGAGCCTATGGAATCTCATGTTGTTGATGTGAAAATATTTTTCACATATTTGAAATGAATACTTGATTTTGGTTTGTGGCATCCTAGAGATGATGATTTCACTTTGAGTGCTTTTATAGATACTGCTTGGGTAGGTGATGTTGATGAAAGGAAGAGTACTAGTAGTGGTGAATTTTTCATAAGTAAGAGATTGGTCTAATGGATGAATAAGAAGCAAAATTCTATATCTTTGTCTACTCTAAAAGTTGAATTCACTTCTACTACTAGAATTTGTACTAAGGTAATTAGGATGAAGTAGTTGTTGAAGGATATGAGAGTTATTTTTTGTGATCCTACTACTATATAATGTGATAATTCAAGTGCTATAAACATTTCTAAGAATTTGGTGTTGCATTATAATACTAAGCATATATTGATTAAGTTTCATTTCTTGAGAGAGAAGGTGAATGAGAAAGAAGTCAAATTGGAGTATGTATCTACAAAGGAACAAATTGTAGATATCTTCACGAAGCCTTTGCCTAAAGATGTATTTGAGTATGTGAGAGAGAAGCTAGGGGTGATTGCCCATCCTGATCAGAACTAAGATGCAGGGACTTGCATCAGTCTGGTGAGGATACTACTTAGGGGGAGTAGTCAATGTATGGTTCAATTGTTCAAATTTTTGTGTTTATCTAAGGGGGAGAGACTATCTTGTAGTGTGAGAGAATAATGATTTGTATGTATCTTTTAGATTGATTTCAAAGTGGGAGTGAAGCATGTAAAAAACCCTATGGGGGAGAGAGTCTGTATTGAGTTGTGTGCATAATATCAAGGGGAGATTGTTGAGAGTTATGGGAGATTGTTGGTTGTTGATTTCTTTCTTTGCATTGATTGTTTTTCACATTCATATGTTGCCATCAATGCTAAAGGGGTCATTGTTGGATATTAATGAAAAGTTTGCTGGAATGATGTGTTGTCATTGATGTCAACATATTATTCTGTGTATTCTAGTGTTGTAGTCAGATTAGATGAGTTGGTTTGGTTAGTGTGTTATAGTTGATATATTGTGGTTTCATTAGTTTAGAGATACTTATCTCTAGTTGATTCAGGTGAATTTTTAGAGGTTCGCATGATTACTTGATCGAGTAATGAGATTTGATGCTTTGGTTGATATTCAGTTGTTTGTGTTAATCGATATTCTAGATTGTGCTCTGCATTGCTCTAGAAATGCAATATCTTGGTTTGTAGATTTGATAGAGTATTTGGAATATTCATATGTGTCCTCTACTCAGATGGTTAATGATTTGGAAATCTGGAAGTGAATCTTTTAGTTTGATAGTCAATTTAGTCTATGTTCTTGAGGTTCTGTATAGTTATGATGATGATTCTAGTAACAGGTGTTGTTGTGGTTGTGGATGTTTCTAGATCATGTTCTCTCCATGTTGATGGTCTACATTGATCGTTGTGTGCATTATTGATCATTTTCATGATCTGGTGGTGTTCTTCATGTTATGCGACACTCATGATGAGTGTAGCATGTTGTGGATGTTTGTGGCATAATTGTTGGAGGTGTTGTGTATTTGCAGTATTGGTTTAGGTCTAGACTATGTCTTAATCAACATTGTTTTGGTTTGCATGTATTGTTGCAGCGTGTGAGATTATTGTTTTGTAGTTTGTGTTGAGAGTTTAGCTAACCTTGAAATATAGCTTGATGATTTGAATAAATATATATAATATTCATGTGAGAGAGTTATCTGCATGTGCAAATAATGATTTTATCTTTCAATAGTAGAGGAGAACTCTGAAGAAGTGTGAAGAAGTGTGGAAGAGAAGAGTTTGAGTATATGTCCTTAACCAGAGCTATAACCAGGTATGAAATTTTCTATTTTATTAGTTCATGATTCTTTGGATGTAATTCGAATGTTTCTATAAGGCAGCAAGTCTTCCCCATGGTTGTAGCCCTTATTGTAATTTGAGTAGTGAGCTCTAGGCAGTGTGCCTGAATGCATATGCATTCCCCATTGTAATGTTTTCACTTACTCCTAATAGGGTATTATCTCATTGTGGGTAGGTTCCCATTGTGGTTTTTCCCTTAACCAGGTTTTCCACATCAAAAATATTGGTGTTATGTGTATTTATATTGATGTGTTGTTGATTTATGATTTTACTATTTATTATTAGATCTGAATTTAAATTTGATTTTTGTAGAGTTTGAGAGAAAACTAATTCATCGACCCCTCTCAGTTTGTTGCATTGGTGCCAACAATTGGTATCAATGAAAAATCCAACAAGTGTGTGTTGAAATCAATGAAAACACATTATTCTATCAAACTTCTCAGCAATATCCATCAATCTCCCCCTTTGGCATTGATAGCAACATATGGATATGAAGAACAATCAATGCAAAGAAATAAATCACCAATCAACAATCTTCCATAACTCTCAACAATCTCCCCTTGAGATTATGCACACAGCCTAATATATATTCTCTCCCCCATAGGGTTTTTCACATCCTTCTATCCCACTTTGACATTAATGCAAAATGCATATACAACACACATATTGATTCTCTCCCTCTTTACTAGATAATCTATCCCCCTTAGATAAACACACAAATCTAAACATCTAAACAATTGTGTGGTTCAAACACTGACTACTCCCCCTAAGTAGTAGCCTCACTCATCAATCTAGATCAAAAGATATCTCTTTGAAGTCCACCAGACTCATGCAAGTCCATGCATCTTAGTTCTCATCAAGAGGGGAAATCACCCCTAGTTTTTATTTGAGATACTCAAATGTACTTTAGGCAAAGCCTTTGTGACGATATCTACAATTTGTTCCTTTGTAGATACATAATCAAATATACCTTCATTCTCATTCATCTTCTCTCTCAATAAATTAAACTTGATTGATATATGCTTAGTCTTTAAATGCAACATTGGATTCTTAGTAATGTTAATATCACTTTGTAACTATCCCTTCGATACCTCCTCAAACTGGCACTAAGATGAGACAGGGGATAAAAATAACAAACTAGAGCATGTACCTACAAACCATAACTTATGGAAGGCTCTGCCAAGATTATGTTTTGAGAATGAGAGCACAAATCTGGGACACTAGAATGGTGTGTTGTTGTCCCATATGGACAAAGTACATAGCACATACAGAGTACTTCAAATGCAAGGATAATGAAATGAAGTGCAAAAAACAAACGAACTAAACTAAAGATATACAATATGAAACAACTAAAACCAAACAAAAGGAAGAGAGAAGAACGAATGCACTCACAAGTAGTCCATGGTTGTAGCCTCCCACTAAATGATAATTCTCTCACAAACGTCAACCTAGACACAAGAAAGAAGGGAAAATGTTGGGGTTGTGTTTTGGAGTCTGCCGAAGTCAAAACCCCGTTTTGGTGTTTCCACCTCCACGGATAACCCAAGAGAGCCATTGGAATAATAATATGATAAAGAGAAAATTGGAAACAATATAAAATGATAAATGACAACTTAGTAAATGAAAGGAAAAAGCAAGTAAGAAAAACTCCCCTTTCACAATACTTGTTGAGATGATGGAATGACTTATCCGGAAAGCTACAACAATGGTGATGTTTGCATGAGAAGTTGTAAATTCTACCAAATAAATCTCCAAGAGCTTCCACCTACAAAAGATCATCAATTTTCTAAAAGAATCCCACAAAATTCTTTTGGAAATGGAAAATAAAGGCCTTGTAAGGAAACCAAATGTCATTGGGTGCATTTAGAGGCATTACGATTCCTTCCAGGCACAGGTATAACGCCCAAACAACCACCTGTGGACTGTCAGATTTGTGGGATGCTAGTGTGCCACATGGATGTTTTTGTGCCATGCCTTAGTCCCCTAGGGTGACAGGTTGGTGGAGTTGGTAATTATTTCTCCTGAAGTTGGTAGGGATAATCTGAGTGGAAAAAAGGACAAAGGTGGTGAAGCCCAACCTATGACGACATGGAAGAAGGTTTCATTTGTCACATTAATTGCAAGGGGTGAGATTTTTTATATTACATTCTTCTCCCACTTTAGAGAGCATTCCTTTACCAAGGGATGTGAAGCTAAAGTAGAGGAAGATAAAGAAAAAGAAAGTCGCGATAGGGAGGCAAATTTTTGTTGATTAGAAAAGGTTGCCCCCAGTGAGATAATGCTAAAATTTGTAATAGATATTGCTATTTGGTACATCACAAACATGCTAGCTGCAAACTAGCATGATGGATGATAAGATAAAGAAGTGGATAAGATAACATAACATAAATAAAACTCACTTTGGAGGAAATCCCCTGGTCATGGAAAGATACAAGATAAGTGTCCGCTAAGACATAAGATACACTAGTATGGGTAGCAAGATGTGTTATGCTAGATAGCAATATGATAGGGCATGATATGCCAGTATGGATAACCATACGATAGGGTAAGATAAAAGATAGATCTACCAACATGGGTAGCGACACACTAGATAGCCATGTGATTGGGAAAATAAATTTGGAAAGCAGTAGATTGGCCCCTACATAGGAAAACAAGAGACAGATCAAGAATGGTTTGGCCCCCATGCAGGCAATCTTGGAAAAGAAAAAGATTGAGTTGTTTTACCCCCACCTATGCAAACATGAAAAAGAAGTTAATAAAAAGATACTAATGCAAAGGCTAAAAAGATAAATGCAAATATTTTGCCCCCCCCCCACTAGAATGATATTCATGGAAGGTGTGTCATTCTAAGGAGAAGAGTAGTTGTGGCACATCAACATAGCAAGATGTTTCCATGGAATGCCACCATGAGAGGGTGAGTCATAAATATCCACAACATCAAGGATTAAATATAAGAGGACAAGGGGATCCAATAGTCTCACATCAGAATCCATAGCCGTGACAAAAGATATGCAAGGCAACTAAGAGATCGGTATATCATCATAGCACCAAAGTTATCAGATCTAAAGAAGAGCACATGAAGACAAAGGAAAAATAAAATTTGGGTCAACATGGAATAAGGCAAAGGATGCCCCCAACACTTTGCATCATTCTTGAATGTCAAAAAGAAAGATACAACACCTAGAAGAAGTAGAGAGACAAAAATAAGAATGTGTATGACAAAACATCCCTTGTATCTAAACACCTACAAGGTAACTTGGGTCCTTCAAGAGAGCACAATGGATAAAGACAATTAACCTCATGTATCCAAGTACCTAAAGTGTAACCTGTGTCCTTCGAGAGGGAACAAATAGATAAAAACAAGCATGGGGTAACACAAGCACACACACGTCCAAGAAGATGTAGAGAAAAGATAAAATTCCTAAAGGTCATCTCTTAGGAGGGGATCATCCCATAGGAGGTCATCATCTTCCTAATCTAGATCATATGGAGAAGAGGGAAAATCTTAGAGTGGAACTAACACAAGGGTTGTATAGGGAGCCTCACCAATAGAAAGAGTAAGAGATGAAGCAATAGTGACATCTTCATCTACAGGATCATAAGAGACAAGGGTCAATGATTGTGTGAAGATCATAGACAAGGTTGAGATGTCCTCCAACAAGTCAAACATGCAGGACTCCATGGAGGAAACAAGTGACTCACTCCGACAAGATAAAACATGAACAATATTGTCAGCCTCTAGAAGATGGGTAGTGAAAAACTTGGGAGAAGGTGGGTCCTTCTCGATCACACATAAAGAAATAGGAAGACCAACAGACACTGAAGCAAGCAGTGGAAGGGATGAAGAGCATAATTGTGAGAATTTGTATCGTCGAAACTTTGAGACGAGGCCTTGCTCAAACTTGTGCATAGATGGGATAGTAGTTTTATGCCTCCTATCAACTATAGTAGGATGAAGGAGCTTGGCAAAAAAATGATGCTAGAGCGGTGGTGATACATGAGGGGTAGAAAAAGATGCACTAGGAATCACCTACGTGTGCAACATATGAAAAGACTAGGACAAAGGAGACATATCCAATAAAGAAGTGATAAGAGGTGGCTCCATAAAGGGACAAATGAACACCTACACCCACTTAGGGGGAGGTTCATCAACAAGACCTGAGGTAGCAGGAAGCAAAACTAAAGTAGATGCAAGGATAGAATCAGCCATAGAGGCAAGCTTTGAGACAAAAACATTAGGTGTCGAGGACACCCCAATAGACCGCAAACCAGCATCATGCTCTCAAGCTCTGTCTCATCAAAAGAGTTTACACTCACACGCACACCAATTTCAACAAAGGTGATAACCACCAACCAAATCCCAAGAGCACTCAAGAGCATCATGCTCCATATGAGAGTCCTCTTAAACTATGTTAGCAACAGGAGAAGGCCCAACCAATGAAACAGGAGGTGCATCCTGGAGAGGCACAACATCCAAAATAATAGGCACCCTACCTTGTTTTTCTTGAGGAGCACCAAGGGAGTGGAAGGTGCTAATGCAGTCTGTGAAGAAGGAGTAGGTGGTGACAAACAAACATGAGAAGAGCGCCTCCCCTTCTTGAAATGAGATGGCCGAGGGATATCGACCAAGGTCGGGAGCTTGAAGGGAGCTTGAAACATTGTTGGAGGTTGTGTAGTCCTAGGCAGACATGAGGGTCTATCCAAAGGAGCAGGCTTAGCCCTAGTCCACGATGATAAGGGAACATTAGGTACCACCTTCTCTATCCCTGGGATATATGGAGTGGAGGTCGATGCAAAGAGAGGCAATGAAAAACTAGGTTGTGATGACTTAGTAGCCAACTCCCCTATCTTATATTGAGAATACACATAATACATCAAATCACCATAGGGAAGAATGGGCCCCACTGGAGTAGGCCAAAAGTGGTCTAACAAAAAATCCCCAAGGGAAATCAATGGTCAATATCTAATATCTAGTATGACATGCACTGTGCCCTCATGAGGGAACTTAAGACATTTATAGACAATCGAAGGGATCACCTCGATAGAAATCAACCAAGGAATATCGATTTTAACCCATAAGAGGTACGATTTAGGAATGATTATGAACATGGAGGACACCATCCTAGGCCCTATGAGGACCATCAAGGTGAAACTACCCAAGGGGTGGATGGAGAACCCATCATGCATCCTCAAAGTTGCATTGAACTCATCATACGTCGGCCTATGCCAATATTTTACAAAGAGAGTCTCCTCTATGATAATGTTGACTCTCCTTGATGATTCAGCCATCACACCTATGACAATTTGAATATTTAGCTTGGTAGGGATGTAAAGAGGAGTAGACTCTCCACAATATGGGGCATCCAGAGGGGTAAATGGCAAGGAAAAATCAGATACCTTTCCCTTTTAGGCTAGAGGTGAGCTAATGGGTGTGATGGTGACCATATTCACATATGGATGATCATTCAAGGAAGGATCCAATGCAGAGACAAAGTTTTCCAAATGCAGAGGGAAAGGGTCAATATAAGTCTGCAAGTCATTGTTGGTTTTATCAATAGACTTGTTTGATTTGTGTTTCTACACATCCACCTTTATTTTACCGCTATAAATATGGTCTTGAACAACATGTCAAAGACAATAACACTACTTAGTGTCATGACCAAGCACATGATGATAATGACAAAACTTTGATCCATCATACCAGTGGGGATAGGGTCAACTATCCGATAACGGTTTAATCTATGGAAGGGTGATAAAGTCATCTTTCAACAACCACTATATTATGCTTAGTTAAGAGTCATTCAACTTAGTGAAAATTCTATTTTGTTGTGAACATTTCTTGGTAGATGTTAGAGGAATAGACATGACATTAGCCATTGCTTTATTCTTTCTAGACCCTTTTGATGATGTACCTACAAAGGAACCATCATAAGGGTTTGAAGTGGCATCTACGAACAGTGACACATTGTACTAGTAATTTGTAATAGCAAAGCACATGTTTGCAAAGTTCTGATATCAGTTAAAGGATAATTTCTCCCTTAATGCCAACTGTAGGTTATCGATGAACATTCTCTGTAGGTCACTATGTGGCAGGGAAAAGGGGATCCTAGTGGAGATTGCCTAGTACCTTGAAATGAAATCTATTACCTTCTCATTAGGCGTCTATTTACAATGAACAAGGTTAGAAATAGTGACCCTACTACCAATGTTTGCTTGAAACCACTTGAGGAACATATCCATAAGCTAATCAAAGGTACAAATGGCATGATCGGGCAGAGATCTATACCATTCTAACATTGTGCCCTTGAGGGAATGTGAGAACAACTTAAGTAGGACAAAATCTAGACTATGGTAATCACTATACATAGTCATGAAGGAATCTTTATGCCCATTCGGGTCCCCATCACCATTGAACCTATCAAACTTTAGTGATTCAGCTATGGTCAGAAGGATAGTGTTCAAAATGTTAATATCAAGTGGACTCTTCCTATAATATGTAGACATAGATGATTGACCAGAAGCAAACTCTAAGTTCATCAGCTACAACTATAACTGCCCCATGTTTTGCAAGAATGTATTCAAGACAGGATTAGAAGGTGGAGAAGGTGGAGGTGGACCAAAACCACTATTGCCTCCACTGGAACCTAACGAAGACCAGTGCCACTGGTAGTTGTAGTGCTAGTGCTAACCATAAATATCTGAGCTATATTGGAAGCAAAGGTTAAGCCACTAGACATACCCGTATAACCCAATGGAGTATTAGAGGAAATGATGCCATAAATAGTCGTCCCAAGGTTGAAAATATGCACTGTCAAACTAGGTATGTTGACACTGAGCTAACAACCATAGACATTAGATTGACCATCCCAAGGAGAGGCGTCTACTAAGGGTACATGACTATTCACAATCATGGACAACACTCTTAGCATCTCTAGACCTCTCTTATCCAAGATGAGCATGTCCCTCAAGGTATTAACTACATTCCCTTCTTGGGGGAGAACATTCTCCCAATTGAGGAACGCTTTGAATTCTTTTAGATTCTCCTCTAAAGATTGGATCTAGTCAAAGTCGATAGTGACAGTAGAATCATGGTAAACAACTAGAGGAGAAGACGATGAAGAGTTTGTTGGGGAATTATTCTGAGAACTAGCAGCTAAAGAACCACCCATGAAAGGGATCCTAAGAGTATGGGAAGTGAGAAACTCATTTGGGTTAGAACAAGGTTCCTTGTTCATTATGTCGAGTAGAGGAGGACTGTAATGATCAGGAGGGAAACTCCACCTAGACAACCTCCTGACTATGACTCCTATGGAAGTCTAGGTTGTAAAGCTCATAGACCAGCTTCTCGATGCTAAGACTACATTACAGGGACACAAGATGTTGTGACTTTGAGAAAATTTTATCAAAAGATGAAGTTAGGGTAAATACAAATGAGCTAGACAATATGCAAATTCTAAAGCAAAGATTTTTGATTGATTTATTTTTTTGAATTATGTTTGGTTTTTAACTAAATGAATGCAATGATCAAAATGACAAATGCAAAAATATAAAAAGAAAGTTGCTTTCACGTCAGGTTCACCAAAATGTAAAGGGGGGAGGTTTCTACCTCAAGGATGATGGATCCTTGAGAACAAACTATCCCTCTGATACCTCCTCAAACTGGTGCTAAGATGAGCCAGGTGATAAAAATAACAAACTAGAGCATCTACCTACAACCCGAAACTTATGGACAGCTTTACCAAGCTTTTGTCCTAAGAATGAGCGTGCATATTTGGGACACTAGCATGGTGTGCTTGTTGGGAATTCAAACATTTTGTCTAATTTTGAAGACCCAGGCTCAATTTTTTTGTAGATTGCATTCTGAATCGCCTTTTAGAACAAGCTTGAGTAGCTCAGTTGGTGAGCTCATATTTTTACGAAAGAGAATTGTCATGTGAAATCCCTTTGGGGGATTTTTATATACCTTATAGAGATGCCAAGTGTCTATTTATAGCTTCATCATATCATTTATGATGCTTTTGAGAAGTCTCCTTTGGGGGTCCTAGGTTAGTTCTGCATTTAACACATGTTTGTACTTTTCTGAGTAGTCTTGTTTGAGCATTTATAACTTTGCACTAGTTGATTTTCAAGCCAAACATAGAATTTCTCATATTTCCCTATATATTTTTGAGGTCCTATACTAAGTGGCTAAGTGCCATCAATCTTTTTCACAAGTGTCCAAAGCCAATTCGATTTGCAAAAAGTTTATTTCTGCAACTAAACATTGTCAAACAACAGTATGAAGGCCACTTTGAAAATTAATATTTTACACCTAGTTGACTTGCACTTTAAAATTATTGTACTCCATGATTCTTAGTAAAATTGTCTACCACATCCCCATTTTGCAGCCCCCCAGCTTGTCATATGATCAGTTTTTGAAGCCCATTCCAAATGCATTTTTTTAGGGTTTGAACATCAACACATTCAGATTTTCAGAGGAGCCAACTTCAAGGGTGAATAAATTCACATGTGACCTATTCAGGTCAAACCCTATTGCACACATGTTCAGGGTATGTTGATTTACCAGTGTGCCAAGTGGTAGCTCATGAAATGGTGATTTGATATTTTTTCAAATCAGGTTTTAAGTGCTACTCAGGTGTTTCTAATAGGTTCAGATTCACAAAAGCTTGAGTAGGCAAATTTGCAAGTTAATAACATTTTCCTTAGATGGCGAATTGATGATTCGTCAGATGCCACAGATTCTCATTTTTTTAGTCTATCACTGTGCCAGCTTCCAGGGTTTGGTCAGGTGTTCTGGTCAGCTTTTAAAGCTTGTTCCAGAGGCTACTTAGGTGTTTTGGGAAAATTTCAAAGTTGCAAAATGTTTAGTTTGAGGATCCCAAATTCAGTTTCTTGCACCCCGATCATTTCCAATCAGTGAACTAGAGCAGTTTTGTCAGATTGAGTGAATATGAAAAGAATATTGTAAGAGGTAAAATATGAGAGCTTGATTAAAAGGGGTGAAGTGGATGGTTTCGTAGAGGAATTGGTAGGAGTAACTTTGGTACTATGAACTAGATCAAAATGCTTGATAGCAACAATAAACACTCGGTGTTCATTGGCAACCGTGTGGCTATTTCTCAAGGCGAAAGGGGATACATAGGTTCTTCAAGTCAAATGTGTGATGGCCAACCTTACGGCCCTGTCAAACATTCATTTCATCAAATTCACTATGAAAGATTTAATGGACTGCCATGACCCATTTTGGAACCATTGGTCGATGGCTTAAGGAAGTGTGATCTCATGGAGTTCTACGATTGCCAATCAAGCATAGGTGTTTGGAAAGTGAACCAAGGTAGTATTATCTCATGGAATACTACGATTGCAACATGATTGTTACAGTAATCAGGTCTTTACTTGATTAATTAAATGACATTTGTTTAATTAATTAAGTTCCCCTTTATCTCTTTTACACTTAAGCTTACATTAGGTGCATAATAATTAATTCTTTTATTAGTCATTATGTGCAAGCCTAGGGTTTTCCCTTTTAGGGTTTCTTGACCTATTATAGGTTAATTCTTTTCTTTTTATCATAATTCCATTACACATTTTTTTGGTCAATACAGAGCTCTCATCTTTTTGAGCATTTCTTGTGTATTTTAATTGTTCTTTGTTGCTTCCTTGCTTCTCCTTATAACAGGTTTATTCATGTTGTAGAGATCATTTCGACTCCTATGATGTTGTATTTCTCAACTCTCACATGATATCAGAGCTTCAGATCCATAGCTACCTATTCTTGTTTTGAGTTTTTTGCATTGGAAGCAGATCTAGGGTTTTTTAGAAGGTTTTTTGTGCACCTAGGGATAGGCCTTTTTTCTAAGCACTTTGGGCATAAACAGAACTCACCATCATGCTCAAAAGGCCCCAAAACCCCTATGGTCATATAGAAATTGATCACTTTTGACACCTAAGCCTTTGGGGGTATATTTATTTTCTGTACCAGGTCATATGACCCTGGCATGTAGTTCAAGAAAAAAAATTCAAAAAAATTTGCTTTTTTATGATATGTAGGCCAAAATTTGATCATTTGCAAAAAAATAAATAAATCAAATCGGCAAAGTTCTTTTTCAAAAAATATCACAAATTTTTTTGGGGATTTGGTTCCCCCGCCGACCTAATAGTCCGACCGTCGGACCTATCAGAGTGGGGCCTGCCAATCTCCGGACCCTGTCGGCCTTCGGCCCCCACTGACCCCTAGCCCCTGTCGTCGGCCATCCGCCTTCCACTATAGCCTTGCCGCTGCCCAGCTCTGTTGCTCTACCACTCCACCACCGAAACGCCGCCGAAGCTCCACCAGAGCGCCACCTCCGCTTGACCCTACCACTAGTCAGCCATCGTTGCCCCTCTCTCTTGCTTTTGAAGAGGGGGTTTTTTTTTTCATCATATCTTGAGCATACGGAGTCATTTTTTAGAAAATGAATAGGCATAGAAAATATGGTTTCGAGATGGTCCTCGTGGTAATGGAATGTTTTACAATTTTGCTGTTTGACTGCACTTTTTTCCAGTCAAAGTGGGGTCTCTTTTCTGCACTTTTAGGGCAATAGAATGCGCAAACAGACTCCGTTTTTCAAAAAGGAATAGGCTTTGAAAATCTCTCAGCATGCTCTATTCAGATATGTGATTTTGTTTCTCATATTTTTCATCATGTACATGAGATTTCAGTTTGAAGTTTTTTTACTTAGGCACTACTTCCTTCTCATTAGTATGAACTAGGGTTTGGGTTTATCTCTTGTGGAGGGGTGTTTTTTTCTCGCTTTCTATCATTTATATCAGAAATCTAGAACACCAAAACTCTCAAAACAAACAAACCCTTATGTATTTGTTGGCATTATACACTCTTATGAGAATAGTTGATGTTGTCATTGATGGAAACCAACTGGAAACCAAATGGAAATCATCTCGCTACCCACTGACAGTTACTGACACCATCAATGGACTTCTAAATACACCGATAGGAACTTCACCAACAACGGTAATAATGCATACCATCACTCAAGCCGACATGGAATAAACTTTGTTTATTGTTTTATATTGTAATTATCTTTTGTCAAAGCCAACATGGGATATTGTAAAAGACTCATATATATGTGTGAGATCTTATAGGTCATTTTGATAGAAAAAGGATATGATATAGATGAGATTTTTGTATAAGGTGATATAGTTGACATCGAAGGTTTTGGTAATAGACTGGACTTAAACTGGTACTAAACCTGACATAGTTGATGTTGATATGAAGCAGTACATTGTATTGGATTTAGATAATCCATTTTGTAAGTCAATGAGACTTATGTTTTGTAATTGAGCAGTGAGCTCTAGGCTGCTAGCCTTCCTGCATGTGTAGGCCCCTCATTGTAAGTAATATTTATTCTTTGGCCAGTGAGTGAATATTGTGGGTCACAAATCCCACTGAGGTTTTTCCCATACTGGGTTTCCTTGTTAAATATATTGTCTTATGATGTGTTCTCTATGTTGTCCCTGTTATTCTTATTTACTGCATTAACTCTTATTTACCGGTACACTATTTTGGGATACAAAGTTCTTAATAAGTTTAAATATTCTGCTAACCGGTTAGACATTGATTCACCCCCCCCCCTCTCAGTGTCTTTATGACTATCATTGATTCTAACAACTGGTATCAGAGCTTGGTCCTCTATTTTCAAAAGCCTAATAGCTTGAGGAAGATTTTGACACCGGTTACAGACCTTGAGATGAAATTTTTGCACTCATTTGACAATTTTGACAACCTTTGTTATTGATGTCAAAGGGGAAGTAGTGGAGAGAAAAATGCTTATTTAAAGGAGATCATTTTCTCAGGGGGAGCACATCTTTTTGGAAACTTTTTGGACTTCAATTTTTGGATATTTCTCAAGAGTGTTGCCATCAATGCCAAAGGGCGAGATTGTTGGATTTCTATAGTCTTATGAGAATAGTTTATGTTGTCATTAATGGAAACCAACTGGAAATCATCTCGCAACCCACCGGCAATAGACTTCTAAATACACTGGCAGACACTTCACTGACAATGACAATAATGCATACTGGCACTCAAGTCGACATGGAATAAACTTTGTTTATTGTTTTATATTGTAATTATCTTTTATAAAATCCAACATGGCATATTATAAAAGACTCATATATATGTGTGAGATCTTATAGGTCATTTTGACAGAAAAAGGATATGATATAGATGAGATTTTTGTATAAGGTGATATAGTTGATAGCGAAGGTTTTGGTAATAGACTGAGCTTAAATTGGTACTGAACCTGACATAGTTGATGTTGATTTGAAGTAGTACATTATATTGGATTTTGATAATCTAGTTTGTAAGTCAGTGAACTCTAGATTGCTAGCCTTCGTGCATATGCAGGCCCCTCATTGTAAGTAATATTTATTCATTGGCCAGTGAGTGAATATTGTGGGTCACAAATCCCACCGAGGGTTTTGCCACATTGGGTTTCCTTGTTAAATATCTTGTGTTATGGTGTGTTCTCTATGATGTCTTTGTTATTCTTATTTACTACATTAATTCTTATTTACTGGTATACTGTTTTGGGATACAAAGTTCTTAATAAGTTTAAATATTCTACTAACCGGTTAGACACATATTCACCCCACCTTCTTAGTGTCTTTGGGACTGTTATTGATTGTAATAGCATCTTCTATCTATTCTGAAAGATCACATAATAAAAAAAACCACAAGCAGGTGCAGGTGCAGAGTTTCATGGAAGATTCATTAGTTGAGTTGTTGACATCACACAACTATCATACTTGGAAGCCTCACATCACGAGGCTTCTCAGGGCATGAGGGTTGTGGTCTTGTTTGGATGAGGTTCAACCTCTGTTGCAGTGTCATTATGAGATTATTCATCATAGAAACAAGATGGATGAGGCCATGGGTTTTCTCTCTTTACATGTTTCTGACAGTCTTCTGTTTCACCTTGATGAGTTGCTCACTCCTCACGCTATGTGGTTAAAGTTTGAGACTCTCTTTGGGAGAGTTAATGAGATCTAGGCATTACAGACTGAGGCAGAGGTGGTTTCCTTGTCACCTGATTCCTTTCCCACCATTAAGGATTTTTTGAACAAATTCAAGACTACCAGATCTATTCTCTAGGGGTGTGGAAAGATCAAGACAGACCCAGCGTGCATTCTCTTGATCCTTTCAAAGCTTCGGGGTCCCTTACATTTTTTTGCATCTTCTTTCTACTCCACCATGGATGGCTTGGCTACTTGTTTCACCATGCCTACCTTTGATGTGTTTTGTGAGCATTTGTCTCGTGAGCAATCTCACCTTTCTTAGTTGGACATGCTCTCAGGGTCCAAGAACAAAGCATTGGTTGCTCCGTCCTCTAAGGAGAAGCAAAAGAAGAACCAAAGCCAAAGAAGAATTTTGCAGGTAGTGAGCATTCCTCCAAGCCACCTCCTAAGTTTGATTCAAAACAACCATTTCCTCTGAAACATGGGAAATATTCACAGTTTGGTGAGTCTTCCTCCAAGACTAAGAAGAAATCAGGAGATACCTACATTTTTTGTGGCAAAAAAGGACATCCAGTTTCCAGGTGTTTGAAATGCTTAGAGGCTTTAGAGGAAGCCATGCAATAGCATCACATCTCCTCACCTCAGGAATCTTCTCCTTCCATAGGGAAAGGTCATGCTCTCACTACTAGATCTTTGACCTATGGGTCCACTTGGATTTTAGATTCTGGCACTTCTCACCATACGAATCACACTCAACAGTTGGTTACTTCTCTTGCCTCTTGTGGTCCTTCATAGATTGCAGTGGGTGACTTAGTTCAGCTTTCAGTCTTGGGTTCAGGTTCTGTCTCTTTGGATGGGGGTACTTTGCAGGATGTTCTAGTTGTCCCTGACATCTCGACAAACCTCCTGTCCAATTATCAGATTTTTCATTCTAGCTCTGGTAAGACAGTTGAGTTCTCACCACATGATGTGGTAATTTGAGACCTCCATGACTCTGATTTGGTTGTGGCTACTAGGAGTGTTGATACTGCATCTCATATTTACATATTTGATGGATTTGAGCCCTTTGAGGGTGCAGGTTCATCTCTTATAGAACATGTAGATTCAGTGAGTAATCTTTGGCATGAGGGCTTGAGCCATGGCAATTATAGATATCTTCAATAGATGAATACAGATGCACTTGTTCTTGGGCTCCCACAAATTCCCTACACTAATGGTGTTTGTCATGGTTGTGTTCCTGGCAAGAATTATAGGGATCTCTTTCCGAAGGGAAGAGCCTCTAGTGCTTTGGCACCTTTGGAGTTGATTCATAGTGACCTCATGTCATTCCCTACTCCTTCTTTTTTAGGGGCCAAGTATGTACTCTCTTTTATTGATGACTTCTCCAGACGCACATGGGTGTACTTTCTTAAGTACGCGCCTGATGTCTTTGATTCATTTTGAATCTTCAAGATATTTGTAGAGAAGTGGTCTGGTTGTTCTATTTAGTGGATATGTATAGATAATGGGGGGGAGTATGTGAATTAGGATTTTAGATATTTTTGCACTAAGCATGGTTTGCAATATTAGTTTATTGTTCCCTACACCCCTTAGCAGAATGGTGTCACTGAGCGAAAGAACAAAACTTTACGGGAGACGGTGAATTGTATGATTCAGTCCAGGTCCATGGATTAATCTTTTTGGGTTGAGGTAGTCAATTGTGCCAACTACATTCAGAATCAGATGCCTCACAAGGCGATTCAACATATGACTCATGAGGAGGCTTGGTCTCATGACAAGCCTGATGTTTCTTTTTTCCAAGTATTTGGCAGTGAGGCATGGGAATTTATTCTTGATTCTCAGAGGAAAGAAATGGAGTGGAAGAGCCAACCCCTCATTTTTGTTGGCTACTGTGAGTATGTTAAGGCTTACAGATTGTTTGATCCTGATTCCAGAAAGGTACTATTTCAATGAGATGTTCAGTTTGATGAGCGCCTTCCCATAGTGGATACCTTATCTCCAGTGCCTACCCCTCTGTTACCGAGTCATTTATTCCTCATGGCAAGAGTGGGGCATCTTTTCTTTTTTATGTTGGAGTCCTAATTCATGCCATATTACCTTGGTTCAAGTCTTTAATGTGTCCTCAAATCCTTTTTCTAGTCATTTAAGTCAAGTTCAGACAAATGATTGAACTCTTTCAGCACGTCGAACCGTTCTGAATTGGGTTCAACAGGTTCATTAGGTTCCATAGGTTCCAAGGTGTTCAGGAAAAAGTTTTTCGTACTAACATTTTCTCTAAGTGTTTTGCAACGGCTCTTCCAAAAGTTTTTCCTATTCAGTGACATAGCAATTGTGTTGAACTTATTGAACTGAGTTCAAAGGGTTCAAATATGTTCAATGTGTTCAACATAGCAAGTGGTCAATAGTTTGATGCAATGTACATCTTGAACTACTTGAACACTCAAGAAGTCGGTCCAAGATGTTCATGTGGGTTCAATATTGGTGGGTCCCATGGTTACCAATGTTTTGGGAAGTGCATTCATTGCTAAATACGGAGAGGCAAAACCATATCTTAAGGTGATGTCATTCTTTGGCTTTTTCGAAGTAAGTGAGCATTTCAGGAACTGGTAGTTTCTTAAAGCACGCCGCCATGCATTCAATGCATGCGTGCAAAGGTCTAATCTACCAACTTGCCGCATCCAGACTAAAATTGTGAAATCATTGCATTTAATGTCTCTGTATCATTACCTTTCTCAATAAGGTATGAAAATTATTTGTGTTCTACATTCGTTACTTGCTGCTGGACTTTTGTTTTTGTTATCCCTGGATAGGAGTCTTTCTTGCTACTAGCCATCGTCTGATTATACAACTATGAAGATCAGAGTCACGAGTAGCTTCACACTGGAGGATATAACCAAGGTGGCTAGGATCAAATCTATGATTTTCATTGGGAATGATCAGCCGTCGAAACACTCAAAGAAGATGGTGTAACATAAGTGGAATAAAGAGGTGGCAAAGGTGAAACTCAATGCAATGAAAGTCCTGAGCCAATCCATGGTTCAAGAACTCACAACTGCTCAGGACGCCCGTGAAGACAGAGAAGATGACAATGATGGAATATGACATAATGCATCAATTTAGGACTAGTTTCCTTTATTTTTAAAACATTTCTCATAGTTATGCAAAAAATTTGGGACATCTGTCCCAAAATACTTTCAGTTGGTTTCGTAACTATTTTATCGGGGAGTGGTTGAGTTTTCAGGGAGACCTCCCACATTTAGACTATAAATTAAGTAAAACAGATGGTAGAAGGGTTAGATTTTCATAACTAATTTTGTGAGCTTGGACTGAAGTTTTTGTTTTGGCATTTTTTGTTTTTAATCAGAGGAAGAATCAGATGGCTGGGATCTGTTATGGAAAAGATTGGCTGATGTATTGTTGTGTCTTTGTTGCATAAAGATATATATATGAAATCTGATCATATTGTTTTTGGGAGAAGGAAGATCTGTGTATTTTGAATCCAAATAGATAACATATCTTTGCATATGTTCATCTGATCAAGAAACAATAATTGATCATTCCATTACAGTATGTCATTATTCCTTTGATGTTCTCTCCTTTGAATGCATTGTTTACTTTAGAAAAGACTCATGATTGAGAGTGGATTTATTTTCCTTGAATTTGTTCACCTTTTATTAGTTTATGTGGAGAAAGTATATTGATCTTTTTTTTAGTTGTTGTAGTTACATGCATTGGAAATTAAAGAAAATAGCTTTTCATTGTTTATGAGACATGTGCAAAGTTGCAGCCTTTCATCCAAGAATGAAATAGGCGGCCTTATACGCTTTTGGGTTAAAAGATTTCATTCATATATAAATAAAAACAAAACACATTTCATGAAAAACCAAGATAGGGAGCTGTACCTATGTAAAAATTCAGAGGGAAGTGATTTGAACAACACTTACCCAATTGTTCAGTGAATCATTTGTTCTTAGAATAAGGTAACAGAGTTTAAAATTAATCATTTAAAAACAAAGAGAAAATCTATTCACTAACAGATTTTTGGTGACTCTGCTGGGGAGTGAAACAAAGAGAAAACCAATTTGTTAGTAGACCGGTATGCCGTAGACATAACAAAATTGACCTCAAATTGGCAAAATTGCTCTGAGTTCAGGAAGACTATTGAGATTGAGTCTCGTTTGAAGTAGTTTAGTTTTCCTACAAGTAATCACCCTAGATTCTCGTCCATATACTAGAGCACAAAGAAGAGAAGGATTGGTTGATAACTATTTTAAAGAATTGCAAAATCTGTCATTTGCCCCAAGTTTTACTTCTAGAAGGAAGGCCAAAAGTAGACCTTCATCTCCTATCAAAGTTACCCTATATCTTCTTCTTCCCCTTGGAAAGAACTAACACTTACTAGAATTCAAGCCCCTCCTCTTGTGACCATTCATCCAGTGTTCATTATGGCTCAACCCTGGGGTACGACTGTTGGACCTCTTGCTCTCGCAGCCCATAATCCACTACCAAAAGTAGCAAAGGATGTTTTACCCAAATATAAAGGTGACGGGAAAGTTTCAGTTGAAGAGAACTTGAACTCATTTAATGTAGCAACTGGAATCTTAGCAGTCCAATATGAGGACGTGGCTGTTAGGCTTTTTGTCCAAACTCTCACCAAAGGGGCAGCAAAATGGTTTAGCCAGCTGCAAGCAGGATCCATAACTGACTAGAAAATGATGAAAACCGCTTTTGAAAAAAGATTCCAAAGCGCCGATGATGAACACATGTTACTGGCTCAACTCACACAGATGAAGAAGGAAATTCATGAGCTGATGAGGGATTATGTAGCAAGCTATAATAAGATTATTCATAAAATTCCTCAAGCCAAAAGACCAACTGCAGATAATCAGTGATGTTTCTTTGTAAATTCCATGCCATTTGATGTAGGATTTCACCTTAGAAGAAGTAGGCCGGCGGATCTAGAGACTACACAAAATGAGGCTATACAGCTTGAAGATGATCTGATAACAGCTAGCAAATGGAGGAAAGATGTACAAACTCCTCAGGGACAATCTCAGGCTTCTACGTCATCTACTGATCTAGTTGTTTAGTGGCTTGTCAATGCTATGATTGCTTTAAAGAGGAAGATACCTAAGCTTGGAAACTCTTATCCACAACCTTATCAGGATATAAGCAGGAGGACTTCAAATCAGTATAACTATGGATGACCATTGCAACTTCCTGTAGTTCCACAAAGATTATAGATAGAGGCATCTCCTGACAAAGGTGTCATGTGTTCATTTCATCTTACCACTGATCATGATGGGGTGTCATGTCCCGATATGATAAGGCAGGTTCAGATGCAAAACACAAAGGATGAATTAGGTGAGTTCACTAAAGCAGAAAGAATTCAACAGGTACCTGGCGACTCTGGAACATTCTACCTCAAGTATGAGTTAGATTCAGAAAAAGGTAGTAACATTTTGGCAACTCTTGAAGGTTCTTCATGTGCAATTTTAACAAGGAATCAACAAACCTCCTAGCCTTCTTCCTTTGTGAACCCTTCTAGAAGCAATTTCAAAGGCAAAGATCCCCCAAGTAATAGTTTTTCAAAGATTCTTGAGGTTAAGATTTTGCAAAGGAACCATGAAGATCATAAGAGCCTTTCCTCTTCTTCCTCCTTTGATATCATCGAGTTTTGTAAGGCCTCTATCCTTCAACTTCCTACCACTGAGTATTTAAAGCTTAACCCAAAAGAGTTGGATAAACTAGTCAAATATGTTAAATGAGATTCCTTTTTGGAGTCCCAAGTACATGGATGCATGGAAAATAATGATTTAGCTACTACAGAAGGGTCTTCAACTATCCCCTGCTCATTAGCCAATCTAATAGATCCCTGTGCTTTTCATGATACAAAGTCTGGGCTTGAGGTTGAGATTCCAAAACCTAAACCTTTCTATATTTCCCTTTTTTTGAATGGCCAGAAGTTACGTAATTACATGATTGATTCAGGGGCTTCAAACAATATAATGCCTTCTCCTGTGGCTAAATCTCTAGGTTTGACCCTCACTAAAACATTTGGGAGATGTTTTTCAATGGATGGAAAATAGGTTCCTCTTATTGGTCAAGTAAAGGACGTTTAGGCAGTGCTGGTAGCATGCCCAAACAAAAGAGTAAGATTAACTATACTGGTTGTTGATATTCTAGCGAGTTATAGAATGCTTCTGAGTAGGACATTTTGCAAAGATCTTGGAGGCAAAATCAAAATGGACTGGTTTGAGGCCATCATTCCCCTTGGAAATCAAAAAATTAATCTTGAACCTGAGCCCAAGAATAAGTATACTGTATTTCCCTCAGATAATCCCAAAGCCCAGATTTTGTTTCATGAGTGTGAGTTTGGAAACTATCTTGTTCTTGCACCTGGTGAAAAGAAAACGGATGAGACAGTTGATGAACTTGACGGGCTATGGCAGATGGAGTTTGATGGAATCTGCGCTAACTCTGGTTCAGGGGTAGGGGTGGTTTTACTGTCACCAACTGGTAATATTTTTCCCTTTTCTTTCAAGTTGGATTTTAAGAACACTAATAATACTGCTGAATATGAGGCACTATTATTGGGATTAAGTGAGGCTAAATGTAAAGGAATTAAGTTACTTAAAGTCAAAGGTGATGCAAAGTTAATCGTTTGGCAGGTGAGGAATGTCTATACGGTTAAGAATGACAGGTTGAGGCATTACAAGAATAGAGTTTGGGATGAGCTATAATTCTTTGATGCCTTCTTGATTGAAGTAATTCCGAGGGAGCAAAATAGTAGGGTAGATTCATTGGCCGTGTCAGCCTCACTTTTATTACCACATCCAGATTTTAAAGATAACTCATATAGAATTGAAATGATCTATAGGTCTAGTGTCCCTGATAATGTAGATCATTGGCAGGTTTTTGATGCAGATGCATAGATCAAAGATTTCCTAGAATGTGCTCAATCATTTTCTCAGTCATATTTTGAAGGCTCTGAGAATGTTTGCAAAGAGTTCAGTCCAGACCCAGAGGTAGATCCTACCAATAGCTTTATTCAACTCAAAGGTAACATAATTCCAAAGGGGTTAGTGACACTGGAGAGATTTTTCACCAGAGATTATGCATTTATAGGTAACAAAGTTCCCAAGGATGATGGGAAAGGAAATTGTGAGAAAATAAATTTGGGAGATGAATCTGATCCAAAAGAAGTGACAATCGGCAGGTGTTGTTCTGTGGAGGAAAAGAGAGCACTTGGCACACTGCTTAAGGTATACATTGATGTTTTTGCTTGGTCTTATGATGACCTGAAGGAGTTTAGAAATGGACATTTTCAACATCAGATTCCACTAAAGCCAGACGCCTCTCCTTTTAGGCAAAAATTGAGGAATTTTAACCCCATCATGGCGGATGCAATTTCTAAGGAAGTTGAAAAAATGCTTAAGGCCCGAATCATATATCCAATCCACCATTCCACCTAGGTAGCTAACATGGTGCCCGTAAGAAAGAGAAATGGGGAAATTCGTATCTGTGTTGATTTTCAAAATTTGAATCAAGCGAGCCTGAAGGACAACTATGCTTTACCAAATATAGATCACATTTTGCAGACAGTGTCTGGGTTAGAGATGATGTCGATGTTGGATGGTTTTTCTAGTTACAACCAGATTACTGTAGCAGAGCATGAGTAGCACAAGACAACATTCATCACTCCATGGGGAACATTTGCATACAACCGCATGCCTTTTGGTTTAATAAATGTCGGAGCCACTTTTCAAAGGGCTATGGATTCCTCTTTCAAGGATTTTCGAGACAGAATAATTGTAGTTTATCTGGATGACCTCACGGTGTTTTCAAAAAAAAGGACAGATCATTTTCGGGATCTAAATGCAGTATTGCAGTGTTGTCATGAGCACGGGATTTCTTTGAATCCTAAGAAATCAGTTTTTTGTGTCACGAAGGGAAAATTGTTAGGACATATTGTCTCGAAAGAGGGAGTCAAGATTGATCCCGAGAGAGTTAATGCAATTCAACATCTCAGTTTACCCTCAAGCCAGACTGGAGTAAGATCATTCTTTGGTCAAGTGAATTTCTTAAGAAGATTTGTTCCAAAATTTGCTAAGACCACCAAACACATTGTTGGCTTGCTAAGTGAGCAACATCCTTTCAAGTGGACCGAAGAGGCCAAAAATGCTTTTGAAAGAATTAAGGGATTGGTTGCAAATGCGCCCACTCTTGTTAATCCAGATTTCACAAATGATTTCATTTTGTATTGTTATGCATCAAACCATACTATGTCTGGGATTCTGTTACAGTTGGATGAAAACGGGGCTGAAATGTCCATAACATTCATGAGTGCTCTGCTCAAGAAGCATGAGCTTAAGTATTCACCTATGGAGAAGCATGCATATGCTGTTGTAAAAGCCGTGAAATAGTTTTGATACTATATTTTGCATTCTCACTCTGTAGTTTTTGTCCCAAATTTAGCTGTAAAAAGCATTTTGACTCAGTAGGAGGTTGGACTAAATAAGAGAGCAACTTGGGTGACAAAAATCTAGGAGTATGACTTAGACATTTGCCCTACGAAGATAATTAAAGGACAGGGCTTATGCAGGTTGATAGCAGAAAATGAGGTGGAAACTGAAGTGGAGTTACCATTAACTCTTTTTGTTGGATTACAGGATACTTGGTTCTCTGATGTGGCCTATTATTTAACTTATGGTAGCTGCCCAAATCATCTGTTAGCTAAAGAACAAAGGAATTTAAAGTTAAAAGCTACAAAGTATGTAATTTGGTAGGATGTTTTATACAAAAAGGGTTTAGATGGAACATATCTAAGGTGTGTAGATAAACCTCAACAACAAAAGCTCCTGGAAGCCTATCATGGAGAGGTTTGTGGGGGACACTTCTCATCATCTGTTACTGCTTTCAAAATTCTGAGGAATTTTTTTTATTGGCCCGACATGTTTCAGGATGCCTATATTCATTTTAAGGAATGTGAGAAATGTCAATTATTTTCTGGAAGGCCACATTTGGCAACTTTACCTCTAAGGCCTGTAGTGATAGAGGAACCTTTCAAGCAGTGGGGCATTGATTTCATAAGCCCAATAAACCCTCATTCTAGTGCGGGTCACATGTATATTTTGACAGCAACCAACTACTTTACTAAGTGGGTAGAGGCCATTCCCACCAAAAAGGCGAACTAAGAGATTGTGTGTAGTTTTCTCAAGGATTACATCCTAGTTCGTTTTGGGGTACCCCAGAAAATTGTGACAGATAATGCATCATATTTCTCCTCTGAAGAGTTGACTATGTTTTGCTATGATCATCAGATTTCCCTCTCACATTCTTCTGATTACTTCCCATAGGGCAATGGTTTGGCAGAATCTAGCAACAAGAATTTGATAGCTATCATGAAGAAATTAGTTGATGAGAGTGCTCGGAATTGGCATAAGAAGATATATGAGGCTTTATGGGTGGATAGAACCACACCCAAGAGGGCCATTGGAATGGCACCTTTTGAACTTGTGTATGGCGTAGGAGCAAAACTTTCTTTGCCGCTGGAGTTATCAACAACCAAGCTACAAACAGTAGTGGAAGATTTCTTCTTTCAAAATGCTTTGGAGAAAAGAATCATGTATCTGACAAAGTTAGAAGAAGAGAGAGAACTACTGGTGGATAGGATTTCAGAACATCAGAGTCGAGTAAAGAGGATTTTTGACATGCGAGCTCGATCAAGAGGTTTCCTAGTAGGAGATGAGGTGCTACTATGGGACAAAAGGAGAGAGTCCAAAGGTGCTCACGACAAGTTTGATTCATTGTGGAAAGGCCCTTTCAGAATTTGGAAAGCAGTAGGACAAAATGCATTCAGACTTAGCTACACTGACGGAACAATCATGCCTTATACCTACAATGGGCAAGATCTCAAGCTTTATAAATTGTAAATCCTGTGTTTGAGTCACTTGTACATAGTAGTCTAGGTGTTTTTGGTTGTGCCCCTAATCCTTTCCCCTTTGTTTTTTGTTCTGCGAAACCAGAGTCTGTGAGTTCTTTGCATTTTCCTTTGAAAAATACAATCCCCAGTCAGAGCCAATGTTACCGAGTCATTTATTCCTCATGGCAAGAGTGGGACATCTTTTCTTTTTTATGTTGGATTCCTAATTCATGGCATATTACCTTGGTTCAAGTCTTTAATGTGTCCTCAAATCCTTTTTCTAGTCATTTAAGTCAAGTTCAAACAAATGATTGAACTCTTTCAACACGTCGAACCATTCTAAACTAGGTTCAACAGGTTCATTAGGTTCATTAGGTTCCAAGGTGTTCAAGAAAAAAAAATTTGTACTGACATTTTCTCTAAGTGTTTTGCAGCGGCTCTTCCAAAAGTTTTTCCTATTCGGTGACATAGCAATTGTCTTGAACTTATTGAACTGAGTTCAAAGGTTTCAAATATGTTCAACGTGTTCAACATAGCAAGTGGTCAACAGTTTGACGCAGCATACATCTTGAACTACTTGAACACTCAAGAAGTCGGTTCAAGATGTTCATGTGGGTTCAATATTTGTGGGTCCCATGGTTTCTAATGTTTTGGGAAGTGTATTCATTGCTAAATACGGAGAGGCAGAACCATATCTTAAGGTGATGTCATTCTTTGGCTTTTTCGAAGTAAGTGAACATTTTGGGAACTGGTAGTTTCTTAAAGCACACCGCAATGCATTCAATGCATGTGTGCAAAGGTCTAATCTACCAACTTGTCACGTCCAGACTGAAATTGTGAAATCACTGCATTTAATGTCTCTATATCATTACCTTTCTCAATAAGGTGTGAAAATTATTTGTGTTCTACATTCATTACTTGCTTTTGGACTTTTGTTTATGTTATCCCTGGATAGGAGTCTTTCTTGCTGCTAGCCGTCGTCTGATTATACAACTGTGAAGATCGGAGTCAAGAGTAGCTTCATGTCAGAGGATATAACCAAGGTGGCTAGGATCAAATCTATGATTTTCATTGGGAATGATCAGTTGCCGAAACACTCAGAGAAGATGGTGCAACATAAGTGGAATAAAGAGGTGGCAAAGGCAAAACTCAATGCAATGAAAGTCTCAAGCCAATCCATAGTTCAAGAACTCACAACTACTCAGGACGCCTGCGAAGATAGAGAAGATGACAATGATAGAATATGACATAATGCATCAATTTAGGACTAGTTTCCTTTATTTTTAAAACATTTCTCATAGTTATGCAAAAACTATGGGACATCTATCCCAAAATACTTTCAGTTGGTTTCGTAACTCTTTTATCAGGGAGTGGTCGAGTTTTCAGGGAGACCTCCCCCATTTAGACTATAAATTAAGTAAAATAGATGGTAGAAGGGTTAGATTTTAGTAACTAATTTTGTGAGCTTGGACTGAAGTTTTTGTTTTGGCATTTTCTGTTTTTAATCAAAGGAAGAATTAGATGGTTGGGATCTGTTATGGAGAAGATTGGCTGATGTATTTTTGTGTCTTTGTTGCATAAAGATATATATATATATATATGAAATCTGATCATATTTTTTTTGGGAGAAGGAAGATCTTTGCATTTTGAATCCGAATAGATAACATATCTTTGCATATGTTCATCTGATTAAGAAATAATAATTGATCATTCCATTACAGTATTTCATTATTCCTTTGATGTTCTTTCCTTTGAACGCGTTGTTTACTTTAGAAAAGACTCATGATTGAGAGTGGATTTATTTTCCTTGAATCTATTCATCTTTTATATGTTTATGTGGAGAAAGTATATTGAACTTTTTTTTAGTTGTTGTAGTTACATGCATTGGAAATTAAAGAAAATAGCTTTTCATTGATTATGAGACATGTGCAAAGTTGCAGCCTTTCATCCAAGAATGAAATAGGTGGCCTTATACACTTTCGGGTTAAAAGCTTTCATTCATATATAAATAAAAACAAAACATATTTCATGAAAAACCAAGATAGGGAGATATACCTATGCAAAAATTCAGAGGGAAGTGATTTGAACAACACTTACCCAATTGTTCAGTGAATCATTTGTTCTTAGAATAAGGTAACAAAGTTTAAAATTAATCATTTAGAAACAAAGAGCAAATCTTTTCACTAACACCCTCTACCTAATCCTCCCACTACATCTCTTCAAGATTATTTTGAGGATGATTTTGATGATGCTATAGATGATCCACCATCCCCACCTCCACCTACTCCACCTCAGATGCCCAAGTGGGCTCACTTTACTATTGAGGCAGCAGGATCTATGGCTGGTGATCCTTCATATACTTGTCGCACCTGTTCTCATATTGCGGGTTCTATTGTTTTGAGTCATGCCATTTCAAATGATCCTAAGAATTTTTTAGAGGCTACAGGACACCCTGAGTGGGATTATGCTATGGAGAAGGAGTATTGTTCTTTGATGAGGAATAATACTTGGGATCTTTGTCCTCTTCCTAAGGGCAGAAAGATGGTTCAGTGCCATTGGTTGTATCGCACTAAGTATGCTACTGATGATTTGATTGAAAAGTACAAAGCACATCTTGTTGTGAAGGGTTTCTCGTAGGTTGAGGGTATTTATTACTGCAAGACATTTTCCCCTATCGCCAAGATGAACTCTATTCACTTTGTACTACCTCTTGTAGCTTCTAGGGGTTGGCCCATTTTTCAGATGGATGTGAAGAGTGCTTTCTTGCATGGGGACCTATAGGAGGAAATCTATATGGAGCAGCCTCAAGGATTTGTGCAGGATAGTTCTTTGGTTTGCAGACTTTGACATTCATTGTATGGTCTCAAACAGGCCCCTCAGGCTTGGTATGAGAAGATGGACTCTTTCTTGCTCTCCACTAGTTTCACATGTTGTCATTTTGATCACATAGTTTACATTCAACTTCTTGAGGGTGAGATCCTGATTCTTGTGCTATATGTTGATGATCTCTTCATTATAGGTAGCTCATCCTCTATTATTTAGCATGTTTAGCGAACCTTGATAGACCAGTTTGAGATGATAGATCTCGGTCTTCTTCACTTTTTTCTTGGTCTTCAGGTGATTCAGTCTTCTGATGGGATCTACATTTACTAGTAAAAGCATTCTCTTGACATAATTCAGTGCTTTGGCATGCTTTATTGCAATCCTTCTCCCACTCCTTTTCAGTCAAGGGTTGTTTTGATTACTACTTGCTCCACTCCTTCAGTAGATTCTACACTTTACAGGTAGTTGGTTGGTAGTTTATTGTACCTAACATACACTCGTCTTGATCTTTCCTTTTCGGTTTTCCTTGTCTCTCGATTCTCCCATGATCCTCATGAGAGTCATTGACAAGCTGCCAAATGTATTTTGCAATACATTCAAGGCTCTATTTCTCATGGCATTCACTATAGGGGAACCTCACATTGTTGGCTACACTGACTCAGATTGGGCTGGTGATGTCAATGATTGGAAGTCTACTTATGGCTTTGTTTTTTATCTTGGCTCTGGTCCTATCACATGGTCTTGCAAGAAGAAGACTTCTCATGCATTATCATCTACAGAGGCTGAGTACCAAGCTATTGTGCTCTCTAATTAGGAGATCTTATGGCTTTGACAGTTGATGACTGAGTTTGGTTTTCCTCCTGATAGTCCCACTCTTCTTTGGTGTGACAATCAGAGTGCTATTCACATTTCTTGCAACCTAGTAGAGCATCAGTAGATGAAGCACATTGATCTTCACATGCATTTCATCCGCCAGTTGATTCAGGACGGTTCTCTCATTCTGGAGTACATTCCCACTGCCGAGTAGGTTATAGACATCTTCATGAATCCTTTTGCATCATCGCGCTATCTTCAGTTGCACTCTATGCTTGGGGTGAAGGAAGTTATCCTTGGGGGGTCTTTATGAGGCCTTCCTTCCTTATTTCTTTCAACACATTATGTTATCTCTTTTTGGAGAGGAGTTTTTCCCACTGGGTTTTCTCCTTTTTCTCTGTTTCATAGAGATTTCATTGTATTTGGGTACCTAATCAGGCCTTGTTGTCGGGACCCATCTTTCTTGCTTTTAGTAGTTGTTCTAGGTTTTAGCTTCTCCCTAATTCTATCTTAAGGGGGGTGTGTTAGAGTAATCGGGTCCTTACTTGATCAATTAAATGACATTTGTTTAATTAATTAAGTTCCCCTTTATCCCTTTTACACTTAAGCTAACATTAGGTACATAATAATTAATTATTATGTGCAAGCCTAGGGTTTTCCCTTTTAGGGTTTCTTAACCTATTAGAGGTTAATTATTTTCTTTGTATCATAATTCCATTACACATTTTTTTGGTCTATACAGAGTTCTCATCTTTTTGAGCATTTCCTATGTATTTTGGTTTTTCTCTGTTGCTTCCTTACTTCTCCTTATAACAGGTTTATTCAGCTTGCAAAGATCATTTGGGATACTGTGGTGTTGTATTTCTCAACTCTCACAATGATGTGTCCACCATTTTAATTTGTGAGTAACCAATTGCTAACATTGAGTGGATTATAAGCATAATGCAGTACAAGCTGCACTTTTGCAAGATTCTATCATTTGAATAGGGATCTTGTGCAAAGGCTTTGATAGATGAGATATTTAGACTATGCAATATGATGTGGTATGGTTGAAGTTATCTCCGATTGAGATAATGATCATGATGCAAAAGGGGGGTCTACGAGGCTAGATAGTGATAATTTTCCTTCATGACATATTTCATTTTATTAGGTGTTGAATGAATATGGGGAGTGGTGATAGGTTTGGCAGAAAGTTTCTTCCTTGAATGCATAGTCTTTTGTGTTATTATCACAATGACTTTCAATGTTAAAGAAGGGATCTTGCTCATAGATATTTCAATGACTTGCCATGACTGTGTGATGTGATCAAAGAAATATTCTAGGAGTTTTCATTTGAATGCCATAGGTAATCATGCTATACTAGAACACAGTGAATTCATTTATAATTGCATATGATAGGGATCACACATGTATTTAATCAATGTTGAAAATTGTAAGTGTGAGGTCACTCTCATCCCAGGGCAAGTTATAGTAGAAAGATGTGTTTAGGGTAAAATATGTAGTTTCTTTGTGAATAATTTTTTTTTATCTCAAGGTGTAAAATTATTTTAAGGAACCTTTTCACTGAGTGGGTAATGTTTTGATTAATTAAGAAAAAAATGTTTTCAGGACCCGAAACCTTTAACATTGGAAATCAAGATATGTCATCAAAGAGTCCAGAGCATAAAAACTACTTACAAACGACTGGCAAAAAAGCCAGCAAACTGAAAAGACAACAAAAGATAGAAACAACAAAGAAACTAGGAAGGCATTACACAGTTAGATAGTCTTTAGAAGGTCCTCCACCTTTATCACCAACTGGTCATAGGTGGCCACAACAACTTTGAGATCATCCAAGTCCTTATTAGGATTTTTTTCTTTCTTTTTACCTCTGGTTCTTGTTTTGGGTCCTTGAGCATCTCCCGTGCCTTCAGTGTTAGGGTCACCAAGTGGGTAATGTTGATATGAAGGGAGTTATAGTTTTAACTCATGGTGAAATTTCATTGCTAGAATAATAGTATGTCTTCACTACTGGGTAAAATATTTTATAGGGCTTGAAATTATTGAATATGGGTTAATATTATTTAGTATGGACTGAGTGTGCAGAGAGGATGAATTATAGTGACATGTGATGATATGATAAATCAATAAGGATCCCAAAAACTATCGAGAGCGGGGGGGTGAATTAGTAGATAGAAAAACACAAAATATACTTTCACCAAACTTAAAACCCAACTCATAAAACTATCTCTAAACTACAAAAATCAATTGTACTGTCAGGATTACCAGTTAACTGGCATAACAAAATAATGGTATAAAAAATATTAAACTCTCAAACCATTAAACCAAAACATCAAACCACTTTACTAACAATAGTAAAAGCACATATTAGATTACTGTCAGTCATCATAACACATCTAAGTGGATTTATAAGTTAAGCAAATTAACCATATCAAAACATAACCACAAAAACTATTCACCGCTTGACACAATGATTTTTGATGTGGAAACCAAAATGAGAAAAACCATAGTGGGGATGAATACCCACAAGTATTATGAACTCTACTGAAGTTCGCCCTATTACGAGCCAAGCCTTGTTAGAAGCTTTACAAAAATGTCCTGTTAGGAATAGATCCTGTTAGGGACCACCTGGTTAAGGGATTGACTATAATGCCCTGTTAAAAGAAACACTCTATTAGGAGTAACATCAATAGAGGATTTGAAATCCAAGCTAATGCATCACCTGGTTAGAGGATTTAGAAAGCACTAAACATGTTAAAGTTTACCTGATTAAGGGATTTAACTATTGTAATTGTTAGAGAACAACAAGGTTTGCTGATCTAGAAAATAGCACTACTCTGCTTGATTAGATCCTTTTCATCCTCATATCTGCCTTCACACATACTATGATACTCCTTCTAGTTCAACAATCAATCACACTGATAGTTAACCAAAATTGCCAACACTACAACAAAACAAGAAAAGCAATAGGTCGGTAACACATCACAAACCTATGATCACATCGAAATTATAAACAAATCAGTTCAAACATGTCTGCTAGATTACATAGCAATCATTACATATTGTACAAGACAACCTTGACCATTCCTTGATCACCGCTTCATCGAATCCTATAACTCATCATGTGGTTTTTGTTGGTATTTTGGTATGTTTTTGTCATTGATGTCAACACCTACTAAAACTCTAGCACTTTGGAGATCCAACAACATTCACCAGCAAGCAAGTGACTTTTGCACAGTCACTGGTATATGGTACACTGACAAGATATAATGATCACCGACACTTGGAATGGCATGTAAAATACTTGGTAATGTCGAAGACATTGTTTGGACATCTTATCTTGGAGAATTGTTTATTGGTATATTCATATTTGCATATTTCCTGTCACCAACAAATAGGTCCAAGTTATACACAGGTAGGTTTATCTTTTCCAGATCAGCATGACGCGCTTTGGAGATGATTTATTATTATTGTAAATGCATTAAGCCAACATGTTGAATCGGTTATTGCATCGGATATTGTATTGTTTGTAAAATGATTTTATTGTAATATCTTGTAGTGACGACTACTAAAATCGGTCTTAGGTTATGGTATAAATGTAAGATCTTATTTGTAAGATCGGATGTGGAATGAGAAAAGGAATTGTAAGGTATATGTGAGATTAAGCAGAGCTATACATGCAGACATCATTTGAAGGTGAAGCTAGGTTTTTGTGAAAGCATATCAGAACTACATCGGTACTGAATCCAACATATGAAGATGTTATTTTGAGCAGTACATTCTTATTAAATTTAACCATCCAATTGTAGTCAATGTGACTCCCATTTGTGATTGAGTAGTGAGCTATAGGCGCTTGGCCTTTTTGCATGTGCAGACCCCATTTATGTACACTTAATATCTATAGTAGTATCATCTGATTGTGGGTAAGGTTTCCCACTGTGGTTTTTCCCCTTACAGGGTTTCCATGTAAAAATATTGGTTTTATGTGTTGTGGATGACTTTTTCTTTTTGTTTCTTGCATTAATCCTTATCGGTATTGCAATTATATGTTAAAACTATCTACCGGTATAACAGACTGGTTCACCGGTATTAAGCAGTAAATTGGTTAAGTAGTTTTGGTTTAAATTTATTTGACAACTAATTCACCCCCCCTCTCAGTTGTCTGTGGGACCTAACAATTGGTATCAGAGCCTAATCCTCTTTTGTAGAAGTTTAACAGCTTGAGGAGATCCAATGTCTACTAACTATTTCAGGAAGGACACTTGTAAACTTGATGGAACCAACTATGGCATATGGAAGATCAGAAAGGAGACACATCTAAATTGCATTGGAAAGGACATCTAGGAAGTGACAAAGAATGGCTATACTGCTCCTACTTCCAGTCAACCTAATCCACCTAACTTGACTAAAGATGAGGAAAATGATTGCAAAGCAAGAGAAGCACTTTTGAGCACATTAACAGATCAACAAATCATGGGATTACTAGACAAATCAACTGCTAAAGTAATTTGGGATCATTTGGAAACACTGAATGAAGGAGATTCCATAGTCAAGATTGCAAAACTTGAAAGCTTTTGGGTCAGGTATGAAAATCTGAAAATGGAAGAAGATGAAAGGATTTCTTCTTTTATGGAAAGAGTTAATGAAATTTTTTTGGGTATTAAATATTGTGGAGGAACCTTAAGTGAAGATGAAATTGTTTCAAAAGTTCTAAGAGGATTTCCATCAGCATATAAAATGAAGGTTATTGATATAAATGAATTAAGAACAATGCCTAATACATCAATAACTAGGGATACATTGATTGGAAAACTTTTAGCCTTTGAAATTGAAGAATTTGGTCCTGTTGCTACTATAAAGATAGATTTAGCCTTTAAAGGATCAACATCATCTACATCATCATTTGAAAAATCTGATTGGAAAGCCTTTTATGCAAGAGAACTTGAGGAAAGTAGGAGAGAAAATGAAGAACTTGAAGAGCTTGAAGCACTATTTGCGAGAAAAATGCCTAAAGGTCCAGTTGGAAGTAAGTATGAAGGTAAATAACCCTTTAAATGTTTTAACTGCAATAAGATTGGTCATATGGCTTCAAGATGCCCTGATAAACATGCTAGACTAAGAGAAGAAGCTAGAAGGACATACAAGCCTAACCCTGAATATTAGAAATACAGATTTAAGAAGAATAAAGACAAATCTTGTTATGTTGTTGATGAAGGAGTGACTGATGATTCTAATGAGGATCTGATAGACAATGCATGGGGTTTTGTTGCTATAACAGAAGATCAACTAGCACCTGCACTCCAACTGATAGAGCAAGCCTTGATAGCTAAAATTGAAGTAAAGGATGAATGGATCATTGATTCTGGATGCTCACATCATATGACAGGAGATAAAGGTAAATTCTTGAAATTTCAAGAATATAATGGAGGCTTAGTGAGATTTGGAGATGATAAAGCTTGCCTAATCAAAGGTAAGGGTTCAATATCTCTTGATGGTAAGCATAATACTGACAATGTTTATTATGTTGAAGGTTCAAAGCATAATCTTTTGAGTGTTGGTCAATTAGTTGAGAAAGGATTTCAATTACAATTCAAAAATGGAAAATGCAAAATCATGAATAGAATTGGTTTAGAAATTGCAACCAGTAATCAGACTAGAGGTAATATCTTTCATTTGAATAACAGTGAAAAGACATGTTTGATTGCACATATTGATGAAAATTGGTTATGGAATAAGAGACTCTGTCATGTAAACTTTGATTGCATGGTAAAAATCAGTACTACTAAGGCAGTTACAGATTTACCTAAAATTGTCAAACCTCACAATACACTATGTAAGGAATGTCAATTTGGAAAACAAGTTAGAGGTAGTTTCAAAAGTATTCTAGAAAAATTCATTAATGCTCTTGATTTAATTCATACTGATTTATGTGGTCCAACTAGAACTAGAATCTTACAAGGTGATAGGTATTTCATGCTAATCATTGATGACTATTCTAGAATGTGTTGGGTTACTTTTCTTAGAGAAAAATCAAAAGCACTTGGAAAGTTTAAACTGTTCAAAGCAATGGTTGAAAATGAAACCGGTAAGAAAATCAAATGTCTAAGATCAGATCAAGAAGGTAAATTTACATCTAAGGAATTTAATGCATTTTGTGAAGTGAATGGAATCAGAAGACAACTATTAGCACCTTGGACACCACAACAGAATGGAGTTGTTGAAAGGAAAAATAGAACTATCTTGGATGTAGCTAGAAGTATTTTATTAGAAGTAAACCTACCACATGTATATTGGAGAGAGGCAGTAAGTATAGCGGTCTATAGATTCAAAAAAGTTTACATCAAAGGTGAAACCGGTAAGACCCCTCATGAACTATGGTTTGGTATTACTCCTACTCTTAAATATTTCAGAATATTTGGAAGCAAATGTTATATTAGAAGAGATGAGTATATTGGGAAATTTTATCCTAGAAGTGATGAAGGAATATTTCTTGGTTATTCATCTAAGAGTAAAGCATATAGATGTTTTAACAAGAGATTGCAGAAAATTGTTGAGAGTACAAATGTAAAGATTGATGAACAATTCAAAGGAACTTCAAGGTACATAAATTCTGAACTGGGAACAAAATTTCTAACAAATTAACCTACACTGAACCCACCGGTATAGAGTGAAGATCCAATTACACCAGTATCATCTAAAAATTCCACTATGACTGAAGAACAATGACAAACAAAGTGTTGGCATTATGTGAACTGGTATGAGGACATAATGATATTGTATGTTGTCATTGATGTCAATATGTGATATGAAGAGAGAACCAACATATGTGAGAACTGGTATATATGCCAAAGTAAAGCGGTATATTTGTTCAAGGTGAACCAACATGTCATGGGAATCGGCACATGGAAGCGTTGTATGACTACCAGTTGGTAGGTAGTTTCCACTTCAGGATTTCCAGTTGGAGTATCTCAAGCCTATGTAACTCAATCAGTGATCTTTATGTGATGAAGTTAGCATGATAATGAAGAAAAGATAGTGTTGCCACATAAGCCTTGTGCACATGAAGGATCTTGCATAAAGAAGAGTGTTCCTATCTACCTCAGGAATGTGTGAAGTCTGTAAACGGTGATAACATGTGATGGGTTATTAGCCGCTATGAAATCGGTAGAAAATGAATGATGGAGAATGTCCTGAGATTGGATCAAGACTCTTACATTTAATATAGTATGATCAACGATCAAGATTGAACCGTTTGAATTCCTTAATCTAACAGGTCTAGGGTTTAGGGTTTATGCTATCGATCTGTCTGTTGTCCTATAAGGTCAATGTTGTGATTCTTTCAAAAGTTGTTGGCAAAAGTTGTGTGTGTGTATCTAAGAGAAGAGATACGTGATTCTTGCCATACTAGAGGAGAGAAATCATATCTACAGATTGTAAGTGCAGATGGTGAAGAGGAGCTTAAGCAGATCTGCATTGGCATTGAGTGCTATTATCAGGTCATTGATATACTTGTTGATCTTTAACTACTTCAACAGTTGTGAAATTCCCTAATAGGGTATCCTTAACTGGCTTGTTGAAAATCCTCTAATAAGGTAACTCAAAGCTACAGAGTCATTGATATCCTTTAGCTATTGAGTTCTTGAAATCCTCTAACAAGGTACCCTTAACAGGGTTTAACCCTTAACCGAGTATTGTAGCCATCCCTTAACCGGGTGATCCCTAATAGGATTGGTTCCTAACAAAACCTATTGTATCTATCTTTAACCAGACAAGGCTCCTAATAGAGTAAACTTTCAAAGAGTTCAAAAACAAGCTTGTGGGTATTCATCTCCACTGTGGTTTTTCCTAGTTGGGTTTCCACATGAAAAATATGTGTGTCATGTGTGATGTTTTCTTCATGTGATGTTATGATTGTTTTTTGATTAAGTGGTGATGCATGTTGATCTTTCTGTAATATGTACATCTTTGATGGTAGATTGCCTGTTCATTATATGAGAAGATAAGTGTCAACCGATCTTTGTTTGTCTCAGTTACACTGGGTTTTTTTGGTTGAACTCTGTTGAAGGACCGGTGCTGCTATTTCTCTGTCAGTGCATAAGTGTTAGTTGACAAACTGGTTTAAGGATGAGTTTTTTCTTGTACTGATTCACCCCCCCATCTCATCACCAGTTTGATACTATTTGTTCATCATTAAGTTATCAATTGGTATCAGAGCATCCTCTAGGTCCTATGTGTTGTAAGCTTAACCGCTTGAGGGAAAGATCCTATTGTAATGATGAAGAGGGAAGGTCCAAAGTTTAACAAAGAAAATTTTAGTCTATGGAAAGATAGAATGAAGATATACATCAAAAGCATGGGTGCTCAACACTGGAGCTATTTTGAGAATCCCTATGTTGCCCCTACCGGTATTCTCACCGATGATCAAAAGAGAGAGATATAGGAGAGTGGGCAATTCATGGAAGCCCTAATCAGTAGTTTATCTGATATTGAGCTCATTGATGTCCAAGATAAGGTAAATCCCAAAGAGGTATGGGATGCTCTTGAAAATATCTATGGAGGTGATGAGCATGTAAAACAAGCTAAGGAAGAAAGCCTTAGAGGAAAGTTTGAAGACATGCAAATGGTTGAAGGTGAAACCATTCAATAGTATGGTATTAGAATCAAAACTATTGTTGGAGATATCAAGAGTGCAAGTGGTAAAATGGAAGATTCCACTGTGGTAAGCAAAGTCCTGAGATCCCTATTGTCGGTCTATGCAATAAGGGTTGCTGTTATTCAGGAGCTGAGATCAATAGATAAGACTAAGGTATCCTTGAACTCCATCATAGAAAAGTTGACAGCCTATGATCTAAATAGTTTTGATGGCAGTGTTCAAAAGACTGAATCAGCTTTTAGAGCTTCTGCTATACCATCAAGGAAAGGAAAAGAAGCATGCACTAGTGGTGAACCAAGACAGAGCAGAGTAATGGATGATGAGGAGTTTCTGATGGAATTTGAAGCTCTTCTTGTCAGGAAATTTCCAAAAGGAACCAGTAAATACAGAGGTAAGCTCTTTTGAAATGTTTTTCATGTAACCGGATAGGACATATTGCTATGAACTGTCCTAATAGTGACAACAAGGATAAACTGGAAAGATTTAGGAAATTCAAAGGAAGAAACTAGAGAAACTGTTTTGTTGCAGTTGATGAAGGTGTCACAGATGAGGAATCAAAAGATGAAGAGAATGAAGAATTGTGTTTGTTGTTGTAAAGGAAGATGTGTCAGACAAGAAGGCTCTTGTCTCCCGCTTTGATAATTCCAATGAGTGGATTATTGACAGTGGTTGCTCACACCATATGACTGGTGACCGAAGTAAGTTTCTATCCTTGGAAGAGTATGCTGGTGGTGTGGTTCATTTTGGCAATGATGCACCATGTATGGTTAAAGGAAAAGGGTCCATCTCTTTGAATGGAAAGAGTAGCGCTGACAATGTGTATTGGGTTGATGGTCTTAGACACAACCTTTTGAGTGTTGCCCAGCTGAATGGTAGTGGCCTCACTCTGGAATTCAAGAATGGAATCTACAGAATCAAAGGAAAAGATGGTGAATTGTTGGCCACCGACATGCAGACCAAAGGTAACCTATTTCATCTGAATGCAAATATAAGTACATGTCTTAAGGCTAAATTTCATGATAGCTGGATATGGCATAGGAGAATCTGCCATGTAAACTTTGATAACATTGTGAAGGCTAGTAAGATCAAGGCCGTTAGAGGGTTGCCGGTGCTAAGCAAACTAGATAATACCTTGTGCAGAGAGTGGCAATTGGGGAAAATGTCTTCCTCAACCTGTAAAGGTAAACCTTTCACTGCTGACAACTTGCTTGATCTTGTCCATATTGATTTGTGTGGTCCTATGAAAACTAGATGTGTTCAGGGTGATAGGTACTTCATGATTCTCACTGATGATTGCTCAAGAATGATGTGGGTCACATTCTTGAAAGACAAGTCTAAAGCCTTTGTGAAGTTCAAAGCTTTCAGAGCATTAGTGGAGAAGGAAAGCGGTAAAAGGATCAAGTGCCTCAGAACTAATCAAGGAGGGGAATTCACTTCCGGTGAATTCAACAAGTATTGTGAAGAATTTGGCATCAAGAGGCAACTGTCTACCCCCCAGACTCCACAATAGAATGGCCTAGTAGAGAGGAATAACTAGACTGTGGTTGAAGCAGCTAGAACCATGTTGATTCAAGGAAAAGTATCTCACATCTTTTGGAGAGAAGTGGCAAGCACTGTAGTCTACACAATGAACTGGGTACTCATCAAGAAAGGTAAGGACAAAACTTTTTATGAGTATTAGACTGGTAAGACACCTGTGGTTAGATACTTTAGGTTATTTGGTAGCAAATGTTACATCAAGAGGAGTGAACATCACGGCAAGTTTGAACCTAAATGTGACGAGGGAATATTCCTAGGATATTCCACCAAGAGTCAAGCTCTCAAGTGTTTCAACAATAGAACTCAGAGAATTATGGAAAGTATCAATGTGAGAGTTGATGAAACCTCTGAGAAATCGAAGGAAATAGGTAGTGAGCAAGTTGTAAATGAACCGGTTGCAACCTTCTGGGAATCGGTTGTTAGTCAACCAAGTACCAGTAATAGTGTTCCTGAACCGGTGAATGTTGATACTGATGAAGATGAGGATGAAGAGGAAAAGGAAGAAGAACCAATCAAGACTATTCCTCAGTATGTCAAGCTAAATCATGATCCTAAGAAGATCATAGGAGATAAGGATGCAGGAATCCTTACAAGAAGAAAGATCAGAGAAAACTCATGTTTGATCTCTGAATTTGAGCCTAAGTCATTCAAAGAGGCTCATAAAGATGAAGACTGGATCAAGGCAATGGAATAGGAACTTGACTAGATAGAGAAAAATGGTACATGGTCCTTGGTACCCAGACTGGAACATAAAAATGTCATTGGCACCAAATGGGTGTTCAGGAACAAGTTGAATGAGGATGGCATAGTGATCAGGAACAAATCTAGATTGGTGTGCAAAGGATATGCTCAAGAAGAAGAAGACTATGGAGAAACCTTTTCTCCTATAGCCAGATTGGAAGGAGTTCATATGCTTCTTGCATATGTAGATTTTAAAAGATTCAAGGTATATCAAATGGATGTAAAATCTGCATTCCTAAATGGTGTACTTGAAGAGGAGGTGTACATAGAGCAACCAGATGGGTTTTCCCTATCTAAAGATAGTGATATGGTGTGCAGGCTACATAAAGCCTTTTATGGTCTAAAGAAGGCACCCAGAGCATGGTATGAATGTCTACATTCCCATCTTGTGAAGACTGGATTTGAGAAAACAAGTGAAGATAGCAATATCTACTTGAAATCTGAAGGAGATCAGATCTTGATCTGTGAATTTTTTGTTGATGACATCAGCTTTGATGGAGATGACAAGACGAGTCATGAGTTTGTTGATGAGATGAGGGAAGAGTTTGAGATGTCACTCATAGGGGAGATTAAGTTCTTCATTGGACTGCAGATTCAGCAGATGAAAGATGGAATCTTTATCACTCAGTCCAAATATGTCAAAGAGGTGTTGAAGACCTTTGGCATGGAAGATAACAAACTAGTTGGTACACCGATGCTGACCAGTTGCAAATTATGAAAAGAAGATGATTTTGCATTGGTTGATGAGAAGGAATACCAATCAATGATTGGTAATTTGCATTATATAGTGCATTGCAAACCAGATATTGCACATGCAATTGGCATTACTGCAAGTTTCCAAAAAATTCCAAGAGAATCCCACTTGGTTGTAGTTAAGCAGATTCTTAGGTATCTGAAGGGAACAGTTGACTATGGATTGTGGTACCCATACAACAATGATTTCAACTTGAAAGTATTCATAGATGCTGATTGGGTAGGTAATGTGGATGATCGAAAAAGCACAACCAGTGGTGCATTCTTTCTCGGTGGTAGACTAGTCTCATGGATGAGTAAGAAGCAGAGTTGTATCTCTCAGTCTATAGTGGAAGCAGAGTATGTTGCAGCTTTCATGAACTGCACTCAGACAATCTAGATGAAGCATGTATTAGATGGCTTCAAAATCCTTGTATCTGAGCCGGTAAGTATATTCTTTGATAACACAAGTGCTATCAATATTTCAAAGAATCCGGTTTTACATTCTAAAACCAAGCATTTTGAGCTTAAGTATCATTTTTTGAGGGAAAAGGTTCAGAATAAAGAGATTGCACTGGAACATGTTTCCAGTAAGGAGTAGTTAGCAGACATATTCACCAAGCCTCTCCCAAAGACTACATTTGTCTATTTAAGAGGTGAATTGGGGGTACTACCCCTTCTGGAGGTAAATTAAAAGTATTTGTTCCACATTAGTCAGGTATTGCATAGTCAAATTTTTTTTGATTGATGTGTTGAAAGATGCTACTCCTCAGGGGGAGCAGCATAATGGAACAGCGATGTTTATGCCTCCACTTTGGCATTGTTGTCAAAGGGGGAGAAGAAGTGTAGCAGAGAAGATATCTGCAGAAATTGGGGAGAAGATGAGTTTGTAGAGAGATATATTTATATATTGCCATTAATGCCAAAGGGGGAGATTGTTGGCATTATGTGAACCAGTATGAGGACATAATGATATTGTATGTTGTCATTAATGTCAATATGTGATATGAAGAGAGAACCGACATATCTGAGAACTGGAATATATGCCAAAGTAAAGCGGTATATTTTTTCAAGGTGAACCAGCATGTCAAGGTGAACCAACATGTAGTCATGGGAACCGGCACATGGAAGCATTGTATGATTACCAGTTGGTAGGTAGTTTCCACTTTAGGATTTTCGGTTGGAGTATCTCAAGCCTGTGTGACTCAATCGGTGATCTTTATGTGATGAAGTTAGCATGATAACGAAGAACAGATAGTGTTTCCACGTAAGCCTTGTGCGCATGAAGGATCTTGCATAAAGAAGAGTGTTCCTATCTACCTCGGGAATGTGCAAAGTTTGTAAATGGTGATAATGTGTGATGGGTTATTAGCCACCATGAAATCGGTGGAAAAAAAATGATGGAGAATGTCTTGAGATTGGATCAAGACTTTTGCATTCAATACAATATGATCAATGGTTAGGATTGAACCATTTGAATTCCTTAACCTAATAGGTCTAGGGTTTAGGGTTTATGCTACCAACCTATCTGTTGTCCTATAAGGTCGATGTTGTGATTCTTTCAGAAGTTGTTGGTAAAAGTTGTGTGTGTGTATCTAAGAGAAGAGATACATGATTCTTGCCAAACCAGAGGAGAGAAGTCATATCTACAGAGTGTAAGTGCAGAAGGTGAAGAGGAGCTTAAGCGGATCTGCATTGACATTGAGTACTATTATCAGGTCATTGATATACCTATTGATCTTTAACTACTTCAATAGTTGTAAAATCCCCTAACAGGGTAGCCTTAACCGGCTTGTTGAAAATCCTCTAACAGGGTAACTCGAAACTACTGAGTCATTGATATCCTTTAGCTATTGAGTTCTTGAAATCCTCTAACAAGGTACCCTTAATAGGGTTTAACCCTTAACCGGGTATTGTAGCCATCCCTTAACCGGGTGATCCCTAACAGGATCGGTTCCTAACAAAACCTATTGTATCTATCTTTAACCGGACAAGGCTCCTAATAGAGCGAACTTCCAAAGAGTTCAAAAACAAGCTTGTGGTTATTCATCCCCACCGTTGTTTTTCCTAGTTGGGTTTCTACGTGAAAAATATATGTGTCATGTGTGATGTTTTCTTCATTTGATGTTATTATTGTTTTTTGATTAAGTGGTGATGCATGTTATTATATGAGAAGATAAGTGTCAACCGGTCTTTTCTTGTCTCAGCTACACTAGGTTTTGCCAGTTGAACTCTGTTGAAGGACCGGTGCTGCTGTTTGTCTGTCAGTGCATAAGTGTTAGTTGACAAACCATTTTAAGGTTGAGTTTTTGCCTGTACTGATTCACCCCCCCCCACTCTCAGTACCGGTTTGGTACTATTTGTTCATCATTAAGTTATCACAAAGATACCCCGGTATGTAAGATTGAATCATTCCTCAGATCAGATAATTGGAAACAAACATAAAGGAGTTATGGAAAGAGGAAGATTGGAAAATGAAGATGGTAAGATTATCAGAAATAAATAAAGACTAGTGTGTATGGGATATTCTCAGAAAGAAGGAATTGATTATAATGAAACCTTTGCACCGATAGCTAGAATTGAGGTAGTCAGATTATTTTTGGCTTTTGCAGCACATAAGAACTACAAAGTATATCAAATGGATATTAAATGTGCATTTCTAAATGGATATCTTGAAGAGGAAGTTTTCATTGAACAATCTGATGGATTTTCTTTGACAGATGACAAAAATATGGTTTGCAGGTTAAGGAAAGCTTTGTATGGATTGAAGAAAGCTCCAAGAGCTTAGTATGCAAGATTGGATAAGTATCTTTTGAAAATTGGTTTTTATAAAGGTAATGCTAATAGTAACTTATACTATAAACTAACTAATGATGACATCTTGGCTTTAGAATTTTTTGTTGATGATATAATCTTTGGAGGAGAAGATGGATTGTGTAAAGACTTTTCTATTAAAATGCAACAAGAATTTGAAATGTCTATGATTGGTGAAATAAGATTCTTTTTAGGATTGCAGATTTCACAAACTGATAAAGGTATATTCTTGAGTCAATCCAAATACTTAAAAGAGTTACTAAATAAATTTGGGATGGAAAATTCTAAACCGGTAAGCACACCTATGACTTAAAATGACAAACTATCTTTAAGGGATGAATCTACACCTGTTAATCCAACAAGGTACAGATCTATGGTAGGAGGTTTATTGTATTTGATAAAAACCAAACCTAATATTATGAATGCAATGTGTATTGTTTCAAGATTTTAGAGTAATCCTAGAGAAAATCATGAATCAGCAGTAAAAAGAATTTTCTGGTACTTACAAGGCACTACAAATCTTGGATTATGGTATCTTAGAGATGAAAACTTTGAACTATGTGCATACACAGATGCAAATTGGGCAGGAGATGTGGATGATAGAAAAAGCACCACCAGCGGAGCATTTTTTCTTGGAAGCGGACTAGTTTCTTGGTTGAGTAAGAAATAAAGTTGTACATCTTTATCAACCATAGAATCAGAATATGTTGCAACAACAACTAACTGTACACAAGTACTATGGCTTAAACAAATGTTGAAATATTTAAAGGTAAAATGCAAGGAACCTATAACTATTTATTGTGATAACACAATAGCAATTGATATATCTAAGAATCTTGTATTACATTCTAAAACAAAACATGTTTCCATCAAACTGGTTTATGTGAATACTAAAGAGCACCTTGCAGATATTTTCCCTAAACCTCTGCCTAAGTAGACTTTTGAATATCTTAGAGAATGGCTTGGGGTCATACCCCCACGGGTAGAAACATAGAAAGTTGATGTTTGCCATCAACCAGCAGAATTAACAGAGAAATCTTTTTACTCTGGCATTGATGAGGAAGCTACTTCTCAGGGGGAGTAGTTGGTATATTGAATTGGTTTGTATTTTGTATATGAACTTGGTTTTGTTGTAACTTTGGCATTTGATGTCAAAGGGGGAGTGATATCTATGGAACAACACATTATCTTTTGGGGAGAGATTGGTACAGAAAAACATAAGGAAACTCATGTTAGTCTCAAGATGAGAGATTGTTGCATTTAGGGAGATTGTTGGTTTTTGTGTTTGGCATTTATGTTTTGGCACTTTGATAGTTTTTCCATCTTGTGTTGCCATCAATGCCAAAGGGGGAGATTGTTGGTATTTTAGTATGGTTTTATCATTGATGTCAACACCTACTAGAACTCTAGCACTTTGGAGATCCAACAACATTCACCGGCAAGCGACTTTTGTATAGTCACCGGTATATGGTAGACCGATAGGATATAATGATCACCGACACTTGGAATGTCATGGAAAAAACTTGGTAATGTCGAAGACATTGTTTGGACATCTTATCTTGGAGAATTGTTTATTGGTATATTCATATTTGCATATTTGTTGTCACCAGCAAATAGGTCCATGTTATACACAGGCAGGTTTATCTTTTCAAGATCAGCACAACACACTTTGGAGATGATTTATTATTGTTGTAAATGCATTAAGCTGACATGTTGAATCGGTTATTGCATTAGATATTGTATTGTTTGTAAAATGATTTTATTGTAATATCTTGTAGAGTCGACCTACTAAAATTGGTCTTAGGTTATGGTATAAATGTAAGATCTTATTTGTAAGATCAGATGTGGAATGCGAAAAGGAATTGTAAGAAGGTGTATGAGAGATTAAGCAGAGCTATACATGCATACATCATTTAGAGGTGAAGCTAAGTTTTTGTGAAAGAATATCAGAACTCCACCGATACTGAATCCAGCATATGAAGATGCTATTTTGAGCAGTACATTCTTATTGGATTTAACCATCCAAGTGTAGTTAGTGTGACTCCTATTTATGATTGAGCAGTGAGCTCTAGGTGCTTGGCCTTTCTGCATGTGTAGACCCCATTTATGTACACCTACTATCTGCAGTAGTATGATCTGATTATGGGTAAGGTTTCCATGTACAAATATTGGTGTTATGTGTTGTGGATGACTTTGTCTTTTTGTTTCATGCATTAATATTTATTGGTATTGCAATTATCTATTAAAATTGTCTACCGGTATAATAGAGTGGTTCACTGGTATTAAGCAGTAAATTGGTTAAGTAGTTTTGGTTTAAATTTATTTGACAACTGATTCACCCCCCCTCTCAGTTATCTCTGGGACCTAACAATTTCCTCTCCATGCTATGCACTTGATCATTCCCAAGATAAATTTTTTATCTCTATGCACCAAAACAACTTTGAAACTCATCATGTGCATCAGGCATATGCAGCATAATCATCTCTGATCACCATTTGATCATAGATCAATATAAATGATTCACCAAGCTCCATCGGTTAGGGTTTGGCATGTCAATAGGTAGAGTTACCGGTTGAGCTCACTGCTTCTAAAGTAATATTGGTTTCCTTCACTAGCTCAACTACCGGTTTCATTACAACTTCCATTACCGGTTGCAATTGACATTAGTGACAACACACTAGTTCATCCATGCAATCTTCATGCAAATGCCAACAATCTCCCTCTTTGGCATTGATGGCAATACAAATATCAATACCCTTTGATTGTGATGATTGAGAGTACAATGCACATACATAGGTATAGGAATCCTCGTTTACATTTTTCCATGTACTCTCTTTCAATTGAGTCTCCATGTTTTCAACTAGTAACTGGCTATAGTTCTTCTCTCTATCAATCATACTGTTCTTCTCTCCCTTTTACAATAATTCCAAAGTGAAATTAAAACATGTAGTGTCATACTTCACTATTCTACATCAAGTTGCTCCCCCTGTGGAGTAGCTCCACTCTACACCAATCTTGCTTCAAGATTCTTCAATTAGCTCTGGGACTGGTGTCTTCCACATCTTCTGAATTAACATCATG